>NC_135219.1:11701252-12021252 GCF_052324685.1 Brachyhypopomus gauderio | reverse complement strand
TTACAAGTTATAAGTTGTCCCAGAGTTTATGTACACCTAAGCTTAGTAGCTAACAAGCTAGCTATATCTTTAAATCCGGGGTGGCCAAGTCCAGTCCGAGTGATTTACTTCCAACCCTAATCTAGTACATGCTATATATCTTGTTAATCGAGTGATCCAGTGGCTTCTACTTGGAACGAAACTGCAGGACGATTGATCTCCACGGACCGGACTGAGAACCCCTCTATAAGCTGTTAGTTAGCCCTTGTGTAACAGACCTTTTGAAGGGAAGCTTAGAAAATGTAGTATGCAGTGACTTCTGGACTGGGTCGCGCGTTTCTGTTTGTTGCTTTTCATTAATTAATGAATTTTCTATTTCAACGTTTTAGTTTTTTTTTGTTAAAAAAAAAACAAATGCTTTTGAAACCTATACCAACACTTGCTTATCGGTTTACTAAACACTCCTGACAAGATTTTGCATGCAGTGTGCAATTTCTGACGTAAATGGTCTGTTTGATAGGTGATGGAATTCATTCATTTGGCATTTGTGGTAATATGAATATGTTGAATTAAACCAGAGTAGTCTGTGTTTCTTCCTGTATTTTGTGAACTGACATATTTAAATGTGATTGGTAATTCTGATCACTGTCGCATGCATGATCCTTCAGTAGGGTCAGAAGAAGGACTTAAAGTGATGATTGTCAGTGTTGAGCAACATGAAACTTGGCTTGAAGCTTTAGGTCACCACCAGGAGCAGTGCCATTCAGTCTTGCAACATTTTAACAATCTTTTTTTCTCTGTGTCTGTCTCTGGTTCCCAGGATCATGCCTGTGTTGCGCTTCTACAGGAGGGAGGGGTCTGAGGAGAGCCGTGTTTTGCGCAGGGTCAAACTGCTGTACCCACTGGTCACCGTATCGACCGAGCTGTGCTACAACGTGGACCTGAAAGGTGAGATAATGGACTCAACTGATGCCACGAGATGTTTCCTTCTTCTTTTTGCATGCTTATTATCTCTCTCTCTCTCTCTCTCTCTCTCTCTCTCTCTCTCTCTCTCTCTGTCTGTCTGTCAGATACTGACTCTGTGAGTGAAGATCAGAAGGAGGTCCTGCGATGGTTGTTCAGTCCTCCTCAGTCCAAAGATCTTTGGGATGAGTCCACACTCCGAACCACCGCACCAGGAGAGAGACTCGTGGAGATTGGCCCTAGGTGCCTAAACTTTCTCGCAACTGAACCAGAGTCAAAGAGACTCTAATTTAATGCTTCAGTATAAATTAGTCACAGTTTGCGCTCCACAGTCGTCAGTGCAGATGATTCAGCCCCTTCGTTCTTCAATATTTATTAAGGCCTTGCTCTCTGTTGCCCCCTATAGGCTGAACTTCTCCACTGCATGGTCAACAAACACAGTGTCCATCTGTCAGAGTGCTGGCATGGGTGTGGTGACCAGGGTGGAACTGTCCCGTAGGCATCTCATCAAGGTCTGCAGTGCCTATAATCTCCTGTCTTGTTGACCGTCTCATTCTTTCTGACTTTGAGGGGAGTTTTGTTGTACAGTTACTCACTTAAAAAAAAAGCCTTTTCAATCACGCGATGTGATACACCTTACTCTTAAGAAGGCTTCCCCTAACTCATCATGCTGGATGTGGTCACAGAACGGACCAGAGAAGGATGCTGAGATGGAGAAGCTGATTGGTCTGCTCTACGACAGCATGACTGAGTGCGTCTACCCCGAACCCGTCGCGTCCTTCTCCGTGGATGTGCGACCGCAGGAAGTGTTCGAGGTGGACGTTCTGAGCAAAGGTCGCTCTGCCTTAGAGAAGGTCAACGATGAGCTGGGTAAGCAGCGGGACGCTCCCTCCCTCACACTCCCCCACACTTCCTCACACTCCCCCAACTCCTCACCATGGGTGCACTGTTAAATACAGTTGCGTTTTGATCCTCTTCATTGGGTCAACTTGTCACCAACTGTGAGGGCCAAAGATAGTTCTGACTGAGAGGAGGGAGTCACCAGAGTCACATGATTGCTAACACGAGGAGTAGAATAGATATTTATTAGGTCACAAGGTGTGTGTGTGTGTGAAAGAGAGAGAGAGAGACAGAATGATTGATTAAGTAAAAGACAATGAATGATTGTGGTGGTGAACATAGCCCAGAAGCAGGCTGCCTTAAAGTTTACTCTCTAGAATCGATCACAACGTACTGCTCACGTTTGGATTTAATTTCTCATTGGATAACAGCTTTTCCTTTTTGTTTATTGTTGTGGACATTTATTTCTGTCCAAGCAGCATAGCCTCATGTCCTATTACTGTTTCAAAATTCACAAATTTGTTACAAGTCTTTTACTGTATATCATACAATCTGTCTCGTATAATTAGCTGTTACATGACATTGTAGAATAGCACACTTCTGTTTATCATTCGCTAGAAACATAAGAAGGTTTCTGTTTGTTAGTACAGCTTGTGATATTTTTTTGACCAGTCCTTTGTCACCCTGGTTGCCGGTGCTGTGATGGTGTGTTTGTGTGTATGCAGGTCTGGCCTTCGACTCCTGGGATCTGGACTACTACACGTCATTGTTCCAGAGGGTGCAGAGAAACCCCACCAGTGTTGAGTGCTTTGATCTGGCCCAGTCCAACAGGTGGGTGGAATAGAGTGTGATGGAGAACAGCGGAAAATGCCCTGTGTTTTGGTTCACAGTGCATACACTTCTCACGACTTTTCACGTTTTCCTTCATTTCTCCCACCCACATGCAGTGAGCACAGCCGCCATTGGTTCTTTCGTGGACGGATGGTGATTGACGGGCAGGAGCAGACCGACACGCTGTTCAGCCTCATCATGGGCACCCAGCAGCACAGCAATCAGAACAACATTATCAAGTTCTGTGACAACAGCAGGTGAGGGGAGTTCCAAGGGGGTGTGGCTACCTGCATTTGTAGAGATCATGGGGTTTCTCTTGGTACTGAAGACAGAGTGTGCAACAGCTTTGTGTGTGTGTGTGTGTGTGTGTGTGTAGTGGTATTAAAGGCATGGAACTGGAGTGTATGTACCCTACTGACCCTGCGCATGCTAGCTGCTATGAGACCAGACGCACCACCAGACATGTCATCTTCACTGCAGAGACCCACAACTTCCCCACGGGTTAGAGCACTGGCATATTCACCAACTTCTCCAGGAGAGCCTGACCATACTATCACACCACGCTTTGCAAACCTCGCATACCTAACACTTTACCTAACACTGCCCCTCTGCAGAACTGTGGGGCTCACCTATGAAGTTCAAGCATGCTTTTATGTAATAAACTTGCACTGGTGTGTGATGTCTGCCCCCTAGGGGTTGCTCCGTTTAGTGGATCCACCACTGGCACCGGCGGGCGAATCCGAGATGTGCAGAGCGCGGGGCGAGGAGGTCACGTGATTGCGGGCACTGCTGGCTACTGCTTCGGGAACCTCCACATCCCAGGTCAGGCGGCTTTCCTGGACGCCGGATCACTCCTGTTAGCCAAGCTCGCTGAGCATTTGTAAATGTTCTCTGCTGTCTTGGTTTTGTTTGAGTGCAGGTTTTGCCCTCCCGTGGGAGGAGACTGGATGGAACTACCCCTCTAGTTTTGCCCCTCCCCTCCAGGTAGCTATTGAAGCCAGCGACGGTGCCTCGGACTACGGCAACAAATTTGGAGAGCCGGTGCTAGCGGGTGTGTTGCCTCTCATGTGGATCTGCAACCCGATCCACCTCCAGTCGGGCTGAAATTGCAAACAGTTGGTGCTTTGTGTCCCTTTTTCAGAGATCTTAATTTTTCTCTCATTTTTTTCTTTCTCTTGGCATCATAAGGCTTCGCCAGATCGTTTGGAATGCGACTGGCCAATGGGGAACGTCGGGAGTGGATCAAGCCAATCATGTTCAGTGGTGGGATTGGCTCCATTGAGGATAAACATGTGAAGAAGGAGGAGGCGGAGCCTGGTAACCAAACCTGGGATTACACTGATATAATACAAAATACATTCAATAAGGCATCATTGTATTAGCTCACATCCTGAGATTTGGAACGTTACATGAGTGAAATGTGGATCTTTTTCTCTTCCTCTTTGCCTCTGGATCTTGGTTTCTTTCGAATATCAGGTATGGAGGTGGTAAAAATAGGTGGCCCGGTGTACAGGATTGGTGTAGGGGGAGGGGCGGCATCCTCTGTACAGGTAGACACGCCCCTGCTCATCTCAACGTGTCGCTCCCTGATTAATGATGTTGAAGATAGTGGAGAGTTATTTGGCTAAACAAGATCTATGGTGGGTGGGTGTGTGTGGTAGGTGCAGGGTGATAATTCCAGCGAGCGTGATCTGGGTGCAGTACAGAGAGGAGATCCTGAAATGGAGCAGAAGATGAATCGGGCTCTCCGGGCCTGTCTGGAGAGAGCGTCTGGGAATCCCGTCTGTAGCATACACGACCAGGGAGCCGGCGGCAACGGTAATACCTCAGTTATAGTTATTGTAGTTTACCCAGTAATGACCTCCAGTACACTTAATAATGACAACACGTTGAAGACTATGGGGGGAACATTGGAAGGCCATGTGCAAGTCCCAGTAGTTGTGAATGTGTAGGAAACGTGCTGAAGGAGCTGAGTGAGCCGTCTGGAGCGATCATCTACGCCAGCGCGTTTAACGTGAGCTCCTGCAGAACCTTTTACATGCACCTCCTCTGCATTAGCCAATGGAAGATGTGCTAAACCTGTATGGTAATCTTTGCTCCTCCTCTTTCAGCGAGGTGACCCCACCCTCAGTATTCTGGAGGTGTGGGGGGCGGAGTATCAGGAGAGTAACGCTCTGTTGCTCCGCCCGTCTGACCGGGGTTTCCTGGAAACTGTGTGTCGGAGGGAGAAATGCCCTGTCGACTTTGTGGGTAAAATCACCGGTGATGGCAAGGTGGGTGTGAATGCTGTTCTCACGCTGCGTTGGGCGTGTACGCCTACTCGCGCTGTGTCCTCAAGGTTGCTTTATCACAGCTTTGTGAAAATATAATGGTAGCAGTCACAGTCTTCAAAAGGGGACATTGCTCGTTCCTGAACTTCAAGGTTGCGTGTGTGCAAACATGGTTTGTGGAGATAATCCCGGGTACACCGACACTACAGCAGGATGTTCACGTTTATCGATTCTCTGCAGATTGTTCTTGTGGATGATCCGTCTGGTCGAGTGGCCGGTGGGCGGTGTCCTGTGGATCTGGAGTTGGAATGGGTGCTGGGAAAGATGCCTCAGAAGGTAAGAGGAAGGTTAAACCCACTGTGAACTGACCACATGACTCATGGCTATTGTACCAGGTTTGTCAGTGAAATGAAGATGACGCTCTTGCTCCCTCTACTGGCTGCTTTGGTTAGCCAAATTCAGTTTGAACAATGGATATGCGACAGTATCACACAGGTAATTGTGTTCCTTTCTGTAGGAGTTCGTACTGGATCGCGTGGTCCCCTCTCTGCAGCCCCTGTCTCTCCCACCAGGCTTGTGTGTCCTGCCTGCTCTAGAGAGGGTCCTCAGGTTGCCCGCAGTGGCCAGCAAACGTTACCTCACTAACAAGGTGTTGTGGTTGTCTAGTTAAATGTACTGTTCATGTTTGACCTTCCAATGTCTGTCTGCTTCTAAATCCAGTAAAGAAAAGTTTATCGATCTTTATCTAACTAATACACAGCATGATGTCTCACTGTATTATTAATGGTAATAAATTAATGCTTAATAACAATAGTAATAATGCAAAGCTTTGAAAGCACATGTAATTAAACATATGACCACTATGGCCCATTGTTCTTGTCGTAGGTGGATCGTTCTGTCACTGGATTGGTTGCTCAGCAGCAGTGTGTGGGGCCCCTCCACACCCCATTGGCTGATGTAGCTGTGGTTGCCCTCTCACCATTCAGTCTCCAGGGCTGTGCTACAGCAATTGGGGAGCAGCCAATCAAAGGCCTGGTTTCCCCAGCAGCAGGGGCTCGAATGGCTGTGGGGGAGGCACTCACTAATCTGGTGTTTGCTCAAGTCACTGATTTAAAGGTGAATTGTTTTTGCCCAGCCATTTTTTAAAATAAATGGTTTATTATTAAGACAAGGCAGAAAGGTAGAAGTGGGCCGAGGGAATAATAATAAAGATTCTGAATTATTTCTCAAAAATGTGCTGATATATCTGTGTGTGTGTGCGTGTGTGTGTTTCTCTCAGGATGTAAAGTGCAGTGGTAACTGGATGTGGGCAGCCAAACTCCCAGGGGAAGGCGTGTGTCTGTGGGAGGCGTGTCAGGCCATGTGTAAGGTCATGGGTCAGCTGGGCGTGGCCGTAGATGGTGGGAAGGATTCTCTCAGCATGGCTGCTCGTGTCGGTGGAGAAACCGTCAAAGCACCAGGTATGTCTGTGTCTGTCTGTCTGTGTCTCTGTGTCTGTGTCGATGATAAAGTAGCCTAGTCCTCTTTTCTATCTTTCTTCCTTAGGCTCGTTAGTGATTTCTGTGTATGCTGTGTGTCCTGACATCACTGCTACTGTCACCCCTGATCTGGAAGACCCAAATGGCCAAGGTTGGTGTAATACATCACCCTAAAAATGTTTACAGAGTACATTTACAGCCATTAAGCGCAGCACCAGTAACACACACTCTTCCCCCCCAGGCGTGTTGCTGTATGTCCCTGTGACAGCAGGGACACACAGGTTGGGTGGCTCGGCTCTGGCTCAGTGTTTTGGGCAGCTGGGAGATTGCAGCCCAGACCTGGAGCACCCTGACCTGCTCGATGCCTGTTTCCGTACCACACAGACACTCATCCAGGGTGAGGAGGTCAATAGGCATCTCCACCGCACCACTCCCACCACATTTTGATGTTTCAGTCCTAGATTAGTTTTGTGTGATCGTTTTCATTTGTTAACGTAATCTGTCCGTCTGTCTTGTAGACCGTCTGCTGAGCGCAGGACATGATGTCAGCGACGGAGGGCTCATTTCCTGTCTGTTAGAGATGGCCTTTGCAGGAAATCGTGGCGTGGAAGTGGACTTGCCCTTCGCTGGGGTTGGAGGTTAGCGCAAAATCTGCACGTCAGGATCTCCCGCCTGCACTGAGGACCGGAGCAGCTTTGAGTAAACCCGTGTGTCCCTCCTCAGTGATGGAGGCCCTGTTCGCCGAGGAGCTCGGCCTGGTGCTGGAGGCACGTGAGAGTGACGTGACGAATGTGTGCCAGCGTTACACAAACGCTGGCCTCGTCTGCCACAGAATCGGGAGTACGCAAGGTTTGGGCCCCGACGCCATGGTGAGTGTCCTGACCCTGTCCCTGTCCTGTCCCTGACCCCCGAACCTCTCAGCCCTCCTGCCTGCTCTGCCTCATCTCTGCATATGTAATGGCGGTGTCCGTGTCTTCCCCCCAAGTCGGTACTTTTGATATGTGACATGTACTGCTCATTTGTTTGAGCAAATCCGATCAGCAGAATAAGTCATGCACACAATGTAGTAGCAGCAGTAGTCATAATAGAAGTAGTAATAGTTTGTATGTAAGGGTTATGCATTCATTTTAAAAACAAGGTTTAAAAAATGCTTTAGGTAAAGATACAGTAGAAATGAAATGGAATAAGTAACCTGAGTAACCTGCCACAGAGTTCTGACGTGTCAAAGGTCGAGGAGGGATGTGTCTGAGCGTCTGAATGGATTAGTCATGGTTTGTTCTGATCCTCCAGGTCAGAGTGAGTTTGTGTGGACAGGAAGTGCTGAACGAACGCCTACCCACACTCAGAGCATTATGGGAAAGTACAAGTTTCCAGCTGGAGCGTCTGCAGGCCAATCCGCTCTGTGTGCAGCAGGAAGAGGAGGGACTAGCCACCCGCACCCAGCCCTTCCTCAAACTGACCTTTGACCCTGCTCAGGCACCTAGAGTCAAAGAGCTTGGTTAGTTTGAACCCCTGAAGTTTGTATTTTATAGTGTACGAGATTAGCTGATGAAGTTAAGGCTTTGCTGAGTATTCCAAAGAGAAGCTGGCTGATTGATCGAGCGAGGAATTTATTTAATGATCGCCTCCTCTGATTGGTGTTCCGTATGTGTGGAAATGTGATGCAGGGGTGGGGAAGCCGCGGGTTGCGGTGGTCCGAGAGGAAGGCAGCAATGGTGATCGAGAGATGGCCGCCGCCCTCTTCATGGCTGGATTTGAGGTAGACAAATGCATGCGGCACTCTGCTGCTAATTCACCTCTGACCTCAAGTATTGGAGTGCATTAATCCGACGTTAATAGCAGGCTGTACATATGCAAGACTTGAAGCAGTTACATAAGTTTACCATGTGGAGGTGTCTTGTCCTATGTAGGGCAATGAGACGTGATGTCTTTGTAGGTTGGTGGGTTCAGTGACCTTTCAACCTGCTATCTGTAGGTATGGGATGTCACAATGCAGGATCTGTGCTCCGGCTCCGCGACCCTTGACCCATTTCGAGCTGTTGTGTTTGTGGGCGGCTTCAGTTATGCAGATGTGCTTGGATCGGCTAAAGGTGAACAATGCGCACACACGTGCATTTCACAGGTTCCCTCTGCCACAAGTGGTGCACCATCAATGTTAAAACGTGCAAATAGGTTGGACACAGAAGATTAAACACAGTGATTTGTTTGCTGGTCCTGTCCCGATGATGGACCGGTCCAGTGAGAGTTCCTCAGTTCTGTATTGGTTTTGCAGGGTCAAAAGATAAATGTGTGTGCACCACGAGACGTTCAAAACTGTTGTGTTTTAAACCGTATGCGTCAAACCACCCTGCTTCTCGTCTCAGGCTGGGCAGCCGTCGTGACCTTTAACCTTCGAGCCCGGCAGGAGTTTGAGCGTTTCCGGCGTCGGGATGACACTTTGAGTCTGGGGGTGTGTAACGGCTGCCAGCTACTCGCCCTCCTCGGCTGGGTGGGGGGGGCCAGCGACGGAGGTGAGAGGAGACGAATCAGTCTGCCCCTGTGTGGATCAGTGTGGATCAATCGGTCCCGGTGTGAATTGATCAGTCCCTGTAAGGTGTCACTTGTTGTCGGCACTGTTGAGATATTAATGTCAAAATCCTAATTTGTTAAATCGGATCACTTAATTTTATACATTTAATTCATAGCTTCTGTCTGTCTGTCTCTCTCTGTCTCTGTCTGCATGTTCTGAAGGTTCTGATGTGACCCTGACCCAAAATAAATCCGGGCGGTTCGAGTCACGGTTCGTGAGCGTGGCTGTTCTTCCATCACCCGCCGTCATGCTGAAGGGAATGGAGGGATCTGCTCTGGGCGTTTGGGTCGCCCACGGAGAAGGTCCGATTCCCACAGTCAGAACCGCCTGTCTGAGCATGCCCAGTCTGACAGTGTTTAAATGCTGCAGTTTGCAGTCCTACATCCTGAAGCGGATCCGTGCTTTCTATCCTACGCAGGTCTGCTACAGTTCCGCTCCCCTGAAGCCCAGAACACGCTGCTCTCCGCCTCTCTGGCGCCTCTGCGCTACGTGGATGACTCTGGAGCCCCCACCGAGACCTACCCCATGAACCCCAACGGTTCCGCCCTGGGCATCGCGGGCATCTGCTCGCCCGACGGGCGCCACCTGGCCATGATGCCCCACCCTGAGCGGGCCGTGCTGAGCTGGCAGTGGGCCTGGGCCCCCGCCTCCCTCAGGGCCTCCCTGGAGCCATCGCCGTGGCGACGCATGTTCCACAACGCTGCTGCCTGGTGTCTGAGCCAAGGAGAGTGAGAGTGTGTTTCTGTTACGGTTGTGGAGTGAGAGAGTGTTTCTGTAACGGTTGTGGAGTGAGAGGATGTGTTTCTGTAACGGTTGTGGAGTGAGAGGATGTGTTTCTGTAACGGTTGTGGAGTGAGAGGATGTGTTTCTGTAACGGTTGTGGAGTGAGAGAGTGTTTCTGTTACGGTTGTGGAGTGAGGGGACGTGTTTCTGTAACGGTTGTGGAGTGAGAGGATGTGTTTCTGTAACGGTTGTGGCTGTGCTGTTGGCTCCTGAGCAGTATTCTGATATTACCTGCGTTGTATTGATGTTTTTAATTGTTTACATACACCCATGAGACAAACGCATCCTTTTATGAGTTAAGAGTTTCACTTAATTCCAAGTAAAAGGATGGGCTTCTTTTCAGCAGGGAGGTGAGATGCTGTGGGCCCCATAGGATGTGTGTGTTTGTGCTTCAGAGAGACTTTAAGCAACAAGGACCAAAACATGGTTCAAAACATAATAAATGGCCACAGGGTTTAGAATGATTAAAAAATTCTGCTGTTGACATCAGTGATGCAACCTCATACAGATGTCCCCTAATGAGGACACAGATGTCCCCTCATGAGGACACAGCATGTTATGGTTGTCGTTTTCCTCTGTCACAGACATCCATGATCCACTTGTGTACATTCCACTGTGAAAATAGACATCGATTAAATCTGACACTTGGTAAGACTGTGTGTTATATTGTGCAGAATGTCTATAAAGACCAAAACATTCAGGATAATAAATAGTTTTTATTAAATAGATTTTTATTAAACAAATTGCACCAACTATATACAATATGTGATCTAACGTCTTTAGAAATAAAGTAGAGCTTTTTAAAAAAAAAAATTTAAAAAAAGTTTTTGTTCTAAGGTAGGCACAAAGGTTTTGGTCCACGTTCAAGTATCTCTCCTGATCTGGTTATTGAGAATAGGGCCACCACAAGTCTAAAAGTGGTCTTGACACAATACGTCCACCCCAAAACACACACACACACACTAAAACGAGTGATACAGTGATATCCACAGTCTACCAATAAAGGCAACAAAACACAGTTATAAACTTTACAATGAAATGTAGCAGTGACAAGGAAGTAGAAATATTAGCTAAATGAAAACATACTGCATTCAAGACCTTCACCAAATATTTTACGACTTAACAATCTCGATCGTGTTACAGATGCACGCAAATAAAATGTTGGGGAGTCTCACCTGAGGACGTGTGTGCTGAGGGCAGCAGGGTCACCCACAACACCATACCAACAACAAATTACTAGAGTAAACAAGGGGTTTTCTTTCCACAAGCCTGTGATTTCAAGGGTCAGTCAATGTCTGGAACTCAGAGGAACAAAGCACATGTCTACAGCATCTGATCCAAGACCCTAATGCAACACTGATACTAGTCAGCTGTTTGTGTTTTGGTTAGTTGATTGGTGGTTGTTAATTTAAACACTGATATGCTTTGTTCCGGATTCGTTAGAAGATCGGGGGTCTGATCAGAAGGTGTAGTGAAGGTGAACAGCTGTGACATCTTTTACCAGCGTTCTCCTGGACAGACCTTACGTTCCACAAAGTCTCTCCTTCACCTGACTTTGCTGTGCAGTGGTCAGATCTATTTCCACTTCCCTGCTTGGCCTGCTCGCGGAGTTCTCGCTATGTGCTTATCAGATTGCCACTGTCCTTTGTCCCCCATTTTTTATAGCGTGTTTGTAAGTATCCCATGTGTCCTAGTGGCTCTCTCTGGCGCCATCTGCTGGATGTTAATAATGGAGATGAGGAGTAGGAAGACCACCAGCAGGTCGTCTAGGAGCTCCAGTGTGCCGCTGAAGGGCCCAGGCACAGCTCCCAATGGGGAGACCAGGGATGCAGCCGCCCCGAAGCCGCACAGGGCCACCCTGAGCAGGAAGAGCCAAACCAGACCACCTATGTTCCCCACAGCCCGGAACAGGATTGGCAGCAGGAGAGGGGCGTCGCTCAGGTAATCACTCACCTGGGGAGGAGGAAGGAAGCGTGTAAGACACCTATTTCAGATTACCTCATAATCCGTTAGTGTGGTAAAACATCCTCCCTCTCCAGGAGGTTCATGCTTTCTACCAATAAACAGGGTCATTGTTCTCTCTGGCTGAGGAGGAGGGTGTGGTGCTGAGAGGGCATGCAGTGTGGATGCAGTCATAGTCCCAGTGGATGTGGCCGTAAGAAAAGAGAGGAACCAGATCTGTCGGTACCCCGCAGACAGGACGACCTGCTGTACTGGGAGCTCACCCTGCGCGGAGTCCCAGAGTAGCGCTTGTTGTAGTCTCTGATGTGACCCAGCACCTCGCTCTGTGTCCTGTCTGTCGTGCTCTCGTGAAATAGACCATACATCACATTCACCTGGAAGAGACAACATGTAACAGTTAAATGATGGGATCAACACAGGCGAATCACAGGTGCAGAACAGAATTGGACAGCTGTCTCTCATGATGCGGTGATGTACACCATTAAGGACCGAGTCAGCTCCGTGATGCATTTTCATGTTTCCTGTGAGGTTCCATAGGATTACTATGAGGTGTGACGGGTGTGTCACGTAGTACGTGGCCTCGTACCGTTTGTCTGCACAAAGGACAGCTGATAGCAGCCAGCCAGGAGCCGTGCTTCCAATAGGATATAAGACAAGGAGCTGGAGAAGGAGAGAGACTGTCAACAAACACTCCTGGCCATAATTAATTATTCACATCAATAAAAAACTTATTGCATCATAAAAATATTTCCCAAAAACCTATTGGCTGATTTAGATAATATAAAGCCATACTACAAATGATAATTTGTACACAAAATGATAATGTGTGCACAACATAGTGTATGAGTTGAAGGACATTGTATTTAATAACTAATACATTTAAGACATCTTGGTGAACGGTTTCATCAACAACTTTATACTGGCGTTTTGGATCAGAGTTCAAAAGCACAAGTGCGATTCTTTTGCTGACATGAAGATGAAGCAGACGATGTTATCAGGCTGTCTGTTGGACTGTCTGTGTTGGACTGTCCTTGAGTTAAGGTTTTTTTTTCATGTGTCTCGAGGTCATACGACTTATCAAGAATGCAAGAGGATCCCCCCCACCCCAAGTAGAATGTCAGTTATAAAATAGGTATATAATAGCTGGCATTCTAAGTAATTTTAGTGACAGAAAATATTGACATTTATTATTTTCATGTTCTTGCATACTGCATATGAATTATTTTCATGCAAATATGTCATTAGTTTATAACCATTACCAGTTTGAAATAAAGCTGATGGTGTCTTCCACCCTAGAATAAGTGCCCCGACAGCTGACACTATATGAAGAAAGTGTGATTGAAGAAGTGTGTGTGTGTGTGTGATAGGGTTATCTTCTAGTTTTATATAAAGCACTTTTGTGAGATGGATAAATATTTCAACTCAAATAGTCTGGAACAGAGAACTGTTATTTTTTATCTTAGAATTCAATGATTTGCTGTTTGTCTGTATAGTGTAGATATATCAAATGTAATATGCTTCCAGCACACCTGCGCATTTCCTTATTTGTGGATTATGTAATCATCCCAATCTCTCTCTCTCTCCCCCTCTCTATCTCTCTCCCCCCCTCTCTCCCTTTCTTTCTGTCATTCTCTCCCTGTCATTATTGGCTGAAGTAAGTAGTTACGTGATCTGTGTCAGGTTATGGTGAATGCCATCGTTGCTGTGGCAACAGTTATATATTAAACCCCACTGGCAGCTTTGCAGTGAAGTCACATGATCCGGCGGTTCCGTGCCATGTGAGCCTATCCCACACAATCTGACTGGCCATCTGCATCTGGTGTCCCTCACTCCACCCGTCTAAGGTCACAGTAGAGAAACTCTACAATGGCCTGAGTGTTACCATCTCAGCTGGCAGTAGTTTACGTTAGATCAGTAGTTTACGTTAGATTGGCAGTTTAGACTTTTATATGTGGGTCCTCCATTTTCCTGATACCTCCTAATTTTTAATCACTTTATCGATGATTATCCCCCAAAATGACTCTGTATCAGACTGTTGGAATGTTTGAACGACAGGCCCTGTGTCATATGTAATGTGCTGCTCACCACAGAATAAATGCCCACAGTTGGTCTGTACAGGGAAGACGCATGTGTGTAAGCAGACTGGACAGTGGACATCCCTGTTAGCTACAGATGCACATGAGTGAGACATGTCCTGCAAAGCAAGGGAGGGAGACATTTACGGGACATTGGAATGTATAACATGGAAAGCAGAACGTTTTGATCATTCTTTGATGGTTACATGTCATGGTTATCAAGTGTTATAAAGTGCACAAGCACATGTTAGACATGTTCAGTTCTGCAAGGGTTATAAAACTGTGTCTTAAATAGTATAAAGTATAAAATGATTCATATGTATGTATGTACAATAATGAATTTACATCAGAGAACAGTAAGCCCCTGACACCTGTTAATCTAAGACATAATGCCCTGATCCTTTTATGCACACCTGGTCCAGGTTTGATTATCCCTGAACAATTAACTCTTTATTAATTCCAGTTAATTGACCCTGTTGTCCTCCAGGCCATTACACCTGGATAAAACTACCGTTGAAGGAACCTCAGGAATGTGTCCCTCAGGAGAAAGGGTTAGCTCTGGTGGAAATGGTAATATTACTGAGACTACTCAGTTGTCTCTTCCTCTTTGTGTTTGTGTGTGTGTGTGTATGTGTGCATGCAAGTGTATGTTTTCTTACCTGCTGGCCTTCTGCCTGGTCATGACCAGAGTGCTGTGTGACCAGAGAAGACCTGCAAAAGTGTCAAATACACACCGTTAGAGCAACTAACTCATGTGTACAGCAGTAACTGTGATCACAGCAATCCAATCCTGGGACAAAACGGATTTTGCATGTTAGAAAAATGTCATATCATAAAATTCTTAATGACCAAAACATTAGGAAAGTCAACATGCCACATATTTTTACAATAATGTGTAGAATCTTCTGATCTCTGATTGGCACATTCTCAGCATTACGCATGGCAGATAATGCAGGTACATGCTGATAGGCCGTATCAACAGCATGGGATAAAAAAACCTTTGGAAAAAATAAAAACTTAAAAAAAAAAGTGATGATGATTATTATTCAGGTTCATTTATTTGAATCTCTGCATGTTGTTATATGTTTAGATCTTCAGGCATGGGCGGTGCTCTCTGCTATCTGTTATTTGGTATGATGGGTTATGATGACAAGCACTCTGCTGTCTTCACTAATGTCTGGCTGCTCACACAAGCACACAACAGTGGATGAATTTGGCACCGTGCAATCAAAACCACTTTTGTGCCCAGTGTGATTTAAATGTTCAACTAATTAATATGGTAAAAGGTAGCATTCAAATGCAGAATGTAAGCAAGAAACCATATAAATGAAGTACAGAAAGCACTCGTGTCATAAAGGAGAAATGAGAACCACTGGTAGAATAAATCACGTACCTGTTGTAGAAGTTGTGACAGGTGTGCATATTCCAGTAAGTGTGTCCTGGGGCAGTGAGAGGAACAAATGTTGTCTGAGTGCATCACTGTACACCATAAATTTGACAGGCAGGTCAATCATTAACTAAATGGTCGAGTCCCTCTCAAAATGCCTCTTTTGAGTGCAAGGTAACACATAGCACATAACCTACTATATAATCAATAGGAAAAAATGAAATGTACTGTATGTATGCTGATATATGGAGTGGAGAAACATGTTCAAATGGAGATTGGGTAGTTTCTTGCCTTACTAATAATACAGGAAATGGTTCCTTTCCCGTCATCTTCTCGTTTTTCTATTTTGATCAGGTGACCACATACGCAAGGTCAAAGTTTAGTACTCGTACACATACTCAAACAAAGTGGGTGTGGCCTAAAGTCGACCTCATTTACCAAACGTTTGCTCACATGTCACAATGTCACTGTATCTGAAGAATGTAACATGTTAAAATACACTTCATACACCAACAAGTATCATGAGTGTATTTTTAATAAGAAAAGAAATATAGAAAACACAATGAAATTGTCAACCAGTATAAGGCAATTAAAGTCTGAAGTCGTTGAGTCTGGGAAGACACACAAAACCTCTTAACGTGCATGACACTCTTCTAGAGACAATATTCATTTTTGTTTAACGTTACTTTTAAATTCTTTATATTTTTATATTTTTTCCACATTTAAAAAACATGACAGCTATATGTCAAAAAGATTGCTATTGCACTGTTGTATTATGTTTATCAGAAGGGTCAGTGTGAATAAGGATTCCAGTGGATACATATGGTGATAAATTCTGTAGTAATGACCTGAAAATGCATCAACAATGAACAAAAAATGAAACAAACAAAAAGCCTAGGAAGTGTACTCAAATGTACTCAAATGACACTGTACCTGGGTGTTTTTTGTTTGGTTTTTTTTTTATCCCATCAATACATAAATTCAAAAGCAAGGCCATCATAACTTTTTTGCACAGACCTGTTAAAATGACCTCTCTGCTCCTGTGCCGAGCACCCTTCCCCACCACCTCCAACGACATATCTACCATAGTGCCTCTAACCTACACTTCTCCCTGGATAATATTTAACTTTCATCTTTTTTATGCTCAAAAGATAATCTAAAAATAGCAATTATTGATCCATCAAGGCCTTGATAGTGCGAATGCCAGTGACCCTAGTGCAAGGGACATGTCACACTTTCCTCTGCAGTGCCAAACACAGTGAAAAGTCCGGTGTCATTGCTATTGAAGTCAGACTCTCCCCATAAACCCATATTTCATCATGCCAGTGCAGATGCCAAAGCACAGAGGCTATTTTCAGCAACTCCTAATCTGACCTTTGGGTATGTGTAAGACATCAGTGTAAAAGTAGACCTGCAAACCTACAAAGGTCATAACAATGTCCTTTTGACAGAAATAATTTTTAACATTTAACGCTTTCTCTGTAGATGTCTTGAACACCGTAGGACAGAGCTGTCCCCCTTTGCCAGCGGGGTTCCAGTTAATACATTTTGTTAGTGAATTAAGAACTCAACATTCCAGATGTGCTGTGAAGCTATATTCCAGGTATGGACTTTTATTATGAAAAGTAAGGAGTTTGAAAATCACAGTCTTGCGATAATAATGGATTTATTAGCCTATACAGTGAAATGACTTAGCCCAGATGCCAGATCATATATTGAAATATATATATTGAAATTATTTAAAATGTGTGAAATACAGGCTCAACATTTAAGATAAACAGGGTCAATAAATATCTTTATTGATTCATATTGACTTATCCTACTTACCTTAAAAAACGAGTCATTCTAAGTCAAGTGTTCATCTTCGGTATGCCACTCTTTAGTACAGCAATATAGATCCTCGTTGTGATTGGCTAGTGGCTGATCTTGAACTCAAATTATCATTGGCGTTTCACCTCTCGTTATTGCGTTCTTGATCCCGTCAAATCCCCCAATCCGAATCAACAGAGCACGTAAAACTGCGCCGAGTCAATTCACGAACAGTTTACGGTGTTACTTGTGCGTAGTCATAATAGATTTGTGTATCGAGCGCGTCGATGGTAAGAAATACACCTCCAGGTGAGGTCAAACGCAGTGGATAAGGGAAGCGCCTTGTTGACAGGTGAACGAAAATATATATGCCAGACCGTCACGGGAAAGAAATGGATTTGAACAAAACGGTGCTCTGTGAGAGCCTGATCATTTGGGTAAGCTGTATTTATTTTTTTTAACCTGCATGATCTGTTCTGGCTCTACGTTTATTCATGTAGCACGAGTCAATGAGGATTTCGCTACCTGGCGCAGGTAGTCTTGTACCATGTATATTTCACACACTAGACCAAACATCCAGGAAATAAGAATATAGACGACACCGAGACATTGTGTACCAAACAGATGCAATTAGCTGAGTACAGGATCATATCACAAATTGATGCTTGGCTCCCTGCTCAAGATCATGCACACTGCCCGCGGCTTCCGAGTATTATAGGCAGCCTAAACCGGACGTAGAAACGTAGCGTGTAGAAAACGAAAACGTGACATATGAACAACGTTTAAACAGTAAGATTTCCGAACTAACCTGGATGCCGTTATGTATTTGTTGAGCGTTTTCAGTACGGCGTGTTTCTCTTGTGCAGTCAAACATTTCGCTGGGGTGTTACGCATATGCAATATTAATGTCAGTCACTTTAATGCGTGTAACGCCGCCTGCAACCTGCAGTCACAGATAATATCTCGGATACTGTATTGCAACCATGTGTATTAATCTGGTATAAGATAGCATGTGTAATATATGACATTCCTGCGATGGCTTCTCTCTCTCTCTTTCTCTCTCTCTCTCTCTCTGTTTCTGTCTCTCTCTCTCTCTCTCTCTGTCTCTCTCTGTTTCTGTCTCTCTCTCTCTCTCTCTCTCTCTCTCTCCCCCCCCCCCCGTCTCCCTGTCTCTGTGCGTGTATGTGCCCCCCTTAAGTTCAGAACACTATGATGTTTAAATGATGTCTCATTTCAGTTGGCTATAAAGTTTAGTTGTGTAGAGTTCTTTTTCAGTAGGTTATAGATCAGTGCCTCCATTCTCTGAACAGGCAAAACACAAGGTGATGCATAATCTATGAATTCTACGATGATGATAATCCAGAGAAAAATCATACATTTTCATACTTGTCCTGCAGAAAATGTATTTTCATTATTCATCATCTACCTGTTCAGAGAACTGCACTGCTAAGACACCATGTATTTCCTATGGTGCTCATTTGTTACCTTACAAATAAAATACTGGCTTAAACATAATTCTACACCTGACACAAAGATGCATTCCTATACACCTAACAATGCATACACTAATAGCAAGATATAGATATAGTTTGGGGTACATGAGTGACGTATACAAAAGTGTACTATATACTGAATATTATAAATTGGTTGGAAAGAATTTTGGGGAAAGAAGTGATGTGGCTTTAAGTGTAAATAAAACTAATTGACTCAAAATGTTTCTTAAGTGAAACGTGTTGTGCTTTGATCTCCTCCTCCCTAGCACTGCATGTTCGTTGATGCAAAAGGAAAAATCACTAGTCTTTAGTCTTTTAACCTTTTATAAAAACCAAGATAAAATACAGAGATCTCTGGAGAGTACACAACAAAAGCCTAAACTACTTCTACTCTGGTATTCGTGTGGCTTTGTGTGTAGGCCTGAAAACAGACTGTTTTCACCTCTTCTTTATAGTAGAAGGGGGAGTATCGGCCCCCACCCTTTCTGCTCTGCGATGGGATCTCCCTATGTCCGAAAACTTGTCTGCCTGTTTCTCTAAACAGACTACGTGCCTGTCATTCTGCCCCCAGTGAACTTGCTCTGACCTTGTCACCGTTTTCCACTTGCTCTCTGCCTCCGTCTTGCAGATGCTGATGACCTGTTTTCAACTTAAAACATATTCTGTAAACTTGCACAGGTGTTAACACATTCTGTGGAACATCCTGTTTGTCTTTTGCAGAGAGAACACTAATATGCTGCTTAATCTTTGTAATGTCCCCAGATTATGATTATAGTTTTGTAGCTTAATGCACCTTATGCAGCATTCATATCTAACTTTAATATCAAGTTTACTTGTAAGCAAAACATATTGTTGCTAATGTTCCTGCTAAGCAAAAACCCAAAATCTCAACAAACGTTACAGAGGTAGTATGAAACGTTACAGAGGTAGTATGAAACATTACAGAGGTAATATATGATATATGTGCATGTGATGCGGTCTCAGTGATGAGTCATGGCATGTTCCCATGATCAGAAATTCTCCAGAATCAACATATGTGTCTTTAGCAGTGAACTGGTTAATTCTTTGATTTGGTGTAGAAGGGCCTTGGTGTAGAAGGGTATGTAGGAACAGTTTCTATATTTTGGCTAAGTCACACAAAGCCATGGCCTTCTTTCTAATCTTTTCCTCTTTATCTTTAATTAAAAATGTTAACTGTAAATCCCTAACACTTTGTGGTTGTATTTGTATGCTGTCTCAGTATATTAACATACTGATTATTATAGTTGTACTGGAGTGCTGTCTTGGTGTATGAACATACTGCTTGTTTGTAATGTTTGCCTTCAGCTGCAGACCTTCAACACTGCAGCCCCATGTAAGACGGTGGACGACCTGACGAAAGGCGCGTCCATGGCACAGGCTCTACACCAGATGTGAGTGCTCCGTGTCTTCTGGTATTTTATTATTTTATTCCTGCATTTCTGTTGATCCAACCGTTTCTCCATTCCTGGATACCGTCTCATCTTCCCTGCCCCTCTCCATCCCCCTCTCCATCCCCCTCTCCATCCCCCTCTCCATCCCCCTCTCCATCCCCCTCTCCCTCTCCCTGCACCCTCACCCTCTCCCCTCTCCCTGCACCCTCACCCTTACCCTCTCCCTGCACCCTCACCCTCTCCCCTCTGTCTCTCTCTTCTTGCACCCTTACCCTCTGCCTGCACCCTCTCCCTTGTGGGTAGTCTGTGAGGTCATGTTACCAGATTGTGAACATAGTCACATTCTAGTGCTGTCTGTGGTGTTTGCTTGTTTGTTTCAATATTTTTGCCTTTCATGTGTAATTAGACTACATGTCCCTGGTCACGTCAGAGCTTGTGGTCAGGTAATAATGATGATGACTGGTCATTTAAATACAGCATGCATAGACTACAGCTTGTCTTAATGAAGCTACAGCAGAATTATGCATCATTTATGAATATAGTATCAGAACCGCTCTGAACTGAAGCATTTTTAATAAATGTGAACTAAACTATATATTTCTTTTTAGAGATCCTTCCTGGTTCAGTGAGAGCTGGCTCACACGCATTAAGGAAGATGTAGGAGATAACATGAGACTGAAGGTAACCTGGTGTCCTCTACACTGCACCAGAATATTTTGAAACATAATCTGAGAGTTTATTTTCATGCACTTTTCTGTGCAGATGAACAACCTCAAAAAGATCCTGCAGATGATAGTTGATTACTACAATGAGGTAGGTGGTTTGAGACTTGGTTAATGAATTGGCTTATAGCTTCATAGGTTTTAGGCCTTTGTAAATCATCATTAATATTTGCCTTGGGTTACTGAAACCACTATAGAAACATGATGCTTTGTGAGACTTGCTGACTAAAAGATTGCAGTTCCTATGGCTCATCTTTCATTAATGTACCAAAAAAATACTTGCAGACTTTTATTTTGATGCTTCATTTTTCCTGTTTTACAGTAGAGCAGATGGCTCCCCTCCTCTTGGTTTGACTTCTCTTTTTCACCCTCTTTCTCTCTCTCTCTCTCTCTCTCTCACTCTTCTTTCTCTCTCTCCCTCTCTTTCTTTCTCTCCCCCTCTCTCTTTCTTTTTCTCTCCATCTCTTTCCTTCACTTCCTTCCTCTCTCTCCTCTTTCTCTCTCTCTCTCCCTCTCCGTCTCTCTCTCTCTCTCTCTCTCTCTCTCTCTCCCTCTCTCCCTTTCTCTCTCTGTGCTGCAGGTTCTGAATCAGCAGATCTCTGGGTTCCCTTTGCCTGACCTGACACAGGTGGTTGAGCATGCTAACCCCGTGGAACTGGGGCGCCTCCTGCAGCTCATCCTGGGCTGTGCAGTCAAATGTGAGAGGAAGCAAGGTACATGTATTTCTCACCACACTCTTCATTACCCAGGGCTCTCTGGTCAGACAACTCTGCAACAGGCCTGGAGATTCGGTATTTTAATGGGCGATATCCGGCTGTGTGTGAATGTTTATTTTCTAGAGTATATCCAGATCATAATGACTCTGGAAGAGTCTGTGCAGCACGTGGTGATGACTGCTATACAGGAGGTCAGTCTGAAGCCCTTTAGCTCGGCGGTGATCAAAATGGTTTTAATTGTACTTGATGTCTAATTTTGCACCTCACTGTTTCTAAACATCTAATGCAGCTCATGAGCAAAGAGTCCATGGCCCATTTTGGAGCTGAGTCACTGGGGGACGTAGAACAACAGGTAAGAGGTTTGACTTGTAACAGGGGTTTGAATACATGGAATACGTATACATATTAGCTTAGCTTCTGTAAGATTAGCTAACTCTGTCAGATATGTCTGGTGGTAGTTGAAGAAAGCTCTGGAGGACTTGGCCGAGCTGGTGGCAGAGAAGGAGGAACTGTCCCAGCGATGCCAGGAACTGGACATTCAGGTGAGAAGCTCCGACACGTGCGCTGCTGTTCCGACACGTGCGCTGCTGCCTTGAGTCCTGCTGCACAGCACATTGGGAGAAGGAAATCTGGATGTCCTTTAATGTGTAGATATAGAGCCATTATGTGGTGCTTCAGTAAAATCCGCCAACACAAGCCAGTGGCAGGTTCAGATATGGGTTTGGTTTAGTAAATCTGGATCTAGGTTTGATTTAGTTTCCTGTCATGACTGGCAGAGTATTTTTATTAGTAAGTAAAAAAAATGTAACCAAATAGCTGTGTTTACTGCCGAAGCTTCTTTTCCTTTTATTTCCCTCCATCACGGATGAGGAATTCTTGCGGTATATTGCTGACGACAGTCATTCCTCAATGACATTCAGTGCACACAGAACTGAACATGGTGACAATGACAAGAAGCTCAAGCATCTGCAGAACTCTGAGAAGTCAACACAGTGTGGGTTCAGTACTGGGTCAGGTGAAACCTGTGTGGGTTCAGTACTGGGCCAGGTGAAACCTGTGTGGGTTCAGTACTGGGCCAGGTGAACCCAGTGTGGGTTCAGTACTGGTCCAGGTGAACCCAGTGTGGGTTCAGTACTGGGCCAGGTGAACTCAGTGGTGGGTTCAGTACTGGGCCAGGTGAACTCAGTGGTGGGTTCAGTACTGGGCCAGGTGAACCCAGTGGTGGGTTCAGTACTGGGCCAGGTGAACCCAGTGGTGGGTTCAGTACTGGGCCAGGTGAACCCAGTGGTGGGTTCAGTACTGAGCCAGGTGAACCAGGTGAACCCAGTGGTGGGTTCAGTACTGGGCCAGGTGAACCCAGTGGTGAGTTCAGTACTGGGCCAGGTGAGCACAGTGGTGAGTTCAGTACTGGGCCAGGTGAACCCAGTGGTGGGTTCAGTACTGGGCCAGGTGAACCCAGTGGTGGGTTCAGTACTGGGCCAGGTGAACCCAGTGTGGGTTCAGTACTGGGCCAGGTGAATCCAGAGTGCATTTAGTATTTGAAGGTAATCCAGTGTGAGGTCATTTCATTTGTTTCCTCTCATGACTTGGCAGGGTATTACTCTGTCATAGTTGTCATATACATCACTAAGACATGCCATGCACATTATAATTAGGATCTTATGATTTGATCAGTTAATAGCGTTAATATAATAGTGTTGATATTTACAATTTTATCAGAGCTTGCAGTGACTGGTCGTGTTATCAGAGCTTGCAGTGACCAGGGGCGGACTGGCATACATTGCTACCGGGGATTTCCCCGGTGGGCCGACGGGTTAGTGGGCCGGTGGGCCGCCGGGCCGCTGGCCGCCGGTGGTTTAACTAAGCCCGTGGAGGAGCCACTGCCGCGCACTGCGGCCCCGGCCCGTAGTCACGCTGCTGTTATAACGGTGTCTATTACCTCCCCCGCTCCAGTCAGGCAAACCTGCTCAGCGCGGCCGCGGACTGAGCCTGTAAACACATGAACGGACTGGGCCAGCTGATGTGGGCTGACGGTGTGCAGCGGAGATCAGAAAAAAACCAACTTGTCCCAGAAAATCCGGGCCGGACTACGAAAACATACAGCAGTTTAAATTGTAGATAACATGTTATTTTAAATGTACTGCTGTCGCCTCTGCAACGTCTAAGGCAAATGACCTTAACACGGTTAACACGGACGCAAGTGGCGGTCTTCAAGGCAGAGCACTGTGCACTGTTTTTTTTTAAAGCTATTGAAATTCTTAGATTAAAACTAACCACCACAAATAGGTAAGAGGAAGAAATACCCACGTTAGAGTTGTAGGTTGTTCTTTAGGATGCACTTTGCATAAAACAACTTGTTTGGTGGTCTTATGGTGGACTATTTAACAACTTGTTTGGTGGTCTTATGGTGGACTATTTAAAAGCCATGTGGCTTTGTAATCATATTATTGCTGGAATTAATATTGTTCATATGACAATAAACGCCGTCATATACACTACGTGCCATGTATAGATTCATATACAGTATGCACACACACACACACACACACACACACATATGTGTGTGTGTATATATATATATATATATATATATATATATATATATATATATACAGAGGCGGTCTTTGCATAGAGGCGTTGCTAGGCAACTGCCTTGGGCCCCTCCCACTGCAGCCCACTGTAGGGGCCCCCTGACTAGCTGACTTATTTCTCGCATATTAATGTTGATGGGCCCCCTAGCTAAATTCGCCTTGAGCCCCCAAATTGCTAAGTCCGCTACTGTATATATATAGTGGGCCAGTCTGTCAGGAACTCCCGGGCCACTTTTTCTCCCCAGTCCGCCCCTGGCAGTGACTGGTCGTGTTATCAGAGCTTGCAGTGACTGGTCGTGTTATCAGAGCCAGCAGTGACTGGTAATGCTACCAGAGCCCGCAGTGACTGAGCTGACAGGAGTCCGTCTGATTTCATTTGCATCTTGCCCTCTTGCAGATATTATTCATCTTGTAAGATTTTCTCTGCACAGAATTGCAAAACATGAGGTTATGTGTAGTGCTGGCAGTGGAACAATCTGGAAGGCAGTTTAAGGTCCTCTGTAATCCTGTCTTCCTGCTGATGGGAACTGATCCACTGTTGGCACTGATTCTTGACAGATTGAGTGTAAACGTTTCCATGGTGACTGAGAGGTAAGTCCAAATGGCTGCATGATTGCAGAGCCTAACCAACGCCTTACTAAAGCCTCGCGCTAACCAAACACGCTAACCCCCGTCGCAGTGGACACTGGGAAATTACTTACCAAACCCGAGCTGGGGCTGTCTGTTGCGACAACGCTACTCTGAAATTCCACCCTGGCATTGAAGGGTTATGGTTCACTCAGTACTTAACTTCAGCTAATTCTGATGCACTTGCTGTGTTGTTGTGACAAACCGTTGCTGAAATGTTTTTAAAATCTCTCTAAACATTCTTCCAGTTCATGCAATTGTGCTAATTAAAGCTTTACGGTGATACACAGCCATGTGGCCTTGTGCAATATATAAATGTTTAACATTAACATGTGCATAGTTTGTCCCTTGAATTTAATATGTGATAAAAAAGATTATTTAGAGTAAATCTCGCTAAAATACTATCAACCAATAATGGTCATTAAAGGTGATGTTCAAAAACAATACTGGCTCCTCCCAAGAAAAAAATTATATCTGTTTTCAAACACAAGATGCATTAATAGGGACTAGTATTAACTCTGCCCACTTTAACCTCTGACCCTGCGAGCAGGTGACCGTGCTGCAGGAGGAACGGAACAGCCTGCTGGCGGAGAACGATCTCCTGACCGATCGAGCCAGTCAGCTGGACTCGTTTGGTGATCCAAACACCTCGACGGGGAAGAAGCACAGCCTGCTTCAGCTGCAGATCGAGCAGCTTCAGGAGGAGAACTTCAGGTATTATAGGGATGGGATGGGTTAGGGTCAGGGTTAGGGTTAGGGTTAGGGTCAGGGTTAGGGATGGGATGGGTGTCCCCAGTGTGTAAGGCTACGCTGTGGGCTGTGGCTCAGCCAGATGCTGTAAAAGCCTGTCACATGACTATGTGTGCAAACTGCTATTCACACTGTTGCTTTGGTGACTGTGTGTGTGTGTGTGTGTGTGTGTGTGTGTGTGTGTGTGTGTGTGTGTGTGTGTGTGTCAGACTGGAAGCGGGCAAGGATGACTACCGTATCCACTGTGAGGAGCTGGAGAAGCAGCTGGTGGAACTTCAACATCGTAACGACGAGCTCACCAGCTTGACCGAGGAGTCGCGCTTGCTCAGGGACGAGCTGGACGTTCTCAGGTCTGCCTGACCGCGCCACACACACCTCATCAAGAAGCTTTTGGTTCTGGTTGCTAACAATGCAATTATGCTCTAGTAATCTAGTGTTTAACAATCTCCGGTTACCAAGATACCAAGGCAGCTCCAAAATGCACTTCCACCTCAGCATTGTTGTGGGCCGGGGTGTCGCCAGTAGCAACCGTCTTGTCTGGTTTATTGAAAGTGCTTTTGGGTTTTTTTTTTGTTTGTTTCTTTCTTCAACTACACACATTCCTAACACAGATATAACACGTAGTCCTTTAATAACAGGATATTACAATCTATATTCAATAGAGACAATTGAACACTTACCAGAGATGACAATACAAACAAACAAAAGCAAACATAGAACCCCCAGATACACAAACGCCCTCGCCCTCAAGAGAACATGCCACTGACAGTGATTAAAAGCAGATAAATGAGTAATTATAGATATTTGTGCAAGTATAGATATTTGTGCAAATATAGATATATGTGCAAGTGTGTTTGCGCAATTGCAGGAGCTGTTCCGACCGGGCGGTGAAGCTGGAAGCCTCTGTGGAGACGTACCGTAAGAAGCTAGAAGACCTAAGTGACCTGCGGCGGCAGGTCAGGGACCTGGAGGACAGGAATATGAGCTACATGCAGAACACGGTCAGCCTGGAGGAGGAGCTTCGCAAGGCCAACGCCGCACGTGCCCAGCTGGAGACCTACAAGAGACAGGTAGCGGTGCCCGGCTGGTCGGCACACTCGCACGTGACGCACGTGAGGGTTGTTCGCATCCATGCAAATGATGGAGCGCTTGTGCTTCTGTGTCAGGTTCAGGAACTTCACAGGAAGTTGTCCGAGCAGACACGGAGGGCTGATAATCTGGCTTTTGAGATGAAGAAGTTTCAGGAGAAGCATGAGGCTCTATTGAAGGAGAAAGAGGTTTGAGGATACACACATACACACGCACAGATGCCTGCAGACACCGACAAAAAAAAAAGGATATTACATACACAGACTTCATCTGATCATCCTGCCCCTGTCTGATTTTATGTGTCTGTTTTGTGGTGTTAAATCTGTCAGCGAATCATCATTGAGCGTGACTCTCTGAAAGAGACCAATGAGGAGCTCCGATGTACACAAGCTCAACAAGATCAGCTTCTCCAAGCAGGTACACTGTTATTACATGATAGTTCCCAGTAATAATCTTTCATGTTGAAAAACATCCCTGTTGAAAAACATCAAAACAGCACAATTTTCCAGAGTGCAAATGGCACAATTAGCATAACTAGCACACAAACAAACACTTTTAAACACTACCATGCAAAGTTATGGGTGTTTTAAAGGAAAAACCCTGTGATGACATGTTGAATTAGGTTTTATGGTAATAACATATGATGAACCACAGTGATGTGGCTTCCAATTAGCTTCTCACCTTCTGTTTTTGTTTCTGAACTACAGGAATGTATAAGACTGGGAGCCTGAGCCATGACAACTTGGCAGCTGAGATGTTGCCCAGTGAATTCAGGTTGTGTGTGTGTGTGTGTGTGTGTGTGTGTGTGTGTGTGTGTGTGTGTGTGTGTGTGTGTGTGTGTGTGTGTGTGTGTGTGTGTGTGTGTGTGTGTGTGTGTGTGTGAGAGAGAGTTTTATGTGTCAGTGTGTGTGTGTGTGCTGTATGTTTTTTTGGTATGTGTGGTAAGTTTTATAGTGTGGTATGTTGTTGTTAATTTTAAGTTAATTTTTTCCAGCTTTAATAAAAAGTAACTGTTTCACACTGTGTGTGTGTGTGTGTGTGTGTAGGGAGAAGTTCATCCGTTTGCAGCATGAGAATAAGATGCTGCGTGTGCAGCAGGACGACTTTGAGAACCAGCGAATGGCAGAGCTGCAGGAACAGCTGGAACAGTCACGACGGGAACGCAGCGAGCTCGACACAGAGAACAGGTGAACAGCTGAACAGCTGAAAAAGTGAAGAGCTGAAAAAGTAAACAGCTGAAGAGCTGAAAAAGTAAACAGGTGAACAGGTGCTGCGCTGCACACGCCACAGCGCTCTAACCCATGCAGCTCCCAGGACTACCACAGTGATGAATGTCTAATAATGACATAAACTAACACTTTGCTTTACAACTGCATTATAACTCTGTCCTTAACTGCACTGGAAAGAGACTTTTTATTATGCTTGCAACTAGGGCTGCCATGATTAGTCAACTAGTCACGATTATGTTGACTATCGACGACTAATTTAATAGTCGATTCATCGTTTTTGTTTTGTTTTGTTTTTTTTTACTTTTTTCTCTCCAAACTACTGCGGCAGTTTCCACTGTTGCATCTGCCTTTCTGTTCTTGACGCACATGCGCAGTAGTGGAAATCGAGGTAGGCAGTAGACATCCCAGGACGTTATACAGACAGGTTCTGGTATCATGGCTACCCGGCTACGGAACTCAAAAGTGTGGGATCACTTTAAGAAAATGAAAGAGAAACGCGTGCAATGCAATATCTGCAAGGGAGAACTTTCCTTCCACGGCAGCACAACCGCGATGCACGAGCACCTGAAAAGGGAGCATGTTGTGGCTGATGGTGACTGAGGCTCTGTTCGAAATAACCTACTACATACTACTGGCATACTGATCGAGCCCCAAATCAGTATGCCGTATGCAGTATGTGACCAAAATGAATTTTTCCAGTATGCGAAACATACCCGGATGACCTACTACTTCCGCAAAATATTCCAGTACACGAACAGAGCTATCTTCATGGTGTACTGCATCCCATCATGCAACGCTATATTCACGTGACCCCGTAGTATGCTTTGCTTTTGTCGCATACTGGAAACTATACTGCATACTACTACGAGGACCAGTATGCAGTATCCAGTATATACTGAGTGCAGTATCCAGTATGTAGTAGGCTATTTCGAACAGAGCCAATGTCACAATTTTAGGTAGCTGCTAAAATGAGCATAAACAGAGCGTTAACTTAGTACTTACTCATCTTGATAGATGTAAAAGTTAATATTAGCGATGGTGATTTGTTTCATTAGCCTTAGCACGCATTCATGTGTTTTCTGTAACGTCAGTGAGACCAAAACTTTATTTTTGTGAATAATTCCTTAGTTTCAGGGACCTACCTAATTTGATTTAAATGTAGCTCAGTTTGATGCCAGAGACAAATGAAAGAAAGAAAAACCTAAAAAAAAAAACTAAAATTCTTTATTAATGTATTTATTTTTGTGTTGTTTAAGCCAGTGCCTTAAACCTTATTTTAATAATTGTTTGTTGCAACAAGCTGCATATTTCATTAAAGGTTTAATGAACTATGATATAAATTGTTTTTATTTAATTTTTTTACATAAAGCTGAAATCTAATGATGGTTATATAATAGCAGCTGCTTTCTAGTGCGGTAAGCTGTATGTTTTATATTCAATTAACATAATAATTAGTCGGTGATTTGTCGACTAGAAAAATCGTTTGTGGCAGCCCTAATTGCAACTGTGTGTACATTTCTCTTCTTGCAGTTTGAACAGAGTATCAGTGAGAAACTTTAATTGTGTGTGTGTGTGTGTGTGTGTGCTCGTGTTCTTACAGGCTGGACAGAGAGAGGGTCAGTGAACTGCAGCAGCAGGTAGAAGACTTGCAGAAAGCCCTCCAGACCCAGGGAACCAAAGCTGAGGACGTGAGTGACACCAACACAGACAACATCCTGCTGCACGTCTCCCTTCCTGTACACACCGTGTGTCTCCGTGTGCTCTTACACCCCTGCTTTACCTGCTTCTTTCCTTTGTAGTCTCACCTGAGGAGGAAGCTGGATGCTCATATGTGAGTTTGACATTTTAATTTTATTTTGCAATTAGACCGATTTATCAAGCAAGTATATTACAGCCATGACAGCTTTGAGTAACATGAGAGACATCTCCAGCACACTAAACAGAATGTATGGGCTTAGACTTGCACACATTTAGCATGCTGTCTGATTGTAAACTCTAGTTTACAGGCTAGTTCTAGTTCTTGGGCGGTTTTGGCAAATCCTTCTTCGTTCAATTTCATGTGCAGGCAATCTTCTTTTATAGCATCTTGTGTGGTACCTGAAATGAAATGTGTTGTGTGTACTGTTTCTCTACTTCGCTACTGTTCTTCTGTTACATTCAGCTGGAACCAAAGTTCAGGAGAACTTAGATGTGACCCTATTGTAGCCATTGTAAAATGCAAGCTAGAAACATTTGTACTCTTATGCCTATAATTGGGAACTAAGATTACTTCTGCAACACTTTATTCTACCTTAGTATTGCATTTAAAATTTTAATGGAAATTGGAAATGGAAAATTGGAAATGGAAAATGGAAATTTGTTTTGGTTTGCTTGAATCTTTTGAATTTTACTTTACATTTTTCTGATCTTTATACATTTTTCTTTTACACTGTTCGTATGTGAACTAGTCTTATGTGGTTTATTTGGTTTGTGTTCACACAGGGTGCAACTTAATGAAGCCCAAGATGAGATCATGAAGAAGAAGGAGCTTCTCGATGACCTTCAGCCTGACGGCACCCAAACATGTGAGCCTACAGCCTGACCTGACCCTTGACCTTTGATTAAGTACTCTTCATTTTATGGTCCTCAGCTGTGGTCTCACTCTTGAATCAGGCGACACTCTTGTTTCAGCTGTCTGTTGGTAAAAACCCGCAGTGGATATCAACACGTTGTAGATAAAAACACTGTAGCTTCTTTCAGAATTCGTTGTTCTAGTGTAATGATCTTAGGATTGAGGCTCCTGCTCCTTGTGCTGATCTGAGGAACGAGGCTGAAGTTGCTCTCTCACTTGCTTTTCCAGCCCTGAAGCTGGAGGAGCTGACGGCTGCTCTGAAGAAGAAAGACGACGACATGAAAGCAATGGAGGAGAGATACAAGATGTACCTGGAGAAAGCGCGCAATGTAATTACGCGTGTGTGTGCTTCGCTGGGCTGCAGCACTGGCAAACGGAGTAGCAGTGTTTCTTCTGTGCATCGAGGAACGCAAAGATTTGTGATCTGTGTTAATTTTTCGTTGTTCTCTGTGTTTGCCACAAGAGGGCGCTGTCCTGCTCGTTCTACCTCTAACATGTCCGCATACCTGCATTCTGTTCGTTATTTCACCGCTCTGAACGCTGAAGTCCCATAGCGCCGTGCCGTTTCCTGGGTTTCCTTGGATGGCACCTAACTTTATACAGTGAATAATACTTGTGAAGGCACTGATGTCATCTCTCCTGCATGGCGTTTGATTTGAGCATGCACTCACTGACATGTCCATCCACAGAGATTTCGGTTGTTGCAGTGAGAATGCTCACAAGGGCTTTCAGGAAGTCTTATGTTATATGGTATAGTTGCAGTTAGGTGGTTAAGAAACATGAATATGTAGTTATCAGTAACATTTTCTCAAATGAAACTGTATGGCTCTTTCTCAAATGAAACTGTTTGTGCGTGTCAGGTGATCCGGGCACTGGACCCAAAACTCAACCCAGCCTCAGCTGAGATCCAGTCTCTGAAGATCCTGCTCTCAGAGAAGGAGAGGAGAATCGTTGCTTTGGAGGTGTTGCTTCAGCATTGTCTCTCTCTCTGCAGGATTTAATCTCTCACTCTGCCCATAATCTCTCTCCCTTTTTCATTCTGGCTCTCTCTTGTCCACAGAAAGAATGTGAGCAGGCCAAACTGAGGGAGTATGAGGAGAAGCTCATTGTTACTGCCTGGTACAATAAGGTAAGGAGAAACCTTTGTTGAAAGCCTTTTCAGAGGATAATGGCGTACTTTCACACTTTAAACCCCCCCCCACTCCCACAGAGCTTGAGTTTTCAGAAGATGGCGATCGATTCACGGCTGACTGGGCGTTCGAACTCTCTGGCGCCCCCTGGGCAGTCCTTCCTGTCCCAGCAGCGTCAGGTGACCAACGCCCGGCGCACCATGTCAATCAACATGCCCGCCTCCTCTAAATAACACGCCCCCTTTTTGCTCCCCCCTTCTCTCATACATCTGCAGCCCTCCCTCCCTCAAATAGACACTTAAGTGACCTTACGAACACCTCTAAATAAAGGGACAAGCATACCCCATTTAAACTCACAATCTCTCTCTCTCTCTCTCTCTCTCTCTCTCTCTCTCTCTGTCTCCCTTCTTTAATCTCTTTACACACACACACGCACAAACACAAGCGAATAACCAAGGGTTTGATGCCTGATCACTCAGTGTTCTCTTCATGCAGAGCACCACTCCCTCTTATTCTGTGTTAATGCCCACTCTCACTACGGTCTCACACTAAAACACGCGGCAGTACGCTGGCCACTCGCTTGGGGCCAGAACGTTCTGACCCGTTTAGAGATGTGTTTTTCCCTTGCTTCTCATGTGTTTATCCCTTGCATATCTGACTAAGACTAAAAAGGTAGCATGCATGCTAATGGGTATAATAGACTTCCAGTGGTGTACTATGCAGATGATGTGTATTTCCATACCTCTGTATAGCACCATGCATATGTAGACAGGTGCTGACATGTTCCTTTCAGTCACATTCATTCATGCCCATGAAATCACCTACACTAACTGATATGGAGAAGGCTTCAGGACAAGGACATGTTTGGTGCTGGACACCAAAAGTTCTTTTTTTCTACTACAAAATCTTTTCTTATAATTGAGTACAAGAATAAAACTATTACACATGGAAAAAATACAGAAATTTGAATCTAGGTGCTGCAGGCAATGTTTAATCAACCAGAATGAGCTGTTTGTAGTATTTGTGGTATTTCTTTTATACAATAATTGACTGATTGGACTCTTGCATGCTCTTGTGAACATGAAAAGAACCTTTTTAGACCACTGAAAGTTTCCAGCCTAGCTTCAGTGTGTAAGCTAAAGGTGTCAGGATTAAACCACCAGCTTGTGGTCATAGCAACCCAAACCAAGCCATTTTTGATAGGTTGAAATGCTGTGACCAGTTTTGGGTTGTTGTCTCTGTAGTCGCTGGCCACTTTTTAGGCTGTAGTATTTATTGAAACATACAGCCTGTGTAATAACCAGTGAATCATCCATACCACATTGTAGATTTAGAGTGGTGTGTGCTGTGAACATTTGCCCTGAGTTAGGTAGGAAAAACATAAGGCTGTAAGGATTTAACGCATTTAATTTGTACTGAAATAGGTTTGACGTCATTTAGACCCATTCTGAACTCTTTAATCGCGAGGTTGTGAACTTACCTCAGCAATTCTGCTTTAGTTTTCATTTTAAAAGCCAGACATTTTTGCCTTTGTCTGCTGAAATGACTTTGAATGCAGTACAATGATAATGCAAGGTAAGCTTTTAGAGTTGTGAATTGAGTTAATGAGTGAAACTGTCACAAATGAAGCTTAAAGATGGAAAATGTATAAAAAATAGTACTCTATGGACACTTATAATTTGATTGACTGTCAGAAATAAATACTTTAAAGTAAATTTTACTAAGTCATTTTGTTGTTTTTTTTTTAAATGAAGTGAAATCAAAGATCGGGGTGCTACCATTACCTCCATAGGGTGATCTAGAATCTGTAGTCTTGTTACCTATGAAATTCTTGGACATATTTTTATAATTTATTTCATGTTTTAATTTAAATTTATTTACTGATTTATATCAAAAGTCCTCCGGGAAACAGACATCTGACTAATTACAGACTCATTAATCTGACTCATAAAAAAGACTCATTAATACCTCAAATAATGGAGTTTAAGCAGTCTGCAAAATGATTTTCCTCGAGCTAAACACCTTGTGTCCATGGACCGTCCTCTCTTTATCCACAGTACATGGTGAACATTGTACTGGTACCCTGTTGTTGTTATAGTAAGGCAAATCTACGTACTGGGGGGAAAGTTTGGTTCCTAATAGATTAATAGATTGTATTTTGCTTTGAACTGGTTATGATCTATCATTGATATATCAAATTGATATTGGGTACCATTCATGGGGTTTGTTTGTTTGACCAGCAGTTTGATACAACCTTGTGGTTAAACATATATTCCTAAGTTAGAGAGCTAGCTACAATGGGTTTGTCTATTAGTCTGGTTTGTTCTGCCTTACCAGTTATCAAGCCAGTTCACAGAATAAGAGTTATGAAGAAGGCTTGAATCCAATTCAACCAGAACCACGCTTTCCATTACTAATTCCATTGTTTATTAGAAACAGGCAGAATAGTACATTCAGATATAGGCACCACACCATAACAAGGGATTTCAAATCAACAAATATTTTAGAAGCCATCCTTCTAGACATGAAATGTAAGAGCCAGAACTCAGCAGTAGTCTATAAGACTCTCCTAAACACTGCCTGTAAGACCCTAATGTCCACTGCCTATAAGACTATACACTGCTTATAATAATATAAGGTACACTGGGACTGCAGGAAGTGCCCATTTCATATTAACGTTGTTCAGTGATCAGTGGAATGAAAACCTCCACCCATTTTGGCTCAAAAATAACCACATCAGAACAGTCGCATTAGATTTAAAGCGCTTACCTACGTGGATGCACTTTCTTCACCTGCTGGTATCTCACACCCTACGGGTCTGAGCTTCAGCACATCCTAAGTCTTGGGGCTCTTTTCTGGACTTTAATTAACTTCCATTACCTGTCCTTGCTGTCTTCCTGTCTTCAAAATGAAGTGTGAACACCCACCTCTTCAAAAACCACACATGCATGTAATGTCCTTGTGTGAAATCTTACAGTGTTCTAATTTAATGGTACGCCTAGACTCTGGCCTAATATACCAGTCCTACCAGGATTTCGCGGGCCTATTTTGTGATTGTTGCGGGCTAAAATGTTTGATGTTGCGGGTGTTTTTCAAAAAAATTGCGATGGAAGTTGCGGTGTGTTTTTGCTTTTTTGTGAGTACATTACAATAGGGAGTAAATGTTGTATGGTTTCCTCTATTTAGTAGTCCATTTTATTTATCTATTTACCTATTTATTCAGGGTTGCCAACTTTTCAAGATCGCTTGGAGTGAGATTTGAACCTGGAGGGGGTGGCGAACATTAATTGTTGACCTTGGGGGGGGGGGGTTAGCGAACGTAAGTTGTTACCGGGCGGCCTGTAAAATGGACACAAATTAAGTATTATATCGAGATCGATCGCCAGTGGTTGGCGCCAGAGCGAACTAGTAACTCATAGATATGGATCAGAGATAAATAAACTGTATCTCTGACTTTAAACTTTATCTCAGTTTAAAGTTTAAACTTATAAACTTTATCTCAGACCCTCGCCGCTTGCGTGCGCTGCATTGACTTCGCGGGCTACCGTTGCATTGTGGGGAATGTAGTGTTTATGCGTGCAAAACACCATCGGGCGGCTGTGACCTGCGGGCCGGTTCTAATAGTAATTAAATATCATCCAGGGGGCCATAGATAATCAATTCGCGGGTCGGATCTGGACAGTTTATCCCCGCTTTCATGTAGTGTACCGGGATACTGCTTTTCCCGATCTTTTTGCCGTTATTTTCGTCGCTCATGCTGCTTTCTGTCTGCTCCTCTTGAACGTATATACGGAAGTAAGGCGGGAGTTTGTCGACGTCACATCAAGACGACATCAGTGATTGGTCAAATTTGCGGGAAAGTTGCGGTGATTGACTGAAGTTGCAACACCGCCCTGAATTCGCGGGGTTTGCTTGAAGTTGCGTTGAAGTTGCAAATCGCAACATCGTGACTTTCTGGAGGGTCTGATAATATACTAGTACAAGGATTTATTCCACAGACACAACAAAGCACTTTTGAATGTCACTCTGGACAGGAGCATCTGTTAAGCACTATAAACCTGCAATAGTATAAAAGTGTTCTTTACATTTAAATGTAAAGTTTAAAGATGGAAATACACTATCCTGAGAATCCTGCAGGTCTCATTTTGGGTTTATAACTCCTCTATGGTGCGAACATTTATCGTGCCTTTGCATAGATTTTGAAAGGACGAGGAACACGTGTGGTTCCCACTACGCCATCCATGTCAAGTTGCACGCCCTCTACTGTAGAAAAACGGAATTTCTGGAAGAGACTGACGAAAAACAGGAAGAGCTCCATCCACGCCAGCCGCTCCCCCAGACACACCCTCTTTCCTGATGGAGAGAAAAGCAGTTCAGGTTATGAGGTGGATCAAGGAAAAATGGATTGTGGACATGATGGTTTCAGCATGTTCTCACCTGCAGAGAACGGCAAGAATGCTTCTCGTCGCACAAACTTGCCCTCGTTATCCAGGAAATGAGCAGGGTTGAAGCTGTGTGGGGTCTCCCACTCACTTTCATCAAACAAAACAGAGTGAAGTATTGGCATCAGTCCAGTTCCCTGGATACAACAGAACAGAAGGTTAGGATTATGATGAAGAACATTTATATGTACAAAAATGTTTCAAACATGGAATGGACCGAGTTATGCAATTCTTAAAAACTGCTATACAGTAGTCAGGTTGATCCATAGCATTACCTCTGCAGATCAGCAGAGGTCTCACTTGCATCCTTTAACTGCACCTGTATCTCATAAACAGCCATTTAGCCCATGTCCCACTCCAGGACTTTCTGCAGACCTCAAAGGCACACTCACCTTTGGAATGAAGTACCCCCCAAGTGTTGTGTCTTTCGTTGCTACTCTTGGGCCGTTAAGAGGCACAATATCGCCTTTCCTTAGAATCTCATGGATGACCGCATCAGTGTAGGGCATGTTGGGTCTGTCAGCCATACAGGGTTGGCGTGACTGTCCAATCACTCTGTCTATCTCTGCCTGGACCTTGTCTGAAATGGTAATTCACCTCATCATCATGTAAATGTTATGTAAAATTTGAAGTTTAGTCATATACATATTCAATCACAAATTGGTTTTATTTGTAGTTATTCAAATAATGTAGATGACGGTTGTAAACCTATGTACAGATTGGTACAGAATATTTTAGGGTAATTTTGACACTTTTTTAAATAATGAAAATAATTTATTTTCATGTAAACATTTTTCAAATTAGACCTAGACCTCACCTTGGATCTGAGGGTATGTGATTAGGTAGATGAGACCCCAGCGCAATGCAGTTGCAGTGGTTTCAGTTCCTGCAGCGAAGAGATCCAGTGTGCACCGAAGGAGGTTTTCCTCAGTAAACCCATCAGCTGGATTATGAGAGTTCTGGACCAACCATATGTTCATAAGATAAGGCATAAAAGTCCCAGTCAACACTGGGAGACATTTTTCAAAGTTTATATAAATGGAAACTGGAAACCTATTTCAATAGGTTGAATTGCAGTGAATGTAAAATAAGTAATCACAATTGGACGTGACGTTTTTATTCTGACTGAATGTTATACTTGTTCATTGTTTTTATTTACCATTACCTGTTTTTCAATTAGAAAACAGTCCATGTAGTCTCGAGGACAGGTTGGGTCCAGATCTTTTTTGTGTTTGTTTAGGTACTTTCCCATGAATTCATAAATGCACTTGTAGTTGCTGAAAATAGTATTGTGGCTTCCAGGAAGATGCTTCATTATGCCAGGAAAAGCTTCATAAAGCTTGGAAGAAAAAATTAAGAAACCTTGATGAATGCATAACTATCAATTATCTGAAATTGAATTGAGATGGTAAATATCATTGAAGCAATGAAGATTTGTGAAGTTGGTCACCTGTGCCCATATGGACCCCTCTAGTTGAACTGCTTCTGACAGGTATTTCAGCATTAGCTGGAAGTTGTGATCAGTGTAATCAAATCTCTGGCCAAACACCAACTGGCAGATGATGTTGGAGACGGCATTGTTGAACAGGGCAGCAGGATTGAAAGCCTCTCCTAGGGAAAAGAAATGCTCCTGGGTTATAGGGTTAGAGTTAGGGTTATGGTTGGGGTTAGAGTTAGGGTTAGTCCAAACTACACTGCAAAGATGTCGTTTATGACAGAAGACACTTGGATATTATTAAAATACAGTATCATCTGTCAATAAGTCAAAGATGAAATCAGCTCTGTTGTGTTTAACAGAGGATTGAACTTTGCCAACCTGTTTGTTCTCTAAACATGCTGTACTCTTGAATTTAAAAGATCTCATGCTTTTTTTTTTAATCAAACCAAATCAATCAATTTAAAAAGCACACAAATGTTAATTGCAAATCTGAACACTGTAGTAGGTCCTACTGAATCCAGTTGCCATGATTATGTCCTGGACCTTTTTCTCTGTCCATTTCGTCCTGCAGGAAGCGGCTCTCCTCACAGATGGCCACCTCCATGGTTTTCTTTCCCAGGCCAAAAGTCCTCAGGGTGGACAGAGCAAAACGACGCTGCTTCTTCCACATTTCACCATTGCTAATAAACAGACCACCTGCGTTAGCAGAAAGAAATAAACTAGACTAGCAGATCAGGCTGATCAAAAATGCAAAACAGCTCAAACTGCTAAAATAGAATCATGGTCAACCTATGGCATACTGTGTCTACATGAACAAGCAATTTTATCTGAATTAAACTATTTTAAACGTATAGGTAAATTTGTCACACCATAATGAAAAATGTTGAGCATTAAATTAATGTAATTTGTCACGTTACAGTTAGTCAGGCGAACTACCATTTCCCGAATAGATCCTTATTGCCAGGGGACTGTAAGGACGATCCACAAAGATTTCAGCCTGGTTCACTAGAGCCTCCTTCACCATTTTGTAACCGGTGATGAAGACCATTTTGTCCCTCCCAGTTCGCAGGGCAAATATATTGTTGTAAGTATGGCCAAGCTGCAGAAGAGAGATCAGAACAATAAAAACTTCCTATTTTATTCTCTGAGATAATGCACATAAGACTGGTATCATAGTCCATAAATTATGGCTTCTTGCCAACAAAAAATATTTTCATGGATAACTCCTATTAACATAGTATAATCTGTATATGTAAAACCCATACATTCACAGAATTTCAGTGTTGTACAACAATGTAAAACCTAATTGTTACTGGTATCACAAAAACATATCACATGGCAAAGAATCATGCTGACAATATCAAATGCTGAGAATTGGAGGCAGCACTAAGAGAAACATAGGCTCTCACACAAATAAAGAAATAAGTAGCCACATTTTCATTTGACTGTATTAGCTTCTGTCTTCATAGTGCTGCCAGGCTGCTGCTGTGGTGTGAATGGAACTTCTCTTCCTCTGTGTGAGTATGGTAGCTGGGCTAATTACCCATAAATCTGTTTACCATGTGCCTGGAATTGGACAATCGACTCTTTGACATATCAACACCAAGCCCTATTCACTGACAAGCTAATAGATAAATAACCATGTTATAGTCACATTTTGGGGCTATTCAAATTAACATACATTGGACATTGTTTTAATTTACATATTGTAAATGTGCATTTTCTGAACTGCAAAATTATGCCCCATGGAAAACTACATGGAAATATAATTTTTTTGACCTTCTGTAGCTATAAAGGCAAGTAGTTGAACAATACACATTTACATTATATGTAAACCTTTTCATTATGCAAACACTGATTTTTTTGTAAGGTTAAGCATTGGAATATTCAGAGATACTATTTGGAAACTACAGGAAAACAAAAAGAAGAAAAGAAGTATAATTACTTAAAGAAGTATATCTCAATCTTAAATCCCAATCTACGTTTGTTAAAGACTAACCCAATATCTAACAGCGAGGCCCTGTCAGGAGAACCGTGACTATGTCTGTTCACCTTGGTCAAGTAAATATGTGGCTCTTTGGGGTCGTGGTTAAAAATGTTCCCCAGGAACGGCAGAGCGAGGGGTCCAGGTGGGTAGTTCGGTGGATTCTTGTTCTTTAGGTAGTCCATGACAACCAGGAAAACAACCAGAAAGAGCAGAAATCCTTTCAGGTCCAAACACTGGAGCAGGGCAGCAGGCTGCATGACTGGGTATGTGTGGCGGGACACAGAGAGTCAGTGTGTGTATAACAGGCAATGTGCAGTTGTGAATTCTCTCTTTTATTTGTCTGGTAATTCCCCTCCTACCATCACGGTGTTCCCAGGATATCCACACTTCCTGTCGTGTTGTGTTCTTACATATCATTTAGTGATTTTCATGTCAATATGCTGCAATGAGTGAAGGCAATGATGATTTGATTACCCCTGTGCATGACACGTATGATATGCATTCACACAGGAGTGTTTTGACCACGTATCCAAATATATCAAATATCCTTGATGTAACGCGTGGAGGAGGAGGCAGGCACGACGAGGAGTGTGATAAACATGTACTTTTAATGACACAAACACGGGTGAAGTCCAGCGCGGTAGCGTAAGCACAGACGACTCATTGCAGGCACGAACTCAAGACAAATACGAGCACGAGACATTGCGCGAACGCACATTAGGTGCTGAACACATTCCCCAGTGATCAAGAGATGAGGCACAGGTGAGACTACGAACACGCTCACAGACGACCCACACCCACGGAACTACAAACATGCACATAACTGCACGCCCACAAGGAGGGGTCGGGAGCTGTCACCGTGACACTTGAGATATCACTATTTTATAAGAGATCGCTATTTGTCTTTTTGTGTTGACTGAGAAATCTTGATGCTTGTTTCTTGAACACATACTATCTAATGACATTCAATATTCAAGGTTTGTTTAATTACAGACTTACATTTCTGCAGACATATCCAGGAAAACAAATTACATTAAGAAAGGACATAAATGAAGGTGGGTACAAAGTGAAATAAGTAGAACACAGCCTGAAGAAGCCAGCAACCACAAAACCAAACTGTTTTAGCCTCCCTGTTAGCCATGCCCCCTCACCAGTCCTCCTCCTGTTTAAGGACCTTTGACCTGCACTGGGTGTGTACTCATAGAAGGAAGAAAACCAAATTAACATTATAAAGGGTGATTGAATTAATAGCTCAGACAAGAAGGGTATTTTAAAATATGACCTAACTTGCGCATCACTTCTCTAATTTAATTGATATAATTTTTGTGGTGTGCCATATAAAGTAATGACTTTGAACTTTGACTTTTAAAAACCTTATACACAAGCAGTGCATTTACTGTTGGAATTTTATCACTCCATGAAGTAGTCCTAAATTTATGATATACAGAGGTTGCATATTTGTTTTTATTTGTCTTAATAGTTTTTTATTTTATTTTAATGTATTTTAGTTTACAGAAAATATATGTTTCATTTTTCTCTAATACTGTTCATAACATGTGAGTGCTGGATGCCAAGACAGGAGCAGTGTTTTTATTTTAAGTAATAATTGCACTTACACTATTACAAACAAACGGTCAACCACAAACAACGCAGGTCTTAACAGCAACTGACAAAAAACATGGACAAGACACGCACATAAATGCACCAACGGTATCACGTAACAGGTGCAACAAGACAAAGAACAGGTGAAACGACTAACAGAGGCGAACCCCTTCACATTTGCAAATACAACGGATGCTATTCAATTGGTGTACCTGCAGAGAATGGGAAGAAAGCATCTCTCCTGCAGAAGTTGCCTTTTGAGTCCTGGGTTGAAGGTATCTGGTGTTTCTAACTCACTCTTGTCATGCAACACCATGGAGAGGTTAGTGATGATCACTGTTCCCTGCAGACAGTACCATGATTCTTGGGGGTTATTAACTGAATAAAAGATCACCAATTTATCAATTCATCCATTTCTCAGTTTATGAAGTGACATTTTTAGACTGTATGATTTTTTTATGACGTTTTGTCATACAAAATGAAAATCAACCACTCTTTGACACCACAGCTCAAACTGTAAAATAATAGAAAATCAATGCTAATTCTAAAAATTATTGCTAATTAAGAGCAACTGACAGAAGACAGTTGGGAAGACAGAAAAGATCAGCTTACATTTGTATAGTTTTATTATATTGCACTGAGACTCTTAATTTGTACATGTGATTATAGGGATCTGTGCATGTTAAATGGTGAACAACAGAAGGCGTCTCCTGTTGCTTAGGTGCAGCCTAGCACAGTTATATAATCTAGGGGTAGAGTGAACTCAAACTAACCCCAAACAGCTCTTTGGCTTACATTCCAGAGGTGCTGCACACACACACATTTCAAGTCTGTTTTTCCTCTGACACGCATGTCTTTCTTCTACAAACAGATTGAATGTCAGTGTTGCCACTGAACAGTGTTCAATGTATAGTGATGTGTAAAGACACAGACATCAAGCTGAAATGAATTAATTGATCGAAGTTAGTTTATCAGTAATGTTTAGTGGCAAGGAGCTTTTGTAGAGCTGCAGTGTGTAATGTGTGTTGTGGAGCACGGCTGTAACTGGGGCTCTCGCAGGGTGAACAGGAAAGAGGTCCTCGGGGGCAAAGCGCATGCCAAATGCTGTTCCAGGAAAAAAAGAAACCTTCTGAGGATGCATGCTTTTAGTGTGTATTTTGTATGTAAGTTATTGCCAGAATATACAGCAAAATGGGAAAAATTGTGGCATACCTTAAATGTATTTAGAAATTTGTTCACATTGCATCATGAAATGGTTTTTCAAGTTTCAATTTAAATGGTAAGTTCAAAAAGATAATTTCAGATAGATTTAGATAGATAGTTTATACAAAGTAATTCCTCGACATCTTAGAATAGAGGCACTCAAGAAAATAATATCCAGGTCCTGAAAATGTATTTTTGTATTCTTGCATGCTTTTTTCTCTAGCAAAATCAACCTTCCATTCATTATCCTAACTTTGAATGGGGAGGGATTCAGTGTGGAAGCTGTGTGTTTGTGTATTATCCGTTGGACAGATACGGATTGCAGAGCTGTGTCACTGAAATGCACATATAGTGGTCATCCAGGTGTCCTGTGTTAAAGGTATCTGGTGTTTCTTGGTCACTCCTGTCATTAAGTACGTCTAGCTGCCCCCCTCCCCATCTCTCCATCAAGTTGTCATGTTTCATGTGCTTTTGTTTTCATTCTGGTCCCCCCCCTGTAATTAATTTTATGTGTCGCTGGTTTATTCTTCTCGATTTTCTGTGTATATAAAGCCTGTGTTTGAACTTCTGTTTGGCTGGTCTTTCTTTTGCATGCAGCCCAGGTGTTCGTGGCCATGTTTATGGTGAAGTTTATTCAGTTTGTTCTTTGTTTGGTATGTCTGCTAATACTCTGCATGTTGGTTTTGTTTCTGTGACTACTCTCCCATTATGACCCTGGACTCTTCTTATCACTCTTCTTTTGGATTTGCCCATAATAAATCGCACTCTTCTCATTGTGTGTCCACCCTCTAATCGCTCCATGACATCACTGTTGTCACACACAGATGATGGGTCCTTGGGTCTCACTGATCCCAGTCCTTTTAATGCTTTCTGATCTCAGCTTTCAGAAACACTTTAGTTTTCTTAACCATGCACAGGTAGCTGTTACTGGGTTTACACTGGGGTTACATGGCTACACTTTCATAGCATGCAAAAATTACAATTAAATTTAATGTAAAACTTATGTGAGACATCCCTTTACCTTTACCAAGTCCTTTAAATACTTTGTGATACAGGGGACTATTAGATGTTATGTAAGCCGGTGTGAAATCCAGGAGCGTGGAACATATACCAGCCACCCCATTATCTACTCCGTGTAAATTGTGATTTGTCATGCTGACATATGCAGCACAGTGAACCTGTGCCTCATGTTCATGGCCCATATACAAGGACATTTTGAAACCGGTTTGCACTTTGTCCTGGGTTTCTGAAAGCGATTGCATTGTGAGTTGAACTAGGTGAGGATCAGTCCTGCTTTACATGTAAAAGAAAACTGGAACAGTATCGCTCTGTGGGGCAGCAAAGCTGAGCTGCAGCCTCGGGCACCTCAGGGTTTATTAAACATTCAATGCAACCACCAAGATTCGTGTATTTGTGTCAATTCTTTTGTCAAACCATATTAATGACCCATGCAAAATTGCACAAAAAATGACAGAAAAATGTCTAAAAAATATTTGCATCAGGTATGTCAAAATCCTTGGTATTAACACAGTGGGGAAACAGTGATAATGGTATTTAATGTAGACCAATGAAATGCCATATTGAAATTTCTTGGCTTGTTAACTATATATGCAAGTAACTTGCTCCAAATAATTATAAAACTTGCAAGCTTAATTGACTTATTAAAACCATAAAATATTTTTCTAATTCAAAGGACATCATAAATGACAATAACAAATTTGCACAGTTCAAACTTCTCTTTGACCTGCTGTTGATTGGTACATACTCTTTAACTTTAACTGGCTCCACCTCATCCTCAGGGCATCTTGCCCTTCCTCTGCCCTCCACGGAGGGCTTCAGCGTGGGCTCACACACAGGCGGTAAGGGCCTGGGGCGTTGGTGAAGCCCAGCTGTCCCTCCAGACTCAGCTCCACTCCAGGCTCAGGGGAGAAGGTGAACCGCTGCAGGAGGGAGGTGAAGAACAGGAAGAGCTGCATGCGGGTCATGGACTCCCCCAGACACGACCTCCTACCTGTCAGGACATGTACATTTACATTTACACATTTACGGCATTTAGCAGACGCTCTTATCCAGAGCGACTTACAAAGTGCTTTGGACATCAGATACACATCAGGCTCATGGCTAGAGGGTTGTTGGGAGTTTGATGTGGCCCATGCCTACTGGCTGAAGAAGCTAACTGCATTCCACGGGCACCTGGCAGCACAAGGGAACCAACTGCTAAGCCCAACCCATCCATGAAGCCAACACGGGCCTGATCCTGAACGATCCCGTAGACAGGGCAGTTCCTTCCCTCTACCAACCACACTGTCTCTGCACAATATGGAAGCTCCTTTGAGGTATCACTGTAACTAAGATGAAGAGGCACATGGCTCAGTGCATAAATGTAGTCCACTCTGGCAAAAATCACCAAAGGAACCAAATCAAGAACAGACAGACCAACCCATTCACCGACCTCTGCAGTCACTACAAGAAACCCCATGATTCAATGCTTCACACATGGATCCTGGAATGCTTGAGGCTGTATAACACTAAAGAGCCTTCATAAAGAATTCATAGGGCTGTGGAAGGCAACCCTGGAAACCAACTTAGGCCAATTGCACAAGTTGCCATCATTTTGCAAGGAGATGCCCTGTCCCTCCTGCTGTTTTGCATAGACCTGAACATTCTCAGTGAAATAATCTAAAGTTCGTCAGCCACCTCCTCTTCATGGAACTCCCTGATCCATCTCACCAGCACATACAGCAACGGCACTGGAATGTCTTTCAGACTAGAAATGTGTGGTGAGATTATTAAAAGGAGAAGGAGAACAATTAGGATTGAGGGGATCTTAATACCGCAAAGAAACATAACAGATGTTGAGGGCAGTGAGTACCTTGGAATCCCACAGGCAAATGAGAAACATGATGGAAATTACAAGGAAAACACCTAAAGCCAAATAATAACAAAGAGTGAAGTAAGTCCTGAGATGTCAGGTGGAAACAACAAGATCCATGCCATGAACACCTACACTCTATGAGTCATCAGATACTCCGCGGGTATAATAAGCTGGCCAAAGGAGGAGATGGAAGCCATCCACATCAAGACAGAGAAACTTCTCACAATGCATGAAAGGTTGCATCCCACATCCAGAACTCTGAGACTGTACACTAAGAAGAAAGAGTGGGGCTATAGATTAGGGAGTGTTAGAGCCACTATCCAGGATGAAACATCTAAGATCCAGGAGTATTCCTGGCTCCACAGCAAACAAGAAGAGGATAAGAATGAGAAAGAGCAGAAACCATCATGGAAAGAGAAACCACTGAATGGTACATACCACCTGCAAAGAGTGGAAGTAATACTACCAATCACAGGAAAATGTTGAATTGAAAATATATTTTAAAAAATTATCCATTATTCAGATGTGAGGTTGGGGACACAGTACTGCATATTGGTGTCACCTGCTGAAAAGGGCAGAAAGGCGTCTCTCTTGCGGAACTGGCCCTGGTCATCCAGGAAGTGTCCTGGGTGAAAGGTGTCTGGCGTTTCCCACTCACTCTTGTCATTAAGTACAGATGACAGGTTTGTAGTTACAGAAGTGCCCTAATGATGGGAGAGGAAGTCATTTATGGCACAGATTATATTTCTGCAGCATTCTCCTTGGTGAAGAATGCACCTCTAAGTACATGTGTATATGTGATGTACACTGTATGTAAAACAGAATAGAATAAATATCTTTTCCACCAAGAAACACTGATGGTTAATTTCAGACCTTTGGTATGAAGTATCCACCCAGTGTGGTGTCTTTACAGGCCTTTTTGGGGAACCCCAGAGGAATAATGTTGCCCATCCTCTGGGTCTCATGGATGACAGCTTCAGTGTATGGCATGTTAGCTCTGTCATCTAAGGTGGGTTGGCGTGACTGTCCAATCACTCGGTCTATCTCAGCCTGCACCTTTTCTAAAATGGTAAGTCAGCACATCATTGTGTAAATGTTTCAGACATAAACATGTCTACATCTACAAATTATGATGAAGAAACAAAGTTTACCTTGTATGTGAGGGTATTTCATCATGAAGAGCAGTCCCCACCGTAATGTCGTGGCTGTGCTTTCTGTCCCCCCCTCAAGCATGTCCAGTGTGGAAACAACCAGAGTCTCCATGTTAAAGCCAGCCTCAGGGTCACTCTTTTTCTGGAGGGTTCAGTGAACCATTATGTATGAAGTGTGATGTATGTTGGTCGATGACACAGTAAACAAATGAACTATATGAAATAACTATGGAAAAATGAAATAACAAACACTGGCTTTGCTACCGTTCTTAAACAGACCTTCTCTATTTCTGCCAGGTAGGCATCGATGTAGTCCCGTGGGTCTGAAGGATCCCAGTCTTCTTTGTGTTTTCTGATCTCATCTTTCAGGAAATCTACAATTTTCTCATAGTTTGCAAAAATCTTCTGGTGAGGACCAGGAAGGTATTCAAAGAGGCGTGGGAAGGCATTGTACAACTGCCACACAAACACAACAGAAGGCTTCTCACTCTCTTTAGTTCATTGCACATGCACACTGAATTGAAGGCAATCGGCTTTGACCAAGAGGTGCTGCAAGCTAGTGAGAAATATGGAGTCCAATTAAGAGCATGTGGTCCTATTGAGTCCTACTGAGAGCATTCCTCCAGATGATGCTTCCAATGATTAAATAATCACTACAAATAATGAAAACAATGATTCTTAAATATTAACTAAATGTGCTATATTTGTAGGAATAACACTTAGAATGCCAAATACAACATGAATGATAATACACAGAGCAGTCAATATTCTTTACATTTAAAAAATATTTTCAAATAGAATTAAATATTCCATATCATTTAATCCAGGAGATCAGCCGCTATGTGAGTTTTGTACTATAGAGAGTATTAACCTCAGTATTAACCTGAGTAATAACCTGCACTGCCTACAAACCTGAGCCTGGTTGGAGCCTGCTAGTTTGATAGCTTCAGTGTCAAAACGCAAGACAGCCAGAAAGTTCTCATCATGGTAGTCGAAGCGATGCCCAAATACCAGAGAACAGATGATGTTTGAGACTGCATTGTTCAAGAAGAACTGAGGATCGAAAGGACCTATAAAATTGGGGGGACATATTTCAAAATCAAATAATGCAACAACAAAGTTAATGCATTTTTTGCTTATATATATGATATGCTTTCATTTAGTTGGTTAAATTTACTTCAGACTGACAACTTACCACCTTCCTCTTTGAAAGCATCACACAGGAAGACACTCTCCTGCTGGATACTCGTCTCCAGGTTCTTCTTAGCCTCACCAAAGGTCCGCAGGTGTGTGACGACAAACTTCCTCTGTGCCCTCCACAGGTACCCGTTACTGAGGAAAACACCTTCACACCATGCCAGAGTGTTAGTGTGACGCGAGACCCGCGGCGAAGGATGAGACACGGGATCCTTGCTTTGCGTAACAGACGTCACTTTATTTAACAGATATTGCGCAATAGCGCACGGAGAACAGAAACACTCACACAGCAACGTGTAGACTGTAGACAACGACGAGCACAAGACACTGCGCGAACGCACATTAAATAGACAGACCACATCAACCCCACGTGATGACGAGACGAGCCACAGGTGAGACGGATAATGACAAGACGCACCCGCACCCACGGAGCTACACTGACGCAGACGAGTAGACACAGACAACGTTAACACACGCCCCAAAAGGAAGGGTTCGGGGACCGTAGCGTGACAGACGCCCCCACCAAGGGCACTACCCGTCCCGGGGTGCCAACAGGACCGAGTGCCCCGAACCCACGTCGATGGGCGGATCCGAAGCGCCCAGTCCTGCGTCTGGGAGATGACCGCCCTCGGTGGAGAATCCGCCACGAACAGCCTAGAACACCCTCCCTGGGAAGACCGGGGAAAACACGTTAGACACATTTAACGGGACATTTACAAACACACAAACAGGAACATTAACACACAGAGGCACGAAAGGGAAAAGGAGATTAGGCAGACATACGGGAATACATACGAAAACAGGAACGGACACACATGACAGTGGCGCCAGGCTGCGCGCCAGGAGGAGAGCGATCAGGGGAGAGAGACCGGGAGCTGCTGGGGCTGCAGGCGCTGCGGTGGGCGGTCCTCCTCCTGCCCTCGCTGCAAACCCTCCACCGGGCGCAGCGCGGCTGGTGGACGCGCCAGGTGCAGCGCGGCTGGCGGACGCGTCAGGTGCAGCACGGCTGGCGGACGCGTCAGGTGCAGCACGGCTGGTCCCGCCCCTCGGTGGGCCGTACGGGAATCCTTCTTCACCCGGGGATCTCCCTCCGGACCTGGCAGTGGGAGGGGCCTCCTCTGCTTCCATATCTTCCTCACTGCCACGGCTCCAGCTCATGGGCTGCCCCGAGCTGCCACCCCGTGAACAGTCCATGTCGCTGGCTGGGGAGCGCTCGGGAGACGAGCCCGCCTCTGGAAACCTCCTCCTCTTCACCGTCCCGGCGGACAGTTCCGAGGTGGGAGGGCTCTCCTCTTCCTCCTCGGTATAGGAGCCCTCTTCCTCAGGGTATGCGGAGCACTCCGACGTAGGGTACTCCTCCTCGTCATACTCCTCTCCGCCTTCCTCCACGGTGGTAGAGGGACCTACGGGCGGAGGGATGTAGCCCTCCTCCTCGGTGTAGGACCCCTCCTCCTCACCGTAGTCTATGGTGGGATCGGAATACACTGATGGAGGGTAGTCCTCCTCCTCCCCGCCGTAGTATTCGGTTGGGGCGGAGCACACGGAGTGGGGATAGTCCACCTCCTCTTCTCCCTCGCCATAATCTATGGTGGGTGCGGAGCATATAGAGGGTGAACTGTCCTCTTCCTCTTCTTCCTCGTCCGGAGAGTCCGCCCCCTCGAACTCGCTCTCGGGGGTCTTCTCCGTGGAGCAGAGCTCGAGGGAGCCTACCCGCAGAGGTGAGAGGTCCTTGGAGGGAGAGGGGTGACGCTCCTTCCAAAACCGCACCGCGGTCTCGCGGAAATAGTCCGCCAACTCCTCAGTCCTGGCTTCCCGAGCCCGAAGCAGCATAACCGCACATAACGGATCCTGCTGCATCGCTTCGAGGGTGACGGGGGCTCCGCGGTGCTGTGCAGGGGAAGAGGCGTGGTGGTGCTTGCTGGGCCTCCTCCCCTTCTTAGGTCGGGTGGTGTAGCCTGGCATGGTTTGGTGTCTCTTGTCGGCTCGTCGTTCTGTGACGCGAGACCCGCGGCGAAGGATGAGACACGGGATCCTTGCTTTGCGTAACAGACGTCACTTTATTTAACAGATATTGCGCAATAGCGCACGGAGAACAGAAACACTCACACAGCAACGTGTAGACTGTAGACAACGACGAGCACAAGACACTGCGCGAACGCACATTAAATAGACAGACCACATCAACCCCACGTGATGACGAGACGAGCCACAGGTGAGACGGATAATGACAAGACGCACCCGCACCCATGGAGCTACACTGACGCAGACGAGTAGACACAGACAACGTTAACACACGCCCCAAAAGGAAGGGTTCGGGGACCGTAGCGTGACAGTTAGTACACAGATATCACATCACTAAAGTACTTCATGAACTGCTTCTGTTAGTAATTGAAGGCTACTTTTTTGATAATTATGAAAAAATTATAAACATTTCTTGTTTGATGCAGTTTTATGCTAGCCCACATGTCATCCCTTTAGTTACCAAGTCCTTTAAATACTTTGTGAAACAGGGGAACCACTGGCCGATCAGGAAAGCTGTCCAGCTGAGTGAGGAGAGCCTCCTTCACCATTTTGTATCCAGAGACAAACACTGTTTTCTCACTACCCCATCTCAGACTGAACACCTCGCCATGCCTCTCAGCAAGCTGAGTGGGGACACCCGAAAAATCAAGAGAGAGAGGAGAGAGAGAGAGAGAGAGAGAGAGAGAGAGAGAGAGAGAGAGAGAGAGAGAGAGAGAGAGAGAGAGAGGACAACAAATTTTAATTTGTAAATAATTTAAAGGTAGAGACAGTGAAACAAAGTGAATAATATAACTTTATAGAAGTAATTTCTTTGACTTTGTGGCTCTAACCTTGGTTCAGCAGTTTAAATGTACAATAGTGTAATAATAAGCACCAACAGAGTCGTACATATTTAAAAAAAACAATACCTTGTCTATTGTTCTGAAGTCAAGGCCAGTGAAAATATTTCCCACAAAGGGTAGAGGCCAGGGTCCAGGAGGAAAGTTGGGTGGATTTTTGTTTCTGATCAAGTCAACGATCAGCAGGAGAACAAAGAAGCATATCAGACAGCCTGTAAAACCGAGGTGCTCCACTAAGTGTAAGACCATGGCTGGAACTTGGGAAGATCTCTGTAGATGCGTATTTGTGCTTGCAATTTCCCTGCGATAGTTCTGTGTATTGCATGAGTACGCGGTCCTCTGTATATGAATGTGTATTCAGTCACCGAACTGGACTGTTACCAAATAAGGGAGTTATGTAAAGTGGGGTGGATTCCTAGAAAAGAAGGCACTCGTTACCTGGGCCGGCCTTTCCATTAGGCAAATGCTAGCGACGCCTGTCCAGGAAGGAGCTCGTGAGCATTCGTTTTTTTTTTTTTTTTTTTACAAATGAACAATTAATAAATGTGAAAATAAGCAAAGTCCACATAATCATAATTTAATCCTTTAATAATATTAGTCAAATTAATAATTATTATAATAACACACGACACCTATCACCCGGGCGTGACCCCCCCTCACGCCCCCGCGCGCTCTGCGCACCGTTACTGTTTAGACAACATCGCAATAAGATTTAAAGCGCGGATGAATCGCAAAAGCGCGGATAGCTTGAACGCGGTGGGTAGAAAAAGGAGAAAAGAGGAGGAAGAAAGGCGAAAAAAATGAAATATAATGGTATTATCTCTTCAGAAAGGTAGTTACTAGCTAGCAAGTGATAGCGTCAGTTACCCCCTTCCCTAAACTCATAAAGAAATTTGAAAAGACCTCATAACCCCCCATTTTCACTAAATAAGCAGGTCGTTGATTAGAGACTCTACAATAAGCAGTAACTTCAGATGTCGCTAATGTAATCACCTTCTATTGTCTCTTGTGTATTTTTTGTATTTGGCAAAAGCTCCAATTAAAGTGATAACTGAGTCTGGACTTTTATAGCATCCGCTGAATTGTAATTAAAGTGTGCTTCGAATGAGAATGCATGTTTGATGTGTTTCCATCTTTGGATGGGAATTTCTGTAAGCAGATCTTACACACTGACTCATATAGGTTTGCTGGCTCTCCTTTTTATTTGAAACAAATCCAAAATGCTGCCAATCTGTAGCAGTGGTGTTTTTCTTTGAAAACAGCTCGCATGACTCACAACTAACACTCATCGTTTTTGTGGTTTTTCCCCCTCTATGATATTTAGTGAACACAACCACTCCATAACCAATCAGTGAGCACGAACTGCTGACCACGCCCACAGATCTTTTTAATGGATGCCCAATCCTAGTAGGTGCTATGATTAGCTTAGCTCAGCTAGTTTTAAAATAAATATATATTAAAACACACATATGCTCCTCTGTTCATTTCAGATGCACTTTTGAAATAATAAAAATTTTGCAGTAGGCAAATTGCACTGATTTGCACTGGTGGTAGTTGTTGTTTTTTATTTTATTTATTAGTAATATTTAAAAGTTGTTCTCTGTACTACTTTATGTAAAGTAGTTTTAAATTATTTTTTGTGCAACACCTTTATATTTATTTTGTTATACGGTAATATTTATAATTCATTTACTTTAATACTGATACAATAAACCCGATGATTGATGATGCAGGGGGCACCAACCAAAATCTCGCCTAGGGCACCACATTGGTCAGGGCTGGCTCTGGTCTTCCGTAACCAGCGCTGGGAGAACAGATTCACAACACACGTGTGTCAGGAAAGAGTTCTGAAGTTTAATAACGAAGACATCTAGTTACATACAGAAGAAATGCGATGTGGCTTTAAACAACTGGTTATCAATAATAAAAAACTAAACAGATGTATGATTGGTGTTGTCCTTATCAGGAAATGAGGTACAGTAGAGACAGACTAGATGGACAGACTGGATTCCAACAGAGCAGGAAAAAGACAATACAAAGAACGAAAAATGGGGAAAATACATGCGATGGGGAAAATACATGAACAAAAGAGAACACTGAAAGACTTAAAAACTGTACTCATGGTATTAGTTTAGGGTTGCAGTATTGATTTAAAGATCTCATGGATCATAAATGAACAGATGCAATCTGATCACTGTGAACCTTGCCACAACACACTGAAAGAAAGATCAGAGATGCCTTAATCGTGGATGCAATGGTTTTATGTTGTAATAATATAATGGCTAAATTGTCTTACAAATGATATTTGTACATAAAAAAAGAAAAACCAAAACATAATGATGGTTTTTAGCATGTGAGAGTTATACGGTGAATGTTAAACATATATCATTAATTAATACTGCATATTGTGTCACGTTGAGGACCCCGGCCCCTCCCTTTTGGGCGTGTGTCAACGTTGTCCACGTGCTTTGTCTGCGTCTGTGGAATTCCGTGGTGATGGCTATGTCGTGTGATAATGTGTATCACCTGTGAATAGTCTCGTAATCACGTGGGGCTAATGTGGTTTGTCTATTTAATGTGCACTCGCGCAGTGTCCTGTGCTCGTCGTTGTCTAAGTCTACACGTTGTGTGTGTGCTTCTTCGGTGTTGATTGTGCGCTATTGCGTAATATTTGTGTAATTAAAAGTGAAGTCAGTCAAATTGTAAGGATTCCGTGTCTCATCCTTCGCCACGACCCCAGCGTCACATTGACTATGTATATAGGAAGTACGTAGCTTCAGGTAAATGATCATATATTTTTAATTATTTATTTGATGATGTTCCAAGGTTTTAGAAAAAGACTAACATATGTTTGGATTGCATTCATCAACATGTCAACCAATCTATACCACTTACAGTTGTCTGGTTCAATTTGGTTCTTCTGATTGTCATATTTAAAACCTCCACCTGCACCTCATCCTCAGGGCATCTTGCCCTTCCTCTCCCCTCCACGGAGGGCTTTAGCGTGGGCTCACACACAGGCGGTAAGGGCCTGGGGAGTAGGTGAAGCCCAGTTGCCCCTCCAGACTCAGCTCCACTCCAGGCTCAGGGGAGAAGGTGAACTGCTGGAGGAGGGAGGTGAAGAACAGGAAGAGCTCCATGCGGGCCAGTGGCTCCCCCACACACGACCTCCTACCTGGGGAACAGGGATTTCAGGTGAAACATGATAATATTACATAAACAAGAAAAATTTTGTATTGGAAGTTGTCAACATTCTTATCTATAATTAAGCAAAATGTCTCCAGTGTCCTAAACCCTCCTTTAGTCCTTTATCTACATACATGCATTAGTTTCATTAAACACTGTACATTAACTCACCATGGCTAGGTGCTAACACGCATGTCCCTGATCACACTTGCCTACATCATTACATCATAATATGTTCAATAACTTGTCCACTGCTGTTCTTCACATTCATTGAACCTTCCTTGTGTACCAGTGAACCTCATCCACTTCGTTGTGTACCCGTGAATCTCATCCCCTTCTTTATGTACCCGTGAACCTCATCCCCTTCGTTGTGTACCCGTGAACCTCATCCCCTTCGTTGTGTACCCGTGAACCTCATCTCCTTCCTTGTGTACCCGTGAACCTCATCTCCTTCCTTGTGTACCTGTGAACCTCATTCCCTTCCTTGTGGACCCCTGAAGCTCATCTCCTTGCAATAGCAGCTGTCATTCCTGCTGGACTACATATATAGTGCACATGGGGTTGTTTCTATACAACTTTCCATATATGTACTGTTGGCAATTACATTTCCTATATATATTTATTATCCATTATTCAGTTGTGAGGTTGGGGACACAGCTGCATTGTCACATCCAGCTCCGCCTTCCTTTCCCAGGCCCGTGTCGTCTGCCCTAGCCCCACCTTGTTTTCCTGTTTCCTTGGTTTCCCTTCTGTCTGTCACGCCCCTGTCCTCAGTGTTTCCACCTGCGTCTCGTTTCTCTTCCCTGTTTCAGTGTATTTAGCCTCCTCTGTTTTGTCCCTCGTTGTCGGTCATTGTGTTGTGAGTACTCCCTTGCCTTGCTCTGCTTTATATACTCTCTGTCATGTTCTAGTTAGCGTTTTCGTACGTGCTCCGTATTTGTTTCTGATTTCTTTCTCTGTCTCCCTGTGTTTGATAGTTATTTCTTCCTGTTTCCCCCTCACCCCCTGTCTGGTTCGTTCGTTCCTATTTCTAATGGCATTTCTCCCTACGTCTCTCTTTAACCATGTACCTTCTGAGCTCTGTCGTCAGTACCTTGGTTTCTTCTGTAGTTATCGTTGCATGTTTACCCATCTCCTAATTCCCTGTCCAGACGTTTAGTACTGTGGTTTACGCTTTCGGTTTCATGTTATTCATTTCGTGTTCCCTGTCTGCTGTTGAAACTGTTCCTGTTTAGTTTTATAGTAGTCCCCACATTCAATACCCTGAGTATATATATTTCTTACGTCCGTTTAGTTCCTTTGTCTAGTTTGGATTATGTTGTTTTGGTGTTACTCTTGTTAGTCATGGATGGTCTTCTTTATGAATTTATGCTTTGTTTCTGTAACGTAGTTGTTCTGTTTGCCATGTTGTCGTTTGTATGTTTTCTCTAACGTATTTTCCCATTTACTTAGTTGTTTTCTTTTGTTTTGTTAGATTTCTGTTCTATTTAATAAATTTTATAAAAACCTGCATTTGCGTCACACCCGCCCTCTTGATACATTACATGCATATTGGTGTCACCTGCTGAAAAGGGCAGAAAGGCGTCTCTCTTGCGGAACTTGCCCTGGTCATCCAGGAAGTGTCCTGGGTTAAAGGTGTCTGGCGTTTCCCACTCACTCTTGTCATTAAGTACAGATGACAGGTTTGTAGTGACAGAAGTGCCCTAATGATGGGAGAGGAAGTCATTTATGGCACAGATTATATTTCTGCAGCATTCTCTTTGGTGAAGAAGATGCCTCTAAGTACATGTGTATATGTGATGTACACTGTATGTAAAGCAGAATAGAAGACATTTCTTTTCCACTAACACTGATGGTTAATGTCAGACCTTTGGTATGAAGTATCCACCCAGTGTGGTGTCTTTACAGGCCTTTTTGGGGAACCCCAGCGGGACGATGTTGCCCATTCTCTGGGTCTCATGGATGACAGCTTCAGTGTAAGGCATGTTAGCTCGGTCATCTAAGGTGGGTTGGCGTGACTGTCCAATCACTCGGTCTATCTCAGCCTGCACATTTTCTGAAACGGTAAGTCAGCACATCATGTAAATGTTTCAGACATAAACATGTCTACATCTACAAATAATGATGACGAAACAAAGTTTACCTTGTATGTGAGGGTATTTCATCATGAAGAGCAGTCCCCACCGTAATGTCGTGGCTGCACTTTCTGTCCCCGCCTCAAGCATGTCCAGTGTAGCAACAACCAGTGTCTCCATGTTAAAGCCAGCCTCAGGGTCACTCTTTTTCTGGAGGGTTCAGTGAACCATGATGTATGAAGTGTGATGTATGTTGGTCGATGACACAGTAAACAAATGAACTATATGAAATAACTATGGAAAAATAAAATAACAAACACTGGCTTTGCTACCGTTCTTAAACAGACCTTCTCCATTTCTGCCAGGTAGGCATCGATGTAGTCCCGTGGGTCTGAAGGATCCCAGTCTTCTTTGTGCTTTCTGATCTCATCTTTCAGGAAATCTACAATTTTCTCATAGTTTGCAAAAATCTTCTGGTGAGGACCAGGAAGGTATTCAAAGAGGCGTGGGAAGGCATTGTACAGCTGCCACACAAACACAACAAATTCTTCTCACTCTCTTTAGTTCATTGCATATGCACACTGAATTGAAGACAATCAGCTTTGATCAAGAGTTACTGCAAGCGAGTGAGAAATATTGAGTCCAATTAAAAGCATGTGGTCCTATTGAGTCCTACTGAGAGCATTCCTCCAGATGTTGCTTCCAATGATTAAATAATCACTACAAATAATGAAAATAATGGTTCTCAACAATAGTATCAATAACACTTACAATGCCAAATGCAACATGAATGATAATGCTCAGAGCAGTCAATTTTCTTTACATTTTATAAAGATTTCCAAATAGAATGAAATATTCCATATAATTTAATCCAGGAGATCAGCCGCTATGAGAGTTTTGTACTATAGAACTGAGTATTAACCTGAGTAATAACCTGCACTGCCTACAAACCTGAGCCTGGTTGGAGCCTGCTAATATGACGGCTTCAATGTCAAAACGCAAGACAGCCAGAAAGTTCTCATCATGGTAGTCGAAGCGATGCCCAAATACCAGAGAACAGATGATGTTTGAGACTGCATTGTTCAAGAAGAACTGAGGATCGAAAGGACCTATAAAATTGGGGGAACATATTTCAAAATCAAATAATGCAACAACAAAGGAAAAGCATTTTTTGCATATATATAGTCATGCCCAAAAGTATTCATACCCCTGGCAAATTTTGACTTAAATGTACTTTTATTTAACCAGAAATTATATTTTTGACTGGAAATGACACAGGCATCTCCCAGGAGATAATACGATGATGTACAAGAGGCATTGTTGTGGGAAAAAATATTTATCAGCTTTTATTCACATTTGAACAAAACGTGGCATGTCAATTATTCATTCAAAGAATTAGGAAAGTCAGACCTATGTAAATTTACTTCAGACTGACAACTTACCACCTTCCTCTTTGAAAGCATCACACAGAAAGACACACTCCTGCTGGATACTCGTCTCCAGGTTCTTCTTAGCCTCACCAAAGGTCCGCAGGTGTGTGACGACAAACTTCCTCTGTGCCCTCCACAGGTACCCGTTACTAAGGACAACACCTTCACACCATGCCATAGTGTTAGTACACAGATATTACATCACTAAAGTACTTCATGTTCTGCTTCTCTTAGTAACTGAAGGCTACTTTTTTTGATAATTATGAAAAGATTATCACCAACATTTCTTGTTTTATACAGATTTATGCTAGCCCACATGTCATCCCTTTAGTTACCAAGTCCTTTAAATACTTTGTGAAACAGGGGAACCACTGGCCGATCAGCAAAGCTGTCCAGCTGAGTGATGAGAGCCTCCTTCACCATTTTGTATCCAGAGACAAACACTGTTTTCTCACTGCCCCATCTCAGACTGAACACCTCCCCATGCCTCTCAGCAAGCTGAGTGGGGACACCCATAAAATCGAGAGAGAGAGAGAGAGAGAGAGAGAGGGAGGGGGAGGACAAATTTTAATTTGTAAATAATGTAAAAGTAGAGACAGTGAAACAAAGTGAATTATATAGCTTTATAGAATTAATCTCTTTGACTTCTTGGCTCTAACCTTGGTTCAGCAGTTTAAATGTACAATAGTGTAATAACAATAAGCACCAACAGAGTCGTACATATTGAAAAAAACAATACCTTGTCTATTGTTCTGAAGTCAAGGCCAGTGAAAATATTTCCCACAAAGGGTAGAGGCCAGGGTCCAGGAGGAAAATTGGATGGATTTTTGTTTCTGATCAAGTCAACGATCAGCAGGAGAACAAAGAAGCATATCAGACAGCCTGTAAAACCGAGGTGCTCCACTAAGTGTAAGACCATGGCTGGAACTTGGGAAGATCTCTGTAGATGCGTATGTTTGCTTGCAAGATCCTTGCGATAGTTCTGTGTAATGCATGAGTACGCGGTTCTCTGTATATGAATGTGTATTCGGTCACCGAACTGGACTGTTGCCAAATAAGGGAGTTATATAAAGTGGGGTGGATTCCTAGAAAAGAAGGCACTCGTTACCTATGTACACTGTGATTTATCATAGTGAGAAAGCGATAGCATTACATTCATACTTGAATTTTAAAGTATAAACTGCATCGAATTCCAAAAATTCAAAGTCGTTATATATATATACTGACGAGTCTTCAGATAGATAGGTGTGACGTTTCCACACAGGTCACACGGTAGCGACAAAAATGTAAGCGTTTTTTGTAATTTAATAGGAATGTTGGAAATAGCAAACAATAAAACAGGCAAGGTTCAAATCCGGAGAAGAATGATACAAATCCAGGAACCATAACAGTTCGAGATCAAAACCAGGAAGCTTAGAGACAAATCCAACGGAGCAGGAAAAAGGCAATACGAAGAACAAAAAATGGTCCAAAGTAATACCAGGGACATAAAAATACAAAGAAACCGCCCAGTACGCTGTAATGGAATTTATGACTTAGACCTTCGGTTTAAACATTCTGACATTTTGGCGAACGTAAATTGTTACGGGGGGGGTTAAAATGGACACAAATTAAGTATTATTATACACACCTGGGCAACTAGTGATGTGGCAGTGTATGGAGCTATTATAGTGTCACCAGAACCTGAACCTGAAATCATTATTACTTGAAAAAACAGTATGTAAAATCCTCGCAGGTATGCAAAAATTCGAGTTAAAATTCAGGTTCAGGTCGAAATTCAGGTTCAGGTCGAAATTCAGGTTCGGGTCGTAATTCAGGTTCGGGTCGTAATTCAGGTTCGGGTCGAAATTCAGGTTCAGGTTGAAATGCGGTTCATCCGGGATACGTAGGATGAGCAAACAAACTCAGAGCTAATCGAACTGCATCTGGCCAATCACAAAACATCAGAGGTCAATGGGAGGCGCGTCTTTGTGCCAGTTTTGTAAAAGGACCATTCGGAAGACCATGGCCGAAGATCGCACTGTCGGAGCTTTTCCAGCTGTAAGTAAACCTATTTATTACCTTATCCTCTTTTTCATTAGGACCACACCAGAGTTCATTGTTTATTGCTCGTTTGTAAATGGAAAATCAGATTTTGGATTTAAGCACATGTTGGCAGGCTAGTTTGCTGGGCGTACACTGTGCGATTTTTGGCCCATTTTCAGCCGATTTTTCACTTGTGCGACTATTTTTGCGATCGGGCCGAGTTTCGGCTCAATTGCGTGTCGTGCATCGTGTAGTTTACACAGGTAACCGAGGAGCGATTCACACCTCACAACCAACTCCCGATCAGAAATCGCAGCGTCGCAAGAATATCAAACATGTTTGAAATTCAAATCGCTCCTCGTGAGAGTATCGCACTGTTGAAGCAGCTCAACTAGCCGACTCTCCCTGCGATTTAGTTGTACAGTTTGAGATGGAGCGGAGTACACGATTTAAAATATCGTACAGTGTACGCCCAGTTAGTATCCGCGTTAGGTTTTTTCAGTATCGAAGATGAACAGCATTTTGTTTTAACATATGTAAGTACGTGACGGAAGCACTGAGGCATTCCGCAAAGAAGCATTATATATTCTGGTGTAGGTGTATTGACATTAGTCACAAATCACAGTCGGTAAAAATGATTAAGCCGCTGTGCATGTGTGTGCGCGCATAGAAAAAACAGCGTTTTTATTATCGGAGTTATTAGTAGACACCGCGCATACACATAGTCCTATTCTAACTTAAATCACAGCTATATTCTTCCGGCAAAATTGCTTGGAATATTTTAGTGAAGGTTATGGGAATGTGAGTTGGTGTTTGCAACGAAGCAACATTATTCAACATATATTTATTTTGCAATAAGAACAAAATACGTTTTGTTTTGCACGGGAGTCAATTTAGAGGCTGCATATTCAACCGCCTAACTCTGCGAAGTTGCCATTAACCTTCAGGGTCGGTAGTATAGATGTGTATATTGTAAGTTGCATATGAGACGTGCTATACAACTAAACTTTCATGTATCGCATTAGTTAATATCAGTATTGTGCAAGCTTTCAGTGGGTATAGTGATTGGTGCTTCCAAACACTGAGTCATTACCAAGACAATGGATACTGAACGCATCGCGGCAGGTTTGTGGTTGAATTGCAAAAAACTCCAGTATGCCATTTCTTTCTGTTCAGTGAAGAACATTTGGTTGTCCATTTATCACATTTCTGGTTTACATTTTTTCTTGACAGGGTAGTCATGCTGAAGTATTACGTTCTGCAAGACATCTAGTATCTCTGCTTGCATCATGTGAGAGCCAAGGGACCACAGTCAGTGCTGTGTTACCCTCCAGGGAGGACAATAGCAGGTTCAACGTTTAGGCTTTTATACCTTTATGAAGCTTGTTGTGGAATATTTTATCTACAAAATTAAGAGTTTTCTATGATTACCCTTTTACAGGCAACAGGGAGGTCAAAGACCAGGCGAGCAGGCTCCTAGACCTACAGTTCAGACAGAAATGACCAGGTTTAGATTAACTGATTGTTTAAGTAACAACTTAAAATTGTAGGGAGGAAAATTGTTTTTCTGTGGTTTTTATATTTTGTTTGTTTTTGTTTCCACAGGGCCTTTCCAGGCCTTTATTCCAAAGGGAAGGCTAAGCGACGTTTAATATGTGGACGTTTCCAGGAGGCAGTTCCACGTAAAAAGATACAAAAAATAAGCGTCACTTTCCATCTCTTGCCAAGCCTGTATGAAAAGACACCAATAGATTCAGAGCAGCTGGTGCATTTACAGGCTGGTTTAGGGCAAAGAACTGCTACTCTAGATGAAGATACCACACATGAGGAGGTAGGCACACACAATGAACATATGAAACCTATGCCCTCAGTTTGTAAGACTTGTATGGACTTACCCCAATTAACACAACAGGGAGAGACTATTTGGAGGGTATTATAACATTTCATTATAGCATTGGTCCCAAACAAAATGTAATTTTTGCATCATTATATGTTTGTTTTTGTTTACTTTTTATAATGCAGTTAATGGAGCAACTCAATCTGCTGTATCCAAAGCTAAATACAATAAAAGGAGGCTGGCTTCTTTACAAAGCACCAGGTACAGACTAAATTATTTGTTTGATGTAGACATTTCTTTATGTACACTTAAAGATAGTTCTTAACACTTAAAAGAACCATTGAATAGATGATTCTCTTATTATGGAATAAGTTGTTAAGATTGATGGAGAATGTTTATGGAGAAATTTAATCTTTTTGAATAATTCTATAAAGTTATTTTTTGTTACAAGTTTGACATTGTAACAGTAAAAGAGACCTATTGAAAATACATTCTATTGATCCACATAAAAAATACAATGAGTCTGAAGAACCCTCTAATTATGCTGTGTTCTAGTTAATGAACTAATGATGAACCATCTTTGAGTGTAACTGTGACATGTTATTAACATAGAGCAAGAAACGAGTGCATGAAACACAAATGGGGATTTTAATAAAATACAAGAAACGGACACATACTGAGGACCAGCAGTAAAAGTATCAATCAGTGGATTATAAGGCTCAAATGCAAAGCATTGGAGGGGCACCTGTGGGGACTTAAATAGCGAAGTAAAATGAACTTGTTCATATTTTTACTTTAGGAGGATGGGGAAGACGAAAGCTGTCTCTTGTGCCACCAGAAGATTGTGGATATACTGGCAAAATTCTGAGAGCAGCTTGTAAAGGGCCCATTTATATAACTCCACTTCAAGAACAGCTGGACACTAATCTATTGCCCCCTACATCAGAAACATTCAGCAACATGACAAAAGCTCTGTGTCAGAAGTGCAAAACGTTATATCCACTCCAAGTTCTGGCTGATCACATCAAGTCATGTGAAATCACAGCTGTGGAAGACTCTGTGGAAGAATCTGACCATCTAGACAGTGATGGTAATGAGCCAAAAGGGACCAAATGTAAGTAATTTTGTGTAAAGTAAAAGTACATTTGCAATGCTGATATAATATGATATAAAATTATTAGGGATGCACCGAAAATTCAGCCACCGAAAATTTTCGGACGAAATACTTTCATCACCGAAACAACACGGCCGAAACGATGTGTTGTGATGACGCAAGCAAAAATCGCCACCTGCACGTGCTTATTTGGATTTAAAAAAAGTTTCAAAAGCAAAAAAGTTTCAGTGATGCAGAAAGCAAAAAAGTTTCAGTGATGGCGCAAAGGCAAAGGACATTACACCAAAAATTATGGAACTCGTTGCCTTAGACGATCAGCCGTTCTCTGTCGTAGAGGATGTGGGATTTCGTAGGCTAATAGAGCACATTGAGCCCCGTTATGTTTTGCCGAGCAGACGACATTTCTCAGAAGCGTGTTTACCTGAGCTGTTTAATGTTGCGTTTTTATGAGAGAATTTATATTTATCTTTCAGGCCAGTCAGTTATAATAAAATTTAACTCGTATAAAATACATATATTTATCCTCTCAGATAAAAACGGTCTGCAAGCGAGTTAAATTTAATTAGTGGTCGTTCGTTGTCAGCGTTATCGCCGTTAACGGCCCACCACTAATTGTATTTTATAATATGCATTACTGTAATGTCAGTGCTAAATAAATATTTTCAAATCAAATTTTGTAGTTGATTTATTCTTTGAATAGCAATGCCTTGATTTTAGTGAGGTTAGCCATAAATCCAATGTTACTAATAATCAGGGCTCGCAAGTTTTGGATTCATGCCAGAGTGTGAGAGTTGCTGACGGGGGGGGGGGCGAACGTTAATTGTTGAGCGGGGGGGGGGGGGGGGGGGGGTGTATGTGGCGACCGTCAGTTGTTGAGCGGGGGGGTTGTATACGTTGTATATCGCGATCGATCGCCAGTGGAGGGCGACATAGATATGGATCGGAGGTAAATAAACTAGATTTGTTTTCTCGCCGTGTGAAATCGGAGGTGTGGCGTGTGAGCGTGTGAAGACGGTCAAATGCGTGTGTCACACGCTCAATGCGTGAGACTTGAGAGACCTGCTAATAATTGGCATAATGTATTTCGGTGTTTCGGTTTTCGGCTTTCGGCCTTGGTTTCCTCATTTTCGGTTTTCGGTTTCGGCTAAGAATTTTCATTTCGGTGCATCCCTAAAAATTATATTGCTAAAAATAAATGCTAGAAATGAAGTCTTAGTTATGATGTGAATTCTGTGCTTCCATTTTCTCAGCACCTGTTGATCACACCTGTCCAATATGCTTAAAAACATTCTCTTACGAAACCATTGAAATACACGCAAGTTCATGTGGAGAAAGGTATTCATGGATTTATCAAATGCTAACATCTCACTTTTGTCATTTTCCTTTTTTACATTATTTAAAATGTATAAATTAGAGGGATAGGAATGGTCCAAAATTGGCTCGAATTAAGAATTTCTACACTGATATTCTATTAAAACCATTTTCTTCTCCTGTAAAGTTGTCTCATTGAACATATGAGGTTTTGTTTTGACCATTGTAGTGCTGACAGCCATTCAGAAGTTGCGGATGAGGTATTGCCAGGCTGTAGTGCCAAGATTGTGGATGGTTGGTGCTGTATTCTATTACAAAATACAAGTAGTCTTACATTTAGAAGCCTTGTGTATGTCATGCTTGCCTTTATTGGCCATTTGAGTTTCTCATGGGTTTTCCCGTTTCCCAATCCATAGAGTGGCAGTCAATCCCAGACCCTATCAAAGCCATGTCTCTGTATCGAGAGACACAACTTCGTAACCATGCTACACAGGCACCTTTGAGTCTGTACATGGACATGAGAAGCACCCCAGCAGAACGAGATGGGGCTCTGATCTCTTTCTACAAGAAGACACGTGTGGAATGGGCTCGACCTTTGTACTGCAAATTGGAAGGTACAGACTTTACAATAGAAATGAGTAGTTAACAATGGCATGTTTTATTTAAAAATCTGGCTATTTTCACAGGTGATTGTGCTGTTGGGGAAGGTGTTACACGGTTCTTTTTTTCAACCTGCATTGATAGACTGAAGTCTGGATTTTCTGTAAACCTGGGTAATTCATCCACATATTGTAGTAATGAATAAGAAACAGTGGTATATTGTACTGCTTTCACAAAAATCACAATGCATAATTATACTGAAATTATTTCTGCATTTCAGCAAACATTGGGGTCACCAGACTTTTTGAGGGAGAAGTAGATCATTTGGTGCCGTCAGCCTCCCCCTTTCTTGTTGACAGTGATCTGTTTGTTGTGGCTGGGAGAATTTTGGGACATTCCTTTATACATGGAGGGCCATGTCTGTCTGGTTTGAGCCCAGCTTTTGTGCATGTTCTTCTGGGAGGAAATCCTGAAACAGCAACTGTGCAGCTAAATGACTGTCCAGACTTGGATATCCGTGAAACAGTGAAGCTTGTAGGTTAATCCTTTTATGATGCAGTTTTTATTTTATTGTATACCTGTTAAAATGTCTTTAACAGTCATTGTCAATCAACATATCATATTATCTAACCTTTTTGTATCTTTAAAGCTTGAGAAGTCTGAATTTTCAAATGAAGAAAAGAACACAGTGCAAGATTTGGCGTATGCTTGGGATCTCCCTGGTGTAACTAATGATAACAGGAGGTGGCTTTTTGAAAAGATGCTCATCCATGCTGTACGGTTTTCACTCCTTATTGTGGATCAAGATAATAGATTTGTGGAATTATTGTTTGAGTCATATAAAATTGACATTTTATATAAAATGCTTTGTGTAATTTTAACAGGTAATTGGACGAATCATGCGACAAATCAAACAAATGAGACGTGGCCTCAAGGAAACACCGATGTGGTCAGTTTTGTCCCAACGTCCAGACACGGTGCCTCTGCTTTTCCCAAGAGAATCATTACAGTGCGTCCCAGAGGTTGGTAGAAAGCTTTCCTTTTTGTAAATAAAATAAACATATTTACTGATGTTTTTCATGTCCTTATTCAAATATACATTACTTCCTATAGATTAATGCATCTTAAAATCTACATTTATTTGCTTAGTTTTACATGCAAATTGTTTTGTGAAGTATCAAAGTATGATTGGTCAACATCTAGCTAAGAATGTCTCAGCTTTGTTTTATGTCTTGTATGTGTAGTTAGTTCTGCAGACAGTTTGCTGGCCTGAACAAGAGGAGGATGATTCTGATTCAGAATATCCACTTGCCACCAAATGCCGCATCTCTGGATTCCTTCGACACTTCATTCAAACTGGTAATGTGGAAAAATGTCCACTTGTTTGTCTTTCTTTTAGGATTTGTCAAAGTCTTAAAGGATTTTATCTTTAGCTACTTACAAACCTGCTTCATTCACAGCATCACCTACTGAGATCAAAAGTCTGCTGAAGTTCTGGACAGGGTGGGAGGTTCTACCTAGAGAGCTCACCTTTGAAATTGTTAAAGGTAGCCTTCCAACAGCATCTACCTGCTTCGAGGTGCTCAAGATCCCTGGCCATTATGAAGATTTTGAGGCTTTTAGGAGTGATTTGCTGTCATGCATTGGTACCCATCACACTGGGTTTGGGCTCATTCAAATTCGTATCTTTTTTTTCTGTCGTTCCATATATTAGTGACTGCTGTTCAGTTGGCACTAGCCAGAATTTAAACCAAAAGTGCTGAATACATTTACTCAAGAGTTTGTTACAAGTTCTTAATATTTTCCCCCATGTTGGCAAATTCTTCAGGTTGCAGTTTTGGCTCCTTCTAGCTCAAGACTTTTTGCTGAAAGGGCAGAATGCCTTTGCAAGTTTGGTTAAAAATTTTCTCTAGCAAATAAATACAGATGGCAATTCTCAAAATCTGCAATTGTCAATGGACTTCAAGTTCAGGTTTTAAGGTAGTAACACGATTCCATTTAAAGTAGCAATAGTTTTATAATAAACCTGAATTAAAACCTGATCTAAATGCATGCAATGATTATAGAACAGTATATATAGAACAGTATGGTTTTTTTTGTATACACACATGACCCACATTGTTTATAGTGGAATGAGCATTAAAACATTCTTTAATTTGTGTTTGAGTGAAGCATTTTTCTTCTCAAAGCCAGTCCTTGAGTAAATATAGCTTAAATAAATCTGCATATCATGTGGTTATCTAGCCTAGGGTTTGTAAAGACTGGGTTAATACCTACAACACACAAACCATTATGTAACCACTGTTACGACCCCACGATGTCGTGGGTCTATGTTTGGGGTGTGGGGCAGTAGCATGCCGGTTGCGGACAAGATGAAATGAAAGAAGAACGCGGAAACCAGTCGGATGCGTTAAAAGAACTCTTTACTGCAGAGTGGTAATGAGTAGAAGAGCCTTTATGCAGCACACACTGAACAGACACGTACGTACAACCACACACGATTAACCATAAATCAACCAAACAAGGAAAGGAGCAGTAGACGGCACCAAAGAAAAGAAACAAACAAAAACACACTACACTACGGTAACAAAGCAAAACTTACCCCTTACAGAAAAGAAAATATACCTACTGCTCTAACTAATCTCAAACAAAAGTACACAAACGGTGCCCGCCTCTATACTGGTATTTCTAACAAATGCAGGACTGCGTGAGTGCATATAAGTGCGCACATGCTGCTATGCTCTTAGTCCATGGTGGTGTTTGTTTTACAACTGAGTTCATGACAAAGATCACCACAACAACCATAAAGTCAGTAAAGCTCGTATCGCCTCTCAGCGACTTCCAGTAATCACAGCAACCACACACATACATACACAACCATAAAGGCAGTAAAGCTCGTGTCGCCTCCCAGCGTGGCCGACAGAATCCACTCGTGATGAGATCCACCTGTTGAAAATTAACCAGAAAAAAAAAAAGAAAGCAACCTCCCCAAAATCCACAGTACACGTAACAACCACACATCAGCCAAGTCATTCTCTATCCAAGTTCTAGACTAAGACCATTTGAGTCCAAGTTCTCTTGGGTGTCGTCGTCTCCGGTAAGTTGTTGATGTCCATAGAATTTAGTGGAGAAGCCACAATCCAGCGATACATTTTTAGAAGTCCGTTCCTCCCCAATGTTTGTATGCAACTGAAAAAGAAAACGAGAGAAAGCAGTAGCAGCATGTACATATACACAATGTATAGCAAACCATAATGAGCAAAACCAGAGGCAGCTGTTTTATTATACACCTTTTCAAATAATTCAAAATGCCTTTATAAATATTCTTGTCATGACAAAAACAATAGCTTATATGGACTAATACACCGCTTTTTAATATACAGACCTTATTGATTATCCAACAGATAAGAAGCATGATGCAAACAATTCAGATAGATATCACGCCCATAATTATCTGATGATGCAGTTGGTTGTACAGCTAATCTAAGCAGCTCAAGGCTCCTGGGGTTAAGTGGACATTCCAAGCCTGGCAGGTTGACACCTTGGTGTTCTTCCAGATCCAATCCAGAATCTTCCCAGTCAATGGCATCAATATGAATTCCCTAAATGTACATAGCCCAGTAATAAGTGTTAATTGCACACATTAATAACCACAAAGATAATTAAAAATGTTTTAATTATGTAACCGAATGGACTGGTTGGGAGTCAGGGTGCAATAATGGGGCCAGGACAAAAGGGGGAGCTGTGGGATTTGCTGCGGTGAAATGCTGGGTTCATGGGGAGAGGAAGAGGACCCTTTAAAAGCTGGGCCTGTGGAGGGCCCCAGGGGTTTTTTTTTTTGGTCTCCTTCGTGTCAGCAGTGGGTAAGGTGGATGGTGTGCAGTTGGTTGTTGTTTTGTTAATTTTAGTAATTTATGTATGTTTGTGATTGGTGCTGCCTTTGAGTGCCAGCATCAGGCCAGAACAGGCTTAAGCTCTGGTCTCCTTTATTAGTTTAGTTTGTGTGTGTTTATTTGTTTATTGGTGTTAGTTCTGTTTGTTTGTCCACGCCAGGGCGGCCGACCTGTGCTGGAACTCTGCACACCTTCGGCCTTCCCCAAGTGGCTCAGCCCGAGGTCCCGTAGTTGTAGTCCTTGCTTCTCGGCGGTTTGTGGTGGCCTTCCTTTTTTTAAATTAGCTCTAGATTAAGATCAATAAAGTAATGGCGTATTTTTAATTACTTTAATGTTAATGTTAACTTGACCAGTATTGGGGACTGCAGGCTGTAGCCATTGTGTGTACGCCTACCACTGGGCCTTGGTGGGACATTTGATGTGTGGGTAGCTATTAATATGGAGTGCCATGTGTGAGTTTCGTGTGCAGTGTTTGTAGTGGTGCCATTTGTGAGCCTGGAATATTGTTGCACTTGGAACTTTGTCTCGATTGATCTGGTGTGCTCTCTTGATTGAATTTTTGCATACCTGCGAGGATTTTACAGACTGTTTTTTCAAGTAATAATGATTTCAGGTTCAGGTTCTGGTGACACTAGAATAGCTCCATAGCAGTGTTGTAGAGACCAAGAGTGGCACTATTCTGGCTAATGGTTAAGCGCATGAAGTTGCCACCACGCACCCCAGGGACACTGACGACGACTGTGTCTTATCATGTGCCTTTCCCTGTGCCTTGTTTTGGTAAAGTTGTAAAGGAACTTTACAACCACTGCTGCTACATTTAATATTTATTTTATTGCTGTAACTTTGGGTAAGAGAGTAATGCAATTTCAATCATTTGTATGTCCTGTACATATTCAGAACTGACAATTAAACTATTCAAGAAAAATCTAAAGATTGTACTAAGACTTAAATTATTCATGTGGGATAATAAAGAAAAACATACATTTTGGTCAATAACGTATGAGTGTTTTTCTTGGCATCTGTTAAACTAATTAAAATAACCTGAATGTCCTTCACCAGTAGAACCACCTTACACAGTCCACATTTTGTACAGCTGAGTGTAATCTGTGCTGCCAGCCACCTGCTCAGACAATGCAGCACCACAGGGGACTGTACTCCTACATAGAACCCCATTCACAAATCCATACAAAATATGGTTGCTTAAAATAAAATAGAAAATTTATTTTTTGCCATTTAGAACACTGAACTATTTTTAATGTGGTAAAGCAAGGAAACAGGTACAGTAGTTTTTTAGTAGTTATTTATTTACAAGTCTTTATAACACATCCATGCACTCACACCTCATCCAATCATACACTCATTCACACACTCAAATCCTCATAAACATGGCTACAGAATCCAGGGTACGCCCAACGTAGCCTGTATGCAGCAAAATCAGACAACACATTTCTGTTTTTTTTGTTTGCCATTACTGACCTCAAGAACAATTTTCAAAATGTATATACACTACCGTTCAAAAGTTTGGGGTCACTTAGAAATGTTCTTATTTTTGAAAGAAAAGCAGTTTTTTTTTTTCAATTTAGCTAACATTAAATGCATCAAAAATACACTTTATACATTATTAATGTGGTAAATGACTATTCTAGCTGTAAAAATCTGGTTTTTAATGCAATATCTACATAGATATATGCAGTGCCGTTTCAAGGTATTTGGGGGCCCCAAGCAAAGACACCAACCGGGGCCCCCCCAACCTCCACACCAGAAATCTCATGCCCAAACCCCCCTCCGGCCAAAAAAAAAAAACACATCTGGCCGCAGTCCACCTTAAAGAACCACAGCATATACACCTCAAACTAACTACTTTACAAATTTACTACTTGTAGCTGAACATAGCAGATTTAAGTATGGGATTACCCGGGATGTATATATTGTTTTTAGCCTACCTGCTGCTAAATTACACAATTTGTACAGATAGGCCTAATTTATCCAGTGTAAATCATCACTTACCACTGTCTTGTGTTTTTTTGTGTTCCTCTTCCTTCTTTTGTTTTCTCTTTTGGCTTCCTGATGGATAAATTTGCTTCATGGTTAAGTTTCATATTTGCTGGCGTCTAAAAGTTGGCTGTCTGCCAGGACAGTGTCTGCCTGCCTTCAGCAGCTGGTGGGAGGGGCCCCCTTGAGGGGGATTCTGAGAACAGTGTCATTGCTCATGACTTTGAGAATGTAAAGGGGGGCTCACACAATTTGTCGCTGCATTTAATTCTTAACCTGTTGTTGTCTGGGGGCCCCAGGCCAGCTTGGGGCCCCAAGCAATTGCCTGGTTTGCCTGCCCCATCGCGACGGGCCTGATCAGGACTGTGATGCCTCCGCAGAATGTTGGTGATTGGTGAGCCCGCTGTTCATTTACAGAGGGCCTGGCAGTTATAATTCAGCGCAATACCAGTTTCAAATGACAGCAAAATTGACCAATCATATCTTACCTCTTAGTGGGCGGGCTTAACTGTATGATAATTTCCGCCCGCTGTGGCGATGCTAGTTGGCGTTAGCGTACCACCGCTAGCTAGTTTCGATTCATTCCTTTAATGCCCTCGTGCGCGTCGTTTACATATTCCGCATCCGAGGAACACGGAGCTGTGAACCTTATTTTGTTTGAACCTTATTTTGCTTAAGAAGTGATCTAGTACAGATATTATTGTTTATTGCGTTTCTAAAGGTGTACTGTCATCTCAATTTTTTTTCTTTATTGCAGTTAATTAGGAGAGGAAACAATTTTTTTTCGGGGAGGATGGGAGCGGTCCTAGGTTTAATGGTCACGGTTTGCTACTGGTATATAGGAAGTATGTAGCTTCAGGTAAATGATCATATATTTTTAATTATGTATTTGATGATGTTTATGGTTTTAGAAAAAGTCTAACATATGTTAGGATTGCATTCATCAACATGTCAACAAATCTATACCACTTACAGTTGTCTGGTTCAATTTGGTTCTTCTGATTGTCATATTTAAAACCTCCACCTGCACCTCATCCTCAGGGCATCTTGCCCTTCCTCTCCCCTCCACGGAGGGCTTCAGCGTGGGCTCACACACAGGCGGTAGGGGCCTGGGGAGTAGGTGAAGCCCAGTTGCCCCTCCAGACTCAGCTCCACTCCAGGCTCAGGGGAGAAGGTGAACTGCTGGAGGAGGGAGGTGAAGAACAGGAAGAGCTCCATGCGGGCCAGTGGCTCCCCCACACACGACCTCCTACCTGGGGAACAGGGATTTCCTGGTATCAGGTGAACCATAATAATATGACATAAATGAGAAAAATTTTGTATTTGACGTTAACATTCTTATCTGTAATTAAGCAAAATGTCTCCAATGTCCTAAACCCTTCTAGTCCATTATCCACATACATGCAGTAGTTTCATTAAACACTGTACATTAACTCACCATGGCTAGGCGCTAACACACATGTCCCTGATCACACTTGCCTACATCATTACATCATAATATGTTCAATAACTTGTCCACTGCTGTTCTTCACATTCATTGAACCTTCCTTGTGTACCAGTGAATCTCATCCCCTTCCTTGTGTACCCGTGAAGCTCATCTCCTTCCTTGTGGACCCCTGAAGCTCATCTCCTTCCAATAGCAGCTGTCATTCATGCTGGACTACATATATAGTGCACATGGGGTTGTTTTCTATATAACCTTCCATATCTGTACTATTCGCAATTACGTCTCATATATATATATATTTATTATCCATTATTCAGATGTGAGGTTGGGGACACAGTACTGCATATTGGTGTCACCTGCTGAAAAGGGCAGAAAGGCGTCTCTCTTGCGGAACTTGCCCTGGTCATCCATGAAGTGTCCTGGGTTAAAGGTGTCTGGCGTTTCCCACTCACTCTTGTCATTAAGTACAGATGACAGGTTTGTAGTGACAGTAGTGCCCTAATGATGGGAGAGGAAGTCATTTATGGCACAGATTAAATTTCTGCAGCATTTTCCTTGGGGAAGAATGCACCTCTAAGTACATGTGTATATGTGATACACACTGTATGTAAAACAAAATAGAAGACATTTCTTTTCCACCAAGAAACACTGATGGTTAATTTCAGACCTTTGGTATGAAGTATCCACCCAGTGTGGTGTCTTTACAGGCCTTTTTGGGGAACCCCAGAGGGACGATGTTGCCCATTCTCTGGGTCTCATGGATGACAGCTTCAGTGTAAGGCATGTTAGCTCTGTCATCTAAGGTGGGTTGGCGTGACTGTCCAATCACTCGGTCTATCTCAGCCTGCACCTTTTCTGAAACGGTAAGTCATCACATCATCATATAAATGTTTCAGACATAAACATGTCTACATCTACAAATTATGATGAAGAAACAAAGTTTACCTTGTATGTGAGGGTATTTCATCATGAAGAGCAGTCCCCACCGTAATGTCGTGGCTGTGCTTTCTGACCCCGCCTCAAGCATGTCCAGTGTAGCAACAACCAGTGTCTCCATGTTAAAGCCAGCCTCAGGGTCACTCTTTTTCTGGAGGGTTCAGTGAACCATTATGTATGAAGTGTGATGTATGTTGGTCGATGACACAGTAAACAAATGAACTGTATGAAATAACTATGGAAAAATGAAAATGGCTTTGCTACCATTCTTAAACAGACCTTCTCCATTTCTGCCAGGTAGGCATCGATGTAGTCCCGTGGGTCTGAAGGATCCCAGTCTTCTTTGTGCTTTTTGATTTCGTCTTTCAGGAAATCTACAATTTTCTCATAGTTTGCAAAAATCTTCTGGTGAGGTCCAGGAAGGTATTCAAAGAGGCGTGGGAAGGCATTGTACAGCTGCCACACAAATACAACAGAAGGCTTCTCACTCTCTTTAGTTCATGGTTGTTTTGCACATGCACACTGGTACTTGGTGCAAAATACGGCATGTGTATTATACTTATTCAAAGAAGCTTAGAGAAGCATTGTACAACTACCATAATAATAATAAAATCAATAATTAGTTGTGGAAATATCTTGTTAAGGGCCTTACACATACGTAATGTATACTGTACTGAATAGTTTCTGAGTGTGTGAAAGTTTATATCCACCAACCAGTGCCTGTGGGTTGCCTGACAAGATGATGGCTTCAGCGTCCAAGCGCAGAATTTTCTGGAAGCGTTCATCATGGTAATTAAAACGATGCCCAAACATTAAAGAAGAGATAATGTTTGAGACAGCACTGATGAGCAGGAAATGGGGCTCAAATGGTCCTGTAACATTAAAATGGCTCTGCTATTTATTTCCAAACAAAATAATTTCATTATTATATTTCTGCAGTGAATAATAGTGTCAGGGGGGCTCCAGTTGTTTGCCCTTTTGGCCACCAGAGGTTCTTGTCTCTGGAGTACTGACTGTCATAATAATCTGTACTCACCTGGACCTGTTACCTCAATCAGTGTCTATACATCTCCCTCTGTTCCCGTCAGTCTTTGTGCAGCATTACCCTGTGCCATGTGTCTTCATACTGAGTCTCTTGTATTCTACCCCCTTGCTTGTTTTTTGAACACTTTGCTTTGTATTCTGGATTTTGTGATGTTTTCCTATCTGTCTTTTTGTCTGTGTTTGGACTCTGATTCTGTTCTGTGCCTGGCTGTGTTTTTGGACTGTGATGTCTGTCTTTGATGTCTGACCTTCAAATGAGAGTTCAGTGAATCCTGTGACTGGATAAACTGTCTACAATTTTTTATGTCACACAAAAGGTATGTTTCCTTTTTTCAGTGTTCAGTGTTGTAAGAATTCATTTAATTTGGTGTGGAAATATTACTTCTGTGAGCCATTCACCAGGTCTGGGCATGAAGGCTTTAGTTCAGAAAGTTCCCCAAACAATGTATCTTAGACTGACAACTTACCACCCTCCTCTTTGAAAGCATCACACAGGAAGACACTCTCCTGCTGGATACTCGTCTCCAGGTTCTTCTTAGCCTCACCAAAGGTCCGCAGGTGTGTGACGACAAACTTCCTCTGTGCCCTCCACAGGTGTCCATTACTGCTAATTACTCCTTAAATGCATGACAAGAGAAATATAAAGACAACTGATCAAACTGTTTATTTTTATCAAACTGTTTAAGGAGTTTTAAACTATATGTAGAAGACATAAAATGTCTTATAAAATATTGTTATTATTTAGAACAATACCACGATTTACTGGAATATAAAAATGACAGCAAAATATCTTAAGGATTAAGGAATTAAGGATTTACAAATTAAGGATTAAGGAATTAAGAATTATCTTAAATATCTTAAGGAACAAGGATTTTTTAACATGGTTTTTCCTGTTTTACATTTTTACAAAATACCTTCCATTCAATTTCTTACCAAGTCCTTTAAATGCTTTGTAAAACAGGGGAATCACTGGCCGATCAGGAAAGCTGTCCAGCTGAGTGACGAGAGCCTCCTTCACCATTTTGTATCCAGAGACAAACACTGTTTTCTCACTGCCCCATCTCAGACTGAACACCTCCCCATACCTCTCAGCAAGCTGAACCAAATACAATCCTTTAATAATGATGAATGGAAAATCTGCTAAATCCAAACACTTATTTCATCGATTGGTGATTTAAAAATTTACATTTGGAAGTGTACTTTATAAAAGTACAGAAAAGCTCACTTTATAAATGTACAGAAAAGCTCAGTTTGCTTAAGTACAGATACGTCCTCTTTATTAGTGTTTCTCTGATGCTTTGGTGTATTTTGCAGACCAGAATTGCGAAATGCAAACAATGGAAACAGGCAGAACTGTACAAGTAATGATGTACAAGAACATTTAGTGCTGTGGTGTGTTATGACAGTCTTGTATTTTTTTCTGTATTGCAATGACATGGTCTATCAATACAGTGAAGTTAAATGGACAAACTGTAAAAGGCAAACTGACAAAAGCTGCAAAGTACATATAAGCTCTTCTGACTGTTTCCGAAAGCCCACAGTGTTCTTAAATATATTACAGTGTAAAAAGTACTTTGTTAGATATGGTTTTCTGTAATGCAAAAGTTAATAAATTATTCACCTTGTCTATGGTTCTGAAGTGAAGTCCAGTGAAAACATTGCCCAGAAAGGGTAGAGGCCAGGGTCCTGGGGGGAATCTGGGGGGATTTTTATTCTTGATGATATCAGTAAGCAGTAAGAGAAGCAAAACGACCATCAGGCAGTACTTAAAATCAGCATATTCCAATAAGTAGTAGAAGATCATGGTTGTTATAGGCAAGAATCTTGTCCTTGGTCTTGTGCTGCTTGAATGTGTGTGTGTGTGTGTGTGTGTGTGTGTGTGTGTGTGTGTGTGTGTGTGTGTGTGTGTGTGTGTGTGTGTGTGTGTCTGGAATGTGGAGTGGGGATTACGTAAGACCCTCCAAGTACAAGTAAACAAGAGGAAAAAGCAGTACAGACTTTCAAATGAATACCATGGAAACACTTTTGGTATGTTAAAATCGAAATGTTTAGCGCTGTAAGTCCAGTAAAGCGTTTTTTTGTTATTGTGAACTGTAAACAACACACAACCAGGTTTAGAATCTTCATAAGGCTATGTGTGTGTGTGTGTGTGTGTGTGTGTGTTTTGTGCTGTTTTTTTCAAGGGCTGGAATGTCCCCAGCAACAGCTGCAGTAGTGAAAACAGAATTTGTTCTCAGGCTAGCAGAGGACAGGAAGCGTGCAGGATGTCTGCTTCAGAATGATTTAAAAATCACTACAGCCTACATCACGGCTATTCAACTGGTGGCCTGCGGGCCAGAACCGGCCCTTTAATGAATTTGTACCGGCCCGAGGCCCATCTCCCCATAAATAATAATAAATATTTGATAAACCGCCATAAAAATAAATAACATTTTATTTGCAACATTTTACGACACTGTGTGGCGCTTTACGGCACGTTGTGTCTCTATGCGGCACGTTTCTATGGTTTCCAAAACAGACTCACTTGAGAAGCATGGCGCTGTTAAAGAAGAGACGTAAGAAGAGATAAAGAAGAGATACCGAAACCAAACAATATAATTATGTGTCTGTCCCCCCTCAACAAATTACGTTCGAAACCCCCTTCCCCATCAAATTTTGAGAACAAAAGTCTTACAGAAAATTTTATGCATTTATATGGCTATTTGCATATTTATTGCTTTATTGCTTTCAAAAAACAGACAAAAAAGTAAATTTTATCTGCCTTCTAGAAAGCAATAGTATAATAACATCATACATTATCAGTCATCATGGTGAAAACAGTAAAAGCGTTAGGACTGGAATACACAAGTAAGAGATCATCACTATTACAGGTGCACTTCTCATGCCTGATAATGAACACACCTGTTTACGAACAAATAATTAGTAAATCTACATGTTTAAATGTTACACAACTAGCCAAGGAGAAGCATATATTTCTCAAAAATAATATGAAAGAAAATGTAATATTATTCCCTCTTATATATTCACTCAGGTCATATTAACCCAACCTGTAGATGCATATTGTACTACACATTACATGTATTTTATGGTTCCCATCTTTAATTCAACAATGGACTCAACCTTTCCCTTGGACTTTCTACATGTGTACTAACACCCCAAATCCCACCCCATCCTTTGCCCTCCACGAAGGGCTTCAGCGTGGGCTCACACACAGGCGGTAGGGGCCTGGGGCGTTGGTGAAGCCCAGCTGCCCCTCCAGACTCAGCTCCACTCCAGGCTCAGGAGAGAAGGTGAACTGCTGGAGGAGGGAGGTGAAGAACAGGAAGAGCTCCATGCGGGCCAGTGGCTCCCCCAGACACGACCTCCTACCTGGGGAACAGGGATTTCTGTGCATCACATTTGAGTGCAACATTGTGATATACTCTCAGAGTATATTTGTACAAACCCCACACTTAGACACTGGTGCAAGGGAAAGATGTTACTGAGGTTTACAGCAACATAAACTAATGCATTACAAATTAGTGTATTTGTGATGTATTATGTGATGGCGAAGCAATGATGAATCAGCTATTGTTGTCACCTGCTGAAAAGGGCATAAAGGCGTCTCTCTTGCGGAACTGGCCCTGGTCATCCAGGAAGTGTCCTGGGTTAAAGGTGTCTGGTGTTTCCCACTCACTCTTGTCATTAAGTACAGATGACAGGCTTATTGTCACAGCAGTGCCCTAATGATGGGAGAGGAAGTTATATTTGTGCATCATTCCCCATAGAGAAAATGGTACCACTAATTATGTATGTAAATGATTATGGAATAGAATAAATAGCATGAATATCTTTTTCCCCAAGAAACGCTGATGGTTAATGTCAGACCTTTGGTATGAAGTATCCACCCAGTGTGGTATCTTTACAGGCCCTTTTGGGGAACCCCAGAGGAATAATGTTGCCCATCCTCTGGGTCTCATGGATGACAGCTTCAGTGTAAGGCATGTTAGCTCTGTCATCCAAGGTGGGTTGTCGTGACTGTCCAATCACTCTGTCTATTTCAGCCTGCACCTTTTCTATAGACATTAACAGCCATTGTGTTTATGACACCAAGCCAGCCTGAACCAGGCTCTAATACGGTACAGAATGACAGATTTCATAACGTGAGATACTCACTCTGTATCTGGGGGAATTTCATCATGTAGAGCAGAGCCCAGCGCATTGTAGTGGCTGTGGTTTCTGTCCCAGCCTCAAACAAGTCCAGTGTCGAAAACACTAATGAATCGATGTTGAAGCCAGCCTCAGGGTCATTCTTTTTCTACAGTATTTAAACCGGGAGATGATCCACATTGCGTACGCCTGTATTTCGCCTGTTTTCACTGAAATGTATGTACTGAAAAGTTTAACTATTGATACACAAACCACTCTACAAGACATTTGAATCACCAATATGGTCCATCTTAAACAAACCTTCTCCATTTCTGCCAGGTAGGCATCAATGTAGTCCCGTGGGGCTGAAGGATCCCAGTCCTCTTTGTGCTTTCTGATCTCGTCTCTCAGGAACTCAGCAATCTTCAAGTAGTTGTTAAATAGCCTTTGGTGAGGTCCGGGAACGTAATCAAGCAGGCGAGGGAAGACATTGTACAGCTGGCAAAACATTACGAAGGAAGTTGTGGACATTTGTGTCTATCGATTCACATAATGAATAAAACTGTAAGAAAAAAATGTCTGCTACTAACATTGGCATGAGTGGACCCTGCCAGGATAACAGCTTCAATGTTGAAATACAGTGTCTTGAGGAAACGTTCATCGTGGTAGTCAAAGCGATGTCCAAATAACAGGGCACAGATGATGTTTGAAACAGCAGGGTTGAGGTAGGACTGGGGGTTAAATGGACCTGCGTTATGAATAATAAACATATATATATAAATGTAAACACATATAAATGTAAAACTTTTTCAACACTTTAGATAAACATTCTTACACAAAAATTTGGGCTTTGTTTCATTATTTGATTTTGATTTAAAAAACAAATCATGTCAATTATTCATTCAAAGAATTAAGAAAGTCAGACCTGTGCAAGCTTACAAGAGAGAGGAGATTGGACAAAGAAAATAATTTACAGCCAAAACTCTTTTTAATCTGAGTGTCCTATTGATATGTTTTCATTTAATTGGTTAAATTTACTTCAGATTGAAACTTACCACCTTCCTCTTTGAAAGCATCACACAGGAAGACGCTCTCCTGCTGGATACTCATCTCCAGATTCTTCTTAGCCTCACCAAAGTAGCGCAGGTGTGTGATTGCAAACTTTCTTTGCATCTTCCAAACATACCCATTACTGAGGGACACGCCTCGGTGCAACAAGAAACAAGAAGGTTTTAATTCACTGGAGTATCTAATTCCATCATGCAATCTCAGATATTATATTTATGTTCATATGTTCCTCAAGCTCTCTTATTTCTATCAAGCACGTTAGATTAATTGCGTGTCTTTGTGAAATGCACATTAATGAAATATGTATACATAGTTTTTTATTTGTGATTTTCTGGAAATATTCAGAATAAATGTACTTACCACGCCCTTTATAGACTTTGTCAAACAGAGGGATAACAGGGCGCTCAGAAAAACTATCCAGTTTGGTAATGAGAGCCTCCTTCACCATTTTGTATCCAGAGATAAATACTGTTTTCTCACTGCCCCATCTCACACTATAAACATCCCCATACTTCTCAGCAAGCTGAAACACAATTCAAATATCTGTTAAACAGTTGTATATTTTATTAAACAAAGTGAGAGGTAAGAGTTGGACAATGGTGATTTATGAAATAATTAATTTCTTTTAAACCTACTACCGGTGCTAACTTTTTGTTTGAAAGTGCCTGCTAATCAGGCATGGTGATAAAATTAGCAGTAGTATTTTGAAACATGCCTCAATTGTACACTAACATTTGCAAATGGTCAGAAGAAAACATTTAAGGTTAAGATCATAGTACAAAGTTCAAAACCAAAACCATCCTCTCACCTTCTCTGTGGTTTTGTAGTCAACCCCAGTGAAGACATTTCCCACAAGGGGTGGCCTCCAGGGACCTGGTGGAAAATCTGGTGGATTTTTGTTTTTAAAGATATCAGTGAGCAGCAGAAAAATACATATACCTATCAGGCAGCTGTTAAGATCAAGGTATTCTAATAAGTAATGGGAAATCATGGCTGGTGTTTTGTGAAGAGCTTGGTGGCTGTTTCAGTGTGTGTGCTGGTAGGAACATTTATCTGGACAATTCTGTGAATAAGTCTTGCAAATTAAATTCTTGTTTAACATACACGCTTGCTTCATTTTTTCTTCATTCAAAGAAAATTGTTTATTATTTTTCTTCATTTGCTGGTAAAACAAATACCTTAAATACAAAATATATGTTTCATCAGTATTTTGAAAATAGAGGGATCATACAACCTTTAAGCCATGTGAATATAAAGATTAGCTACAAATATTGGCAGCTATCGCCAGTTCAGTGTCTCTTCACTCATTTGCCTGGAAACATGTCTGTTAAACAAATAGCCAAATAGGAGTGACCTAAATGTGGATGAACAAGAAGAGAGGGTAAAGATTATGTAAGGAACTGCAGGGCTCAACAAAAAATTCAATCTTGTTACAAAATGGACTGACATCTTGCAATTATGAATATTCACCTGTAAATCTTTTTATACAACTGTAAATCTTTTTATACATGTTAATTGATAGATGTTTTTGGTCCATGCAATAGTTTTGATGTTAATATGGATTTCAGCTGATTCATCTAACTCTGAGGTCATCTGATTCATCTAACTCTGATTCATCTAACTCTACATTATGGTCATATCACGGTGCGGCTGCCCCAGTGCTGATATCCTTCCCTCCCACGGTCATCCCCATATTACTAATTATTCTGGTCCAAGTTACCTCACTGCCCTCTCCCAGCACTATTTAAACCCCACAGATACCTGCCCCAGTCGATTCACGTTCAACCAGCCAAATGAGAGACGGTCCCTCCACTGTACTCAAGACTGTCACAATCGCACAGTTTTGTGCATATTCACTGCTATTCTACTATTAACTGTTTAGAGTTATTCTGCTGCACCCGTCTATTTGTTGTTTTCTTGTTAAATGTAAATGTGCCATATTTTGTCAGTTGTGATTTTCACCCCAATCAAAATTTGTCCTACGCATTTACCCATCAATGCAGTTAAAACACACACACTAGTGATTACTAGGGGGCTGTGGTGCACACGTGCCCAGAGCTGTGGGCAGCCCTAGCCTGACGCTCGGGGAGCAGTTGGGGTTAGGTGCCTTGCTGAAGGGCACCTCAGTCATGGCCTCAGGCCTGGGAATCGAACCCACGACCCTCCGGTCACAAGACCAGTTCCCTTCCACCAGACCATGACTGCCCCTTGTTTGTTGCTTGATAGAGAATAAAGACCATCACACACAACCCTCTCCTCTCACCCCCCTCCTTGCCAATGTTACAGAATGCACAGCCTCAGGGAGGCAATGTGAGAAGCTCTGATTGGGGTGCCCGTTGAGCCAACAGCACCAAAGAGACAGGAGAGTTCTGGTCCATCGTGGATGGCTTAGCCCGCTCCATCTAATGTCTGTCCATGGAACTAAAGGACAGACCCTGAATCTGGAGATGGTCAGGGGACATATTACTCCTCCAGATCTCTACAACAGGGATCCTGAAGCCTGCAAGGACTTTTTACATTTTAATTTATTGCAGTTTTTGGTCCACATAGTAGTACATTATGTTTATGTCACAGTTTGCTGTTTTAGTAAACCATAAAGATGTTGAGAATGAAAAATCAATATACTTATTCATTTAGCACAAGAATATTTACAATTTCTCGATCCTGAGAACATGAGCCTTTCTTCTGGTCAGCCTTCTGAGCTTCTGTTATGTAAACGTCTGACACAGAAGCATTGAGACAGCGACTGTCGCAATCTATTTCTCACTCTCTCATTGTTCCCTATTTTGTCCCTGTTTGTACTATACAGATCCTTATTTTATATGTATAAATGCATTCAAATATGATTTCTGATTTATTGTACATATGTGGGACAGAAGAGAATTACATAGAGCAAAATGTATTGTAGCTTGTACCTGGGGAGGCATCACCCAGGCATGTGGAAAACGTTTTGCTCATTTTTACAGCTCAGCAACATGTGCTGAAAACAAACACGACTTGGCGGTGAGCCTGAGTCTACGAACTTAAACATGTAGTAGATGATTACACTGGACGTAGAGAAATGCCCACAGACTCAGTGGGAAAGCAGGAGGAAGCACAAATACATTCCCATTTACTCCTATTTAGAGGGCAAGTACTCAACAGAAAGCTCCCATGTCCACAGAATCATAAAAATGTGTGTACTACTTTTTTTCAGTGTCACCTTCCTTTGTTAAATCATGAAGTTTACAAATATTATGATGCAATAATTAATCATTAATGATGGGATACATATGGGATGATGGATACATAGGAGAACTCTGTAAAAGATTAACTTTGTCAACACCTTTTTATGTAATTGTTACATAACCACAATGATTGGGAGTCAACCTAGGGGTCCATCTAAAAAATTATTAACTAAACTTTCCCACTGACTGTTTTGTCTGGATGAGATATTTTTTAGAGCCCTGACAAGGTGAACATCATTAACAACAATCTGAAAAGGATTGTCTTCAAGGATATGTTGCTTTACTCCTTTCTACTGACAGATCTTCAGATCTTACTTCTGTTTTTCACAATCTTTCTGCTGATCTCAGAACAGCTGAAGAACAGAAAGCCAAAGAATTTCCCCCCAGGACCCACATGTTATCCCTTCCTGGGAAATATTCTCAGCCTGGATGGAGCACAGCTCCACCTTCAACTGACCAAGGTGAGTTCTGTCAACTCTACTACATGGCCTGGAAATCCCGATCCACTCATTGCCCCGAACCTTTCAGATTTGTCCTACTCCGAACCAACTGATCCAACACATAAGGTGTTCATCAAACCCTTTATCTGTTAGATCAAATGTGTTGGGATAGGAAATATTTGAGCTTGATGGACATAAACTCTGAAAACTGTCATACATGTTCCAAAGAGACTGCAGAAATTTGCTTAAACATACAGCCCAATTCCAAAAGCTAAATGCCCATGCACACAGAGACAATGTTTCATTCTTTATAAGAACCAATTGTGGTGTTGTTCATGGTTATTTTTAAAATTGTCCTGTGAATCCATCACTTCTACAGATGTCCAAAACTTATGGTGACATCTTCAGTTTGCGGTTGGGGGGGATACATTGTGTTGTGGTAAACTCTTACACCATGGTAAAAGAAGCTCTTATTGACCAAGCAGATACCTTCTCTGGACGCTCTTCCAATGCAATCTTCAAACATATCAACAAGTTCCAAGGTGTGCATTTACCAATAGGTCACGCAGAAGTTTTGTCTGTGCCTAAAGTCTTGTTCTTTACTTCTGGATGTGTTCTATTCTTCTGGAACAGGTATATCTTTTAATAATGGCTACAACTGGAAACAGCAAAGACGTTTCACACTCAGCACACTGAGAAACTTAGGTGTGGGAAAAAATATCCTGGAATCAAGTATCAAGGAGGAATTCAACTTCCTGTGCCAAGCTATCAGGAACACAGATGGTAAAAAGCACAATTATAGTGGCACAACTGCCATGATTATTAGCTTGCAAACTAAAATGTTTGTTGAACGTTTATGTGCATTTCTAGGAGGCATTTATCATCAAAATGAAAATGTTTTGTTGTATTTTTCTACATCACCTTTCAGGAGAATCTTTCGATGCATATCATCTAATCAGTAATGCAGTCTCAAACATCATCTGTTCTTTGGTTTTTGGCAGAAGATTTGAATATACAGACAAAAAGTTTCTGAACATGATCCTTCTGTTATCGAGAGCTCTAAGACTAGAAGGGTCAATTTGGGCACAGGTACATAAAGTATTTACATAATATAATAAATCTATGTAATCATAAATATACATTTACTTTGTTGAAAAATAGGTTATTGACTATAAGGGCCAGTTTTTTCTCAATTTTTAATAATCATAAAACTATAACTCAGTATTCAACATAAATTCCATATAACAGTATGTACAAGTGAAATATCTGATGTTCCTTGCCAGTTGTGTACATCAGATTTTTCAGAATCAGAATCACCTGTGTCATTATAATTTGCATTATAATGAAATTTGATTCTACTCCAAGGTGCTTGTTGGGATGAATAAATACACACAATGAAATAAAATGACAAGTTAAAAGTAGTGCCACATTTACAAAATAGTTCTGGTAGATAGGGCGATTGGTCGACACAGTCGATGACGTCGACGCTGAAAATACGTCGACTTATATATTTTAAGTCAACGCATCAGTTTTGTATATTTATTTTTTTAGGGTTCACACACATAGTGTGGGAAACCTATTGTATTTGTTTTTATTTATGTTCCATTTAAATTTCTAAAATGCGTCCGTTCAAAGAAATGTTTTTCCTCAACGCGTGACATCAGAGAGTCTCCAGTCATTGGTCAGCGCCACTCAAAAGAACAATGCCGGCTGCAGCGGAGCCAAAGGAGCTTCGCAAATGTCTACAGCAGGGGTCGGCAAACCTGTGGCACGCGAGGCATAATCACTGGCACGCGCCACGCTGGACCAGCATCAGCAAAAAATAATAATAATAAAAATCTCAGACAGAGAGCACGATCCTCCAATCGAAATCGCTCCTCAACGCTTTGCACTCAACACCCGCCACAGACCCATGTTTAAATTTAGCCTAATACAAATCAGTTAGCCTACCTGATAGCGATGCAAGAGAAAGCGCCGAAGCCTTTAAACGTGCCGTGGTTCGGTATGGCAAACAGTCCAGCTCTCTTAAAGTAGGGTGACTAAACGTCCGTATGTAGGTTTTTTAAGTGAGGAAATGTCCTGGTTTTTAAATTACCTTCATTGGACCATTAAAAATTTAAATTTACAGGCACTACGGCCGCACGGTGCTGTGTGTGATGTAATCCCTGAGCCGTGTCAAGAATGGATTATTTATTATGGATTATACTTTCACGAGTGACTGTAGCGCGCGACTGCGCACACCTCGCGGGAACCTGCGCGAACGGCGGAGGCGTTTATACTCGCCGCGTGTTGCAGTGTTGTCTGAAACGATATGTGGTAGTATAAACACCCCTCAAAAACAAGGGAATTAACATTTACCTGACGAATTTTAATGTTGCTTTGTGTTTCAGGTTTGAAAAGTGCTGGAATTTAGGCTAAAGTGAGCACAGCCCTGTTCTTAATCAGAATGTAGACAGTGTGACTGTCCGTACGCAACATGCAACACCCCCCCCCCCCCGCAGAAAATTAATCGTAACTTAGACTAGTCGACCAATCGATAAAATAGTCGATAGTTGAATCGATAGAAATATAGTTGTTAGTGCCAGCCCTACTGGTAGATTATTTCTATGATAAATGTTTGAATATTGCACATAAGCTATTTACAGTATATGTTACTGTTGAGGATATTTGTCATTTTCCAGTTTCACTATCTAAAACTAACTAAAAAGTCAAATAAAACAAAAAGCTATTAAAAATGCAAATACAGCTATAAATACCAAAACAGAGTAACCACCACTCATAGGTCAATGTCTCCTATTTAATGTTCCCTTCAGGTTTACAACTCCTTCCCCAACTTCATGAACCTAATACCAGGACCTCACAAGGAAATGATCTCCTGTTTCAAACAACTCTGCAATTTTCTTACTGATGAGATCAAAGCACATCATGCAGATTGGGATCCCTCCTCACCCAGAGATTTTATAGACTGTTACCTCACTGAGATTGAGAAGGTATCTGTCAATTATGTTTACTTGAAAATATTTCCTGCAACAATTATTTTAATATTTGATCTGTGAAATCATGATTGAGTTCATGGAGTTACCAAAATGGTCTAAAATTACTGTTGTATTAAAAACATAAATGTCGCGAGGCAGATGCAGAAGGTGGTGTGAGGTTGAGCTGTAAAGTCTTTATTGTCCTCAAACTCAAATAACGTATTTCAAAAACTACCTGCAGAAGGCTCTCAAAGTAAGGCTAAACAAAGCTGCACATGTCTATTCTGACACAAATATGAGTTGGATTGCAAAAACTTTGGGAAAATTACATGTGCATGCAGGACAAGAAATTTTGAAGTCATCACAGAAACAACAAAAACTGTATTCTACTATTCCTATATTTTGTTGTCTCAGCAACACATTTTGAGTTCCAAGTGTTTGAGACAAAGTTCGAACAAAGGAAAAATTCACCCAACTGTAAGATGAAACTCAGAAAATTAATGTCAAAAATGAAGATAACAAGATTTGTCCTGAGACAGAAGGTTCTCCGGTAGTGTGGCAAAATGATGATACGAAAGCAATAAAAGTATTTTGATATTTGAGGTATTGACAATGATGAAAACATCCATAAACAAAGTGGAACACAAAGTTATAAAAGAGATAGTGTGAGCAAGAATTATTCTTTCAGTGATCTGATAACCAACATAGCAATAGGATCTGCTAAAATTACTTGTAGGGTTGAGTATGATGGTGAGTTGGTATATTCCAGCGCTATTTATCTCATGAAATAAGTATGTTTTTACTAAAGTCTTACAAAAAAAAAACAATTTATAGAGGACAGATGATCCAGAGGCAGGATTTCATGAGGAAGGTTTGTGCTATACTTTACTGGACCTGTTTGCAGCAGGGACTGAAACTACTGCTACAACTCTACTGTGGTCCTTTATATATATGATGAAGTTCCCTGAAATTCAAGGTAGGAAACCTCTCACCTTCATGGAACTACTGGCGCGCTCTGTTTGCTTCTCTTGTAGTCATTACATAATTTAGGCTGTACAAAAGAATTTGATCAAATATCATCTATATCTTAATATGCAAATATTTTATTGTCATATTTCACATCTTACTGTATACCAGAATGGTTCTGAATTCACAATTTGCAGTATAATTGTATGTTTTACAATATAGCTGTATTTTAGAATTTTAAGAAGTGTTCATTTACAAGGTCAGTTCATCCAATGTGTCCAAGTTTGTACATTGTTTATTGTTCTTAAGAAATTCATGTGGCTTCATACGATTTCTTAATGAATGTTCTGTGTACCTCAGAGAAGGTCCAGGCAGAGATAGACAAAGTGATCGGACAGTCACGCCAACCCTGTATGGCTGACAGACCCAACATGCCCTACACTGATGCTGTCATCCATGAAATCCAGAGGATAGCAAATATTGTGCCTCTGAATATTCCACGGTTCACCTATAATGACACCACACTTGGGGGATATTTCATACCAAAAGTAAGACCTCCTTCAACATAAGAAAACTTTATATATTTATCTTTTAACTTTTGTATATGGCAACAAGCTGCTGGAAGCACTCTGACAGACCGCCACCTGGTGGTAGCTTTAGGAGAATGGGACCTCCTAGATCAGGGGTGTCAAAATGTATGCAATGAGGGCCAGATTTGGTGAGGTGAACATGTGTGAGACCATGCATTCAGCCTGGCATTCTGGGGAGAGGGAGGGATGTCCAACCATTCAGCCTAGCATTTCGGGAGGAGGGGGTATAGTTAGGGGTGCACGATATGACGATATAAAATCGTGAATGGCGAGTGGAGAATCGCAGGCAATCTACCAAATTAGAGAAATCATATAGATCGCCTTTGCCAATCAGCGCAATGACTTTTTTATGCTGATTCCCACCGATGCGGCAGCCGTAGGGCATATGGCTGACCAATCAAAGCGAACTGTGCGTCTTCCACGCCTCCATGTTGTGTTTGTAAAAACTAAAAGTGGACAACGACGGCTGAAAGCCAAAACGAGGAGCTGGTAAAGAAGAGGAAATCCACCTCTGTAATATGGAATTGATTCGGATTTTCTTCCACTGACCAAGACCATACAGCAATATGTAAAGTGTGCTAAAAACATGTGAAAACGTCCGATGCCAGTACAACAAATTTATTCAATCACTTGAGACGTAGACATCCCAAGGAATATGCTGAAAGTGAAACAATGCGGGCAGCCGCCTCACGAGTGACCATAGTGCGCGACTCCGCCACACCTCGCGCGAACGATATGTGGTAAAAGCATCCCTCCAAATGGGAAGGAACATTTACTTGACGAATTTTAATGTTGCTTTGTGTTTCAGGTTTGAAAAGTGCTGGAATTTAGGCTAAGTAGCCTACTTGAAAATGTTTGAAATTGTAATTACTTCGTTTCACAACAAATATCTGTCTGACTGAACAGTTCTCTCGTATTACGTTAACAAATACGAGCCTCTTGTAATTCCAGGACGAAACATGAGAGAACGTGAAGACGTCAAGATTGGGCGTTTTGAAAATAAACAACCATTAAATAATGTGATAAAAAAGCGAATTATATCGAATCATTTCGACTATATGTATAAATATTTAACTTTAAGTTTAAAGTGATGGGAAATATTTAGTGCAATAGTGCACTTTAACAGTGTAAGGAACGGCATGACGCAGAGCAGGGAGGCGGACACAAACGCTGAGGAGAGCGAGATTTATTGAATGGAACTCCAAAGGCAGAGTCGTAATACCGGGCAGGGGTCATAACAGGTAGGCAGTCCGAACATGAAATATAAACGGGCATGGTGGCACAAAGAACAAAACAAGGCAGGGGAAACAAAGACTAGGCTGAACGTACTTACGACGAAACAGAAACAGTTAAATCCACTAGAGCACGAACGAGGCAAGAGAATAAACAGGTAAGTAGCACAAAATAACCGATACCGACATGGGAGACATGGGGACTATAAATACATTGAACTAGACTAGAAACAGGCAGGGTTGCCAGGTCCTACAAAAATATCCCACACAAAGTCAGTGTAAAACCCGCCCTTCAGCAGCCTAAACTAGCCCAAAGCCCAAAGTAGTTGACGGGGTGGGGTGGCGAGTGTTTAAAATGGAGACAAATTAAGTATTATATTGCGATCGATTATTTGTGTTGATTTGTAACCCCTGTGGTGGCCCAACTCAAAAGTAGCCCAAAGAACCGCACCCCGCGACCCCAGAATTTTTCTCTGTGGCTGGATTTTCAAACAAGCCCAATTTGGCGTGAAAACCGCAAACCTGGCAACTATGGAAACAGGTGAAGACAATAACGACATGGCAGACATGGGGAAACCATAGAAACACACAAGGCGAGCTCAAGGAGCAGGGAACAACAGACACGAGGAACAGGGAAACGGAGTGAGAGCTAGGAGAGGGGGGCGTAGCCCTACGTGACACAGTGTCACGTGTGTTGTTTACATTTTTTGTTTACAATGTTTGCACATGGAAAATTGCAATATGATTCATTTAAATCTGCTTAAAAAGAAAGCTTTGTAGCCCCAATTTTTTTTTTTGTTTTTTTGGATGGAAGATCGTGATAAAAAATCGAAATCGTGATTTTATGAAAAAAATCGTAATACTATTTTTTTCCCATATCGCCCACCCCTAGGTATAGTATAGTATACACTGCCATCTGCCGCTATAGTATAGTATAATATAGTATCCTATATCCTCACCCCGGCGAGTGGATACAATGTTGTTCTACACTCCTTACGAACTTCTGCAGCTCAATCGTAGGATCATCATCCTTCCTACCACCACTGCTACTACATGTACTGCCCTGGGTATAGCCATCCACCGTGGCACCCCATCCTCCAAACTTAAGGTCCATCATTCATCTGTACCTAGACCTGGATGCATTTCCATTATCTGGACTCCTAATCGGCCCTCATCTCGTCATTCCCATATGCGCAGATTCACGCCAGGAGTGTCAATAATGCTGACTTGGACATGAACATGACTGGAATGTATATTCACATAGTTATTCAAATGTGGTATCAGAAATTACAATAAATTTCGCTAGGGTCTTTTCTAACAACACAGAAAAAATGGAGCAAATTCATGCAAGCATTGAAAAGTTATTCAGCTTTATCCAAGGTATGTCAAGTGCACCACACCGATGTCCAAATATGCCACACCCGATACACACCATTAGCCAACTAAGCTAACATGCTAAAAATTCTTTACACAAAACTGAGGAGCTATTTCAAACAACAACATTGCACATATTACAGAAAGACCAGAAAATTCCAATGAAGAAATTTCATGTCAAATTATGAACATTACGTTATATTTATGTCCAATATAGTCCGACAGGCTAAGCTAAGCTTACGTCGCCAAATCTGCTAGCATCCGACACAATACAGAGTACTCCAGCACTTAAATGCTCCAATACTGTTTATAATCTAATGTTTAGTAATAGATTATATATTTTGTACAAAATCGATTATGTAAAATTATCCATTTTTACTCACGAGTTGAATCGCGTCTTAGCCGGTGTTCAGTCTTATGACGCCAATAGGGTTGCCACCTAGGTCTGACAAGAAACAAGGACACTGTCATACTGACACAGGGTGGCGAGTGTAATAGTGTAATCTGTTGAGCGGGGGGTGTGAACGTAAGTTGTTGAGCGGGGGGGGGGGGGGGGCGAACGTAAGTTGTTGAGCGGGGGGGGGTGGGGGGGGGTGGCGAACGTAAAACGTTACCGGAGGGGGTTAAAATGCACACAGCGAGAGTGTGCAGAAATAGTCTGAATCGTGGTTTGAACTAACCGGGTTTTTTTGCCAGGACCGAATATTAAAAAGAAGAAAAACCGGGACAAACCGGGAAGATAAAAAGTCCCGGGACAGGTGGCAACACTAGACGCCAACCCGGAAGTATCCGAAAAATTGAAATAAATTCCACCAAAAGTAATCCTTTTCTTTTCTGTGATGGTCAAAAGTATCCACAATCGAAATAAAAACGAACAAAATGATTCATGACTGCTTCAGTTTCGCCGAACAGTGTGTTCTTGGGACCTTAGCTTAGGTTAGCAAAGGTTAGCTTATGTTGCTATGCTAGCGGACCCACATTGGAAATGACTAGGGATTTTCCAAAGCCTCGTTTAAAAGAAATCATTCACCAGGCAAATGAGGGCTGGTTAGCTTCAGAAGGAAGTAAACTATTGGTTAGAATAGCTTTCAATCACTTCTAAGGTGCCAGATTGTCTCAGTAGGCTGATTGGTGAGCCCACCTCCCCCCCCTTCGCACCTCGCTGGGGAGAGGTTGTAAAACCTGTCACTCAAAGTCACTACCCCCCCTTCAGACCAATAAAAACCACTCAAATCAAAGCAGAACCCTGTAGCTTTGTAATAAGAGGTCAAATCAGCTTTCACAACGCTTCGGTGACGCTTAGGGGGCAGATTTGTCGGAGTCTCATCCAGGAAGTGGATTACGCAAAATTTTGCAGTGAGGTGAGCAAGCTTTTTAAGGTATTTAACCACAACGGATCTACAATGTTAAGGTCTTAAATTAAAGCCTTATTAGTATACGATTTTTTAGGTGACAAAACAATAAGACATCTCACATCATAAATATGTTTTATAAACGGATATGTTGGGAGACCCTCCTGCAGGGTGCACTTTTGTCACCAACTTCAAAGCCGGATATCTCGCGACTGGCTGCATGTAGACGTCTAAAACTCGGTAGGCATGTAGATGGGAGAGGAAACTCTGAATTTATTGCTTTTGTTCAGAGATTCATTAATGTTTAAGGCCATAAAGGAGCTGGACCTGCCGGCATGCCCACTAGGGGGCGCTTCTGCATAATAGGGTACTCAGTCCAATTCCGGTGTCTGGCCCCCAGAACATTGTCCATCTGTTACTCCACGCTCCATTGACTACTCTGTGCTACTAAAAGTTTTTCTGTCCACTGATCGGCATGTGCTTCACTCTCCCATCTCATGTTCTAACACTAAACTTGCACTTCTAAATGTGCGTTCACTCAATAACAAGGCGCCTCATATAGCTGATGTCATCCTGGCCAATAATTTCGACTTCTTGTTCCTAACTGAAACCTGGCAGCAGCCTGGTGAATACCTCCAGCTTAACGAAGCAATACCTACTGGGTGCCAGTACATCGACAAGCCGCGGGCAGTTGGTCATGGTGGGGGACTTGCTGCTCTTTATCGCTCTGTATTTAAGGTCACTTTAGTGCCTGTTAACCCGGTCTCATTGTTTGAATGCCTTGCCCTGAAAATTTCTGGGTCTACACCTCTATTAGTGCTCCTGGTGTACCGACCCCCCAAATCAAACTTGGTATCCACATTCTTGGCTGAATTATCTGAGATGCTCGCCACCCTCTTCCCCTTTTATACTTCAATCTGTGTTTTAGGTGATTTTAATGTACATATTGATGTCAATGGTGAGCCCCATTCAACTGATCTTTTAAACTTGTTAAAGTGCTTTGACCTTACTCAGCATGTTGCCACTGCTACTCATAAGCATGGTCACATCTTAGACCTGGTTTGTTCCACCCCTCAGGTGTCTCTAGTTAACCTGCTTACTACTGACCTTCAGATCTCCGACCACAGTTTAATCTCCTTTGAACTCGCTGCTTCGGCTCAACTGAATAGAAGTCATTTGTCACGCAAAATATCCTTCAGGAGTATTAGGAATGTCTGTCCCTCACACCTCATGAATACCATTGACTCTGTCCCTGTCCCGCCAGCACCGGCCTCTGTTGAAGCCCTTACTAACCACTATACCAATACGGCTATGTCCGCCCTGGATCTTCATGCGCTGCTGCATTCTCGTCAAGTCACCTTTCTCCACTCGGCCCCCTGGTACACCCCTGAGCTGAGGTTAATGAAAGCTAAAGGACGACAACTTGAACGCCTCAGCAAAAAGTCTGGACTGACAGTTCATCTAGATGCCTACAACGACCATCTCCTTGTTTACAAAGCTGCCCTCAATAATGCTAAATCTGCTTATAACTCCGCCAACATCAGAGACTGTCATGGCAATCCCAAAGCACTATTTTCCACAGCTAACAAGCTTCTAAGGCCTGCTAATAACTTTGCGCTTACTCCATCATCAATGCTGTGTAGCAAATTGATGGCATTTTTTGAAGATTAAATTAGGAACATTCATGCTGACATAGCCCTCACATATTTCTGTTCTGACCCTGTTCAACAAAGTCCCCCAGTCAGCTGTTGCTTTTCAACTTTTACTCCAGTGGATACCACCACAGTAGTGATGTACATTAAGTCCGCAAAACCAACCTCTTGTGTTTTGGATTCTTTGCCTACATGCCTGGTTAAGGACTGTCTGCCCTCACACTGTCCTCTCTTCACTAGGACTATTAATGCTTCCTTTGCCTCTGGCATTGTTCCCCCCTCACTGAAATTGTCTGCCATTACCCCTATTCTTAAGAAACCTGGTTTGGCTCCCGAGGACTTCAGTAATTACCATCCCATATCCAACCTCCCTTTTCTCAGTAAGCTGCTTGAGCGTGTGGTTGCCACTCAATTAAAGGACTATTTATCATCTAATAATCTATTTGAGCAGTTCCAGTCTGGGTTCAGGAGTAACCACAGCACTGAAACTGCTTTAGTCCGAGTAATGAACGATCTCCTATTAGCAGCTGATTCTGGACTAGTTAACATCTTGGTTCTACTCGACCTCACCGCAGCATTCGACACAGTCTGCCACTCTACGTTGTTGAACCGGCTGAAACTCTGGACTGGACTATCAGATACAGTGCTATCATGGTTTGAGTCGTACCTCTCTGACCGCCAGCAGTTTGTTTCCCTTAGTGGCTTTAGATCCACCTGCTCTGCTGTAACATCTGGAGTACCTCAAGGCTCGGTTTTTGGCCCACTTCTTTTTATAATCTACCTTCTCCCCCTTGGTAATATCATTCAACAGCACGGCCTCCACTTCCACTGCTATGCTGACGACACCCAAATTTATGTCTGCTCCAAGCCCTCTGATCTACAACCTCCTGGATCCATGCTCAGCTGTCTCCACGATGTCAATTCCTGGATGGCAAAGAACTTCCTCAACCTAAACAATAGCAAGTCTGAGGACATTCACATTGCCTCCTCATCCACTCTTCGGAAACTCGACCAACCATCCATCTCAATTCCTGGATTCGTCACAACCACATCACCTACTGTCCGTAATCTGGGTGTTATCGTGGACTCAGTTCTCACAATGGAAGCCCATATCATAACATTACTAAAACTGCTTTCTTCCATCTAAGAAACATCGTTAAACTTCACCCTTCACTCGCTGACTCTGCGGCTGAAACTCTTTTTCATGCTTTTGTTACGTGTTGACTGGACTACTGCAATGCTCTGCTGGCCGGACTGCCAGCCATTAAAATCAAGAAGCTCCAGCATGTGCAGAATTCTGCAGCCAGGGTCCTTACACAATCTAAATCATCTGAGCACATCACCCCAAGACTGATATCGCTTCACTGGCTCCCCATCCAATACTGCATTCAGTACAAGACATTACTCTTGGTCTTCCGTTCACTACAGAACTTGGCCCCCCCTTACCTGTCCTCGCTTGTTTCATGATATTGTCCTGCATGTTCTCTCCGTTCCACTGATGCTCACCTGTTGGTTGTTCCTCCAGTCCGGCTACAAGGGTTCGGTGAACGAGCCTTCAGCGTTGTTGGCCCAAATCTATGGAACTCGCTCCCCATTTCCCTGTGCTCCTGTTCATTACTCAAGACTTTCAAATCGGAACTGAAAACGCACCTGTTTCGGACTGCTTTTAATAACTCATAATTGTTTTATATTTTTTCTGCTGTATCTGACCTTTTCTCCCATTGTACCTGTAGGGTCCTTGGGTGTTATGAAAGGCACTTTAAATAAAATGTATTATTAAATTTATTATTATAGTATAGTATAGTATAGTATAGTATACACTGCATCTTCTGGTGAAATCTAAAATTCTGCTAAGCTCACATTCTGCACATTCTGAAATCTTTTACCGGGCACATTTATTTCTGTGACTTTGATGAGGCACTGCTTTATCAAATAACCGTCTGAGAACGGTTTATCGTGCTGGGCAATAAGTTTAACGACTTCATAGCTTGCTGTTGTGGCGTTTTCCTGTATTTATCGAGCGTAGATTGTTGATTGGGGGGGGAGGGTGTAATGGACAAAAAATAAGTATTATATTGCGATCGATCGATTAGTAACTCGTGTGAGTGTGTGAAGACAGTCAAATGCGTGTTTTCCACTACGCTGGTTTTAAAAGTTGAATAGCCCTGCCCTAGAAACTAGATGGATCCTGTTGCTGATGAGGTAGAGAAGAGAAGAGAAGTGGGAAAATTAGGTAAAAGATCAGGTTAATGACCACTGATTAATTTTCAGCTTTTGACCTCCCTCTGGTAGCAGAAAGCTACGATACACCGTGTGAGCCACCGTCTAGTTGATTTCTGTATTTCTACATGATCCTTAGTACAGTATCTTTAACATTATGTGGATATACCAACCCATTTAAACTAAACAAACCCGACTAAGAAATCACAAAACATGTTGTTATTTCTCTCAGGGTATACAGATCATCCCTAACCTGACCTCAGTGCTGTTTGATGAGACCCAGTGGAAATCTCCTCATTCATTTGACCCACAGAACTTCCTCAATTCTCAGGGAGAGTTCATTAAACCTGATGCGTTTCTCCCCTTCTCAGCAGGCAAGGAGTTCATAGAATATGTAACCATGTTATAAGTTAGATGTATATTGTTGAACTGACAGTATCAGATGCTGTGGTAATTTTATCTTCACAGGTAAACGGATTTGTCCAGGTGAATCTATTGCTCGTATGGAGGTATTTCTCTTCTTCACCTCCATCCTGCAAGTCTTCACTCTCTCCCCTCCAGTTGGGACCAAACCTAGTCTGGAGTTTGAGCTTGGTATAACACTCAGCCCGAAGCCATTTAAGATGACTGCCAGACTCCGGTGGCAGTCTTGTTCTCAAAGGGAGAGAGTGTCAGTGAGGTATGAGAGAGGGTTTTCTCTACCTCAGATTTCTAAACAATCCTAGTAGATGCATCATTAAACACACAATATCTGCTTTTCTATAAAATCTCACAAATATATTTTATTTAGCACTGAGAGTAATTAAAAATTATTTTCAGTTGCCTGGCCTAGTTACAGGTGTGGGGATGTAAATGTAATTCCTAAAATTAATAGACTTCCATGGTCCATAATTCCAGTGCTGCATTTTTGCATGTGTTATTCTTAAAGCAATTATTTGACACAAAACACTTTAAACCATGAACCGTTTTAACCCTGAGTGCTGAATCAAATATGCTTTATTAATAGCTATAAATTGCTCAGTGTGATCACTTGTGAGTTATTTTAAAGATATCACACTTTGCATCAAGTTGACTTACTTCTTGCAAAAAGATATGCATTTCTCACTTAGGTTCTAAATTAATGATCTCAATTAAAATAATTAAATATATTCAATTAAATGTCTATAAAATTGTAAAATACAAACACATGATCATGAACGATTCCCTAGTTTGCCTCACGGAATAAAGTTTCAAGGGGAAGGAATCTATAAAGCACTACACAGATCACTGGGCACAATCACTATTAATGACAGTGTGGCATTTTCACTCAGTGCTCATGTTGACTGTGACGTGTTTTAAAACAGGTGAATCTTAGACAAGAGTCCAGCGCACTTCTCATATTGCACAGAACATGTTGCTTTTTCATTTAATGAATGTATTGGCATGATGTCCTAATCCTTATGAATATCAGATATCTGGTGTCTACTGGAAGCTCCAATATAATAAACTTGTGTGTTTACATGGTACATGTGATTATTTTTAAATGTGTAATATAATAATTTGCTAAATGTTGATATGTGGAATTTATTTATGATGAGTGCATGGACAAATGAATTTTGTAATGTCTACACCACTTCGCAACAGTGAACAGAAGAACAAGTAATTTATGTTTTAGGAAATCGGCTCTACGGACAGCTCTATTGATCATAGTCCTACAGTTTCATAGTTCAAACACAGCCATCCACCCTCTGTGCCAACGCTTTTAGAAATAAATGTAAAAATATGGCTGAAAAAATGTTCGAACTACTATCAAAATAAGAAATATAATGCTGTTGTTACATGTGCTGTACTTCATCACTTTAAAGCACCTTGTAAACAGAGACACGGGAATGTGCACTGGTGTCATGCTGCCCTCCTGCCATGCTACTCAAGACTCAATCTCCCACAATACCCCTGGAAACCTCGGTGTCTCCGGAATACTGATGTTTCATCTGTGTATTAAGCCTGTTCTTACCATTTACCACAGGAGTACACTTTAAGCTATGAACTTCATCTGCAACACTGAATTTGTTATATAAGTGTTAAGTGGTGTAAGGGGTCAACCTGATAAACGATTAACTAAGTTAAAGTTTACTAAAGTTAATCATTAAAAAAGCATTCAGTGTCTCATAGAAATTTTCAGGATATTTATGTACATGTTATGTATAGGAACATATGAAACATGGTCTTCAAAGATCTTCCTCACGTTTTTATTGTCTTCCTCCTGGAGGTGGTGTAATGTAAGGATGTGCAGGTGAAGTAATGGTGTTGGACACACACTGGCTCTGCTGATACCTGTTGATGGATGTTTGGACAGTAGAGCTTACCTTAGCATTGTGACTAGGAGATGGTCTGGCTTGCTAGTGCATGTGCAGATGCCGTGGATGGAAGTACCATTGTGGGCTGCCCAATGGAGGATGAATTCTCTTTTGAGTCTTGGTCCTCCCAAGGTTTCTTCCTAATTCCTGCCAAAATAGGGAATGTTTCCTTGCCCCTGGCTTGCTCATTAGGGATCTGGACCCTTACGGTTGTAAAGCTGCTTTGTGACAACATATGTTGTAAAAAGCATAATATGAATGAATAAATTGTTCAACTTGTATAGCGCCTTTCTAGAACCCAAGGTCGCTTTACAATTTTATTTTTTTTATACAGATACAACTCTTACACACCCAATCACACACCGGCGAGAAGCGGCAGCCAATTGCGCACAGCGTACTCTCAACCGGGATCCACAGCCCCCTGGGGGACTGAATGGGGTGCAGGGAGGGGGGGAGAGGACAGACCCTAGTGGCAGAGCACCATCCACCACTGGGCATACAAGCACACACACATTCATGCACACACACTCAGACAACTGCTTTTTTAATGGACATGAAGAGACAGACACACAGTCAGGGAGAATTTGTCAGGGAATCAGGGAATGCCAATTTACCTAATCTCCATGTTTTTGGACTGTGGGAGGAAACCGGAGACCCCGGAGGAAACCCACGCAGACACGGGGAGAACGTGGAAACTCCACTCAGTTAGGGACTTGAACCCAAGACCCCAGTGCTGAGAGGCAAACGTGCTAACCACCAAGCCACCGTGTTGCCCAATGAATCAGTTTGACTTAGAGTTTGTACACCCACTGTAAACATGCATGGCTCTACTGTGGACTGCCATAGTTTATGTAGAAAATTCCTTAGTTTGACAAGTAAAGCTAAATTATATCCCATACCACCATGAAGTATCTTTTTTTCACTAAAGATACAGTACACAGGACTATGTTCTTTGTGTAAAGTATAAAATACAGGTCTGAGTACAGGACAAAAATGCCTTTGTCATATTTCCTCTGATTTGTGTATACTTATATAAAATATAATGTGTGTGTGTATATAAAAGAGTGCACTGAATACTGTCACATTTGTCCTCAGCACTGGTTTGTGACTATTGTTACATAATCACAAAGATTATGGGTCAGTTTAGAAAATTATTAACTGCATATGCCTGTAGGTTGTTACTCAATCTGACAGAGGGATATTTTTCAGGGCTTCATTAACATCACTTAAAAGATGGTCTTCAATGATGTTCTTATGTCCTTTCCCTCTCTATCATGGACAGACACACATATCTTACTACTGTTTTTTGCTGTCATTTTGCTGATCTCAGAACAGCTGAAGAACAGAAAGCCAAAGAATTTCCCCCCAGGACCCACATGTTATCCCTTCCTGGGAAATATTCTCAGCCTGGATGCAGAACAGCTCCACCTTCAACTGACCAAGGTGAGATCTATAAACTCTACTGCATGGCCTGGAAATCCCGATTCACTCATTGTCCTGAAACTTTCAGATTTTTCCTACTTCAAATAAACTGATCCTACACATAAGGTGTTCATCAAATCCTTTATCTGTTAGATCAAATGTGTTGGGATAGGAAATATTTGAGCTTGATGTACATAAACTGAAATCTGTCACACATGTTCCAAAGAGACTGCAGAAATTTGCTTAAACACAACATCATTTCCAAAGATAAATACCTGTACACACAGACCATGTTTCAGTCTCTGTAAGACCTGGTGAAAATCTATTACTGCTCTGAATCAACTGCAGTGAGGTTCATTGTTATTTTTAAACTTGAACAATTAATCCATCACTTTTACAGATGTCCAAAACTTATGGTGACATCTTCAGTTTGCGGTTGGGGGGGATACATTACGTTGTGGTAAACTCTTACACCATGGTAAAAGAAGCTCTTATAGATCAAGCAGACACCTTCTCTGGACGCTCTTCCAATGCAATCTTCAAACATATCAACAAGTTCCAAGGTGTGCATTTACCAATAGGTCACGCAGAAGTTTTGTCTGTGCCTAAAGTCTTGTTCTTTACTTCTGGATGTGTTCTATTCTTCTGGAACAGGTATAGCTTTTAATAATGGCTACAACTGGAAACAGCAAAGACGTTTCACACTCAGCACCCTGCGAAACTTTGGTATGGGAAAAAATATCCTGGAATCCAGTATCAAGGAGGAATTTCACTTCCTGTGCCAAGCTATCAGGAACACAGATGGTAAAGAGGACAATTATAGCTGCAAAAGTGGCATGATTGCAAACTAAAATGACTGTTGAACATTTATGTGCATGTCTATTGCCTTTAAGGAAGCATTTATCATCAAAATGGAAATGTTTTGTTCTATTTTTCTACACCACTTTTCAGGAGAATCTTTCAATGCATATCGTCTAATCAGCAATGCAGTCTCAAACATCACCTGTTCTTTGGTGTTTGGCAGAAGGTTTGAATATACAGACAAAAAGTTTCTGAGCATGATCCTTCTGTTATCAAGAGCTCTAAGACTGGAAGGGTCAATTTGGGCACAGGTAAATAACGCATTCACATAATATTATAAATGTATGTAATCATGAATATATCCGTAATGAGTGTCAGGGGCTTGAGATGCGGAGACGAGTTGCATTCAAACACAAAATGTTTATTGTAACAGCCGCAGTACATGCTCTCAGCGTATAGCAGTCACAAGAAACATGCAGTTGAACATGTAGCAGACTCAAAAATAGGAGCCCAGGATGAGATGAACACACACAATATGGACACGTATCGTAGCAAGCACCGTGTGCAGCACATTAGACTCACAAGACGAGTGAACACACACACACCCAGCCACGCCCACGGACGTATATATAAAGACACAGACTACGTTAGCACATGCTCGAGATTTGGAAAAATAGGTTATTGACTATAAGGGCCAGTTTTTCTCAATTTTGAATAATCATAAAACTATACCTCAGTATTCAACATTAATTCCATATCACAGTACGTGCAACTGTTTCTTGCCAGTTGTGAACATTTTGAGATTTGTCTTTTTCCAGTTTCGCTATCTATGGAGTCAAATTAGGGTCTTTAATGGTGACGAAAAAATAATAATATCGCAAATATAAGATTAGCATTTTGCATTTTACGTTCCTAATTTGTTTCTGCAATACTTTCCCTCTTTTGCGTTTCTTTCTTTTCTTTGCGTTTCACATTTTATGTTGCTGCTTTTTTTTTGCAATACTTTCTCCCTTTTGCGTTTCTTTCTTTTGTTTGCGCGTCACTGCTTTTCTTTGCGTCTCGCATTTTACGTTCATAATTTTTTTTTGCGCTTCTCTCTTTTCTTTGCTCCGGTTTTACCCTCTGTGTGGGGGCGGGGAAAGAGGCGTGGCCAAGAGCAAAAGGCGTGCTGTGAGTTCAGCTTCCTTCCACTCGCTGAACTGAACTGCTGCTGCAGCGCGCATCTGGTGTTAAAGTAAGAGAGAGGTCGGGTTAAACGAAGTTTTAAAAGGGCACTTTCGTTGATAAAGGGCAGAGTTGGTGGTGCTTTAGCACCTGATGTCTGTCTGCACGCATATACCTGTGGTCCAGCTGGGCGACCGTCTGCCATGATACCAGTAACCAAATTGCCGTGCTGTGTGGTTCAACTGATGAGCTGAACGTTCACAGCACGCCTTTTGCTCTTGGCCACGCCTCTTTCCCCGCCCCCACACAGAGGGTAAAACCGGAGCAAAGAAAAGAGAGAAGCGCAAAAAAAAATTATGAACGTAAAATGCGAGACGCAAAGAAAAGCAGTGACGCGCAAACAAAAGAAAGAAACGCAAAAGGGAGAAAGTATTGCAAAGAAAAAGTAGCAATATAAAATGTGAAACGCAAAGAAAAGAAAGAAACGCAAAAGAGGGAAAGTATTGCAGAAACAAATTAGGAACGTAAAATGCAAAATGCTAATCTTATATTTGCGATATTATTTTTTTTCGTCACCATTAACGACCCTAATTTGACTCCATAGCTATCCACCATAAAAAGTCAAATAAAACAAAAAGACATTTGAATAGAAATACAGCTATAAATACCAAAACAGAGTAATCACCACTCATAACTGAATGTCTCCTATTTAATGTTCCCCTCAGCTTTACAACTCATTCCCCAACCTCATGGACCTCTTACCAGGACCTCACAAGGAAATGATCTCCTGTTTCAAACAACTCTGCAATTTTCTGAATGAAGAGGTCCAAGCTCATCATGCAGATTGGGATCCCTCCTCACCCAGAGATTTTATAGACTGTTACCTCACTGAGATTGAGAAGGTATCTGTCAGTTATGTTTACATGAAAAATCACACAAATATAAGACTCTGCAGTTTACTACAATAATAGGAAAATGGCCAAACGTCAAAAACTTAAATGTCGCGAGGCAGACGCAGCAGGAGGCGGGAGGTTGAGCTCTCAAGTCTTTATTCTCCTCAAACTCAAATGACATATAGCATAAACTATGCACAGGAGGTGCTCAAAGTAAGGCTAAGCAAAGTTGCACACACTAAACAAAGTCCAATGTAGAAACCAAAGTCCAGTACGACGTTTAGCTCTGAAGCATCAGAAAATAACAATGTGCAGCAATGGATGATGAAACCTGTAGTGTTATAAAGGGACGGTGGCGACTGAGAACAGGTGATGGTAATCAGAAAGATTACCATTGAGAATGTGGGAGTGTCGTGTTGGGCGTGTGTCTGGTAGTGGGTAGTGGGATCCCCTGTGGATCTGTGCTGCTGGTCCATATGTTCCAAGAGACATGTCCATTCTGACACAAATAAAAGCTGAATTGTTAAAACTTTGGGGGCATTACATGTGCATGCAGGACAGGGAATTTTGAAGTCATCACAGAAACAACAAAAAATTTATTCTACTATTCCTTCATTTTGTTGTCTCAGCAACACATTTTGAGTCCCACGTGTTTGAGACCAAATTAAAACCAAAGAAGAATTCACCGAACTGTAAGATGAAACTCTCCTCCATGGATCACCACCTTATGGTGATTGAGGGGTTTGCGTGCCTACATGATCCTAGGAGCTAGGTTGTCAGGGGGCAATGCCCCCACTAGGGTCTCCCAAGACTCCCAAGATCCAAAAGCCTATATGGAATTAAAAAATAACAGTGTATGTGTGAGGATAGCTGGTTCTGGGTCTGGGTGGTGGGGAGAGGGCATCCTGGAGGGTGGCTCTGTTTCCTCTGATTCCCCTGGGCCACACAAAAAATAGGCGGTTGGATGGATGGATGTAAGATGAAACTCAGAAAATTAATGTAAAAAATGAAGAAAAACAAGATTTGTCCTGAGACAGAAGTTTCTCCAGTAGTGTGGCAAAATGATGATACGAAAGCAAGAAAAGTATTTGGATGAGGTATTGACAATGATGAAAACATCCATAAAGTGGAACAGAATGTTATAAAAGAGAAAATGTGAGCAAGAATCATTCTTTCGGTGATCATAGCTATAGGATCTGCTAAAATCACCTGTAGGGTTTGAGGACTGTGTATGATGGTGGGTTGGTATATGTCAGCACAATTTACCTCATGAAATAAGTATGTTTTTACTAAAGTCACTCAAAAAAAAAACATTTATACATCACTCTGATTCATTCTGGTCTTGCCCCTGCATATCTCACCGAACTCATTAAGGTTTATCATCCCTCTCACACCCTTAGATCTTCTCTCTCCATTTTTCTGATTGTCCCACACACTGAGATTGCTTCCATGGGCAGTAGATCTTTCAGTGCTGTTGCTCCAAACCTCTGGAACTCTCTGCCTCTGTCTTCTTTCAAAAACCAACTTACAACTTTCCTCTTTACCTCTCATTTTTCTCCCTAAGTGTGTGCCCCCTCATATGTGATGTTAAGCGTCCTTGGGTTTGTGAAAGGCGCTATATAAATGTAACCTATTATTATTATTATTATTTACAGAGGACAGATGATCCAGAGGCAGGATTTCATGAGGAAGGTTTGTGTTATACTTTACTGGACCTGTTTGCAGGAGGGACTGAAACTACTGCTACCACTCTACTGTGGTCCTTCATATATATGATGAAGTTCCCTGAAATCCAAGGTAGGAAGCCTCTCACATTCATGAAACTACTGACGCACTGTTTGCTTCTCTTGTAGTCATTACACAATTTAAGCTGTATAAAATAATTAGATCAAATATAATCGATATCTTACTATGCAAATATTTCATTTTTCACATATTACTGCATACTGCATGTTTTAAAATTCACAATTTACAGTACAATTGCAATCTTTTTTTACAATATAGCTGTATTTAAGAATTTTAAGAAGTATTTTTACAAGGTCAGTTCATCCAATGTGTCCAAATTTGTACATTGTTTATTGCTCTTAAGAAAGTCACATGGCTTCATAAGATTTCTTAATGAATGTTTTCTTCAGAAAAGGTCCAGGCAGAGATAGACAGAGTGATCGGACAGTCACGTCAACCCTGTATGGCTGACAGACCCAACATGCCCTACACTGATGCTGTCATCCATGAAATCCAGAGGATAGCAAATATTCTGCCTCTGAATGTTCCACGGTTCACCTATAATGATACCACACTTGGGGGATATTTCATACCAAAAGTAAGAAATATTTCAACATAAGAAAACTTTATATATTTATCTTTTAACTTCTGTATCATGGTAACAAGCTGCTGGAATAATCAGGTATGAAGCACCCTGACAGACCGCCCCCTGGTGGTAGCTCTAGGACACATATGTCAAAGTCAAGGCCCGCGGGCCAGATCCGGCCCGCGAATTGATTATCTATGGCCCCCTGGATGATATTTAATTACTATTAGAACCGGCCCGCAGGCCACAGCCGCCCGCTGGTGTTTTGCACGCACAAACACTACATTCCCCACAATGCAACGGTAGCCCGCGAAGTCACTGCCGCGCACACAAGCGGCAAAGGTCCGCTCTGCGAAAATGACGTAATCGCAGTGGCTCCGCCCGTGGGCGAGGGCGTCGCGCGCTGTCAATTCGCGAGGTCGTGCACCTCTCGAATTTTGTAACGTTGTGCGCACCAGCACGTTAAACTTAATTAAGTTAAATTTTTATACATATATTCGAAATGATTCGACATAATTCGCTTTTATTCACATTATTTAATGGTTGTTTATTTTCAGAACGCCCAATCTTAACGTCTTCACGTTCTCTCATGTTTCGTCCTGGAATTACAAGAGGCTCGTATTTGTTAACTGTTCAGTCAGACAGATATTTGTTGTGAAACGAAGTAATTACAATTTCAAGCATTTTCAAGTACTTTAGCCTAAATTCCAGCACTTTTCAAACCTTTATTACTTTATTCATTTAATGTACAGGACATGTTTTCTTTGAAGGAAGTTTGTTTTTATCTGTTTGCTTGTTGAAAAATGTTTTCACTTGAAATTACTGACAGATCCATAAGAAAGTATTGCTTTATTCATTTAAGCATTAAATAATAAACACTGTGTTAGGTCTTGGTTCAATAGGCTATGTGCAATCATTTCAATGTTTTAATAAACATTGAACCAGTCCGGCCCTCGGCTTGTAGCAAATTTGGTTTTTTGGCCCTCGGTGCATTTGACTTTGACATCCCTGCTCTAGGAGAACGGGACCTCCTAGATGGATCCTGTAGCTGATGAGGCAGAGAAGGGAAGGGAAGTGGAAAATTAGGTAAAAGATCAGGTTAATGACCATTGATTAATTTTCAGCTCATGACCTCTCTGGTGGCAGAGCTGTCATTGTGAGCCACCGTCTAGTTGATTTCTGTATTTCTACATGATCCTTAATACAGTATCTTTAACATTATGTGGATATAACAACCTATTTAAACTAAACAAACCCCAATAAGAAATCACAAAACATGTTGTTACTTCTCTCAGGGTACAGCGATCATCCCTAACCTGACCTCAGTGCTGTTTGATGAGACCCAGTGGAAATCTCCTCATTCATTTGACCCACAGAACTTCCTCAATCCTCAAGGAGAGTTCATCAAACCTGACGCATTTCTACCCTTCTCAGCAGGCAAGGAGTTCACAGAATATGTAACCATGTTATATATAAGGTGTACTGTACATTATTATACTGAAACAGATGTCAGTTTATCAGTGCAATCTGAACAACCATAAATCAGTTAAATTTGAATGTCTATGGGAATTTTCTCACCACAGGTAAAAGGATTTGTCCAGGTGAATCGCTCGCTCGTATGAAGTTGTTTCTCTTCTTCACCTCCATCTTGCAAGTCTTCACACTCTCCCCTCCAGCTGGGACCAAACCTAGTCTGGAGTTTGAGCTTGGTATAACACGTACCCCAAAGCCATTTAAGATGACTGCCAGACCCCGGTGGCAGTGATCCACTCAAAAGGAGTGAGTGTCAGTGAGTCAGTGAGGTGTAAGAGGGGGTTTTCTCTACCTCAGATTTCTAAATAATCGTAGTAGATGCATCATTAAACAGACAATATTTGCTGTTCTAGAAAATCTCACAAATATATTTTATTTAACACTGAGAGTAAAAAAATGCTTTTGAATTGCCTGGTCTAGTTAGTTGTGGCAAAAATAAAAATTCCTAAAATTAATAAACTTCCATGTTCCATAATTCCATGTTCATAAGTTTTCCATGTGTTGTTCTTAAAGCAATTATTTGACACAAAACACCTAAAACTATGAACCGTTTTAACCCTGAGTGCTGAATTCAATATGCTTTATTAATAGCTCTAAATTGCTCAATGTGTTCACTTGTGAGTTATTTTAGAGATATCACACTTTGCATCAAGTTGACTTTCTTCTTGCAAAAAGATATGCATTTCTCACATTCCCAATTAATAACATTCTTAATTAATGTCTCAATTAAAATATTCAATTAAATGTCTATAAAATTGTAAAATACAAACACATGATCATGAACGACTCCCTAGTTTGCCTCACGGAATAAAGTTACAAGAAACACCCAAGAGGAGGAATCTATAAAGCACTACACAGATCACTGGGTACAATCACTACAAATGACACTCTACCAGGGCTGGACTGGGACAAAAAATCGGCCCTGGCATTTTTGGTTTAGACTGGCCCCTCATAATTAGTGGAGCACAACCGACTTGTAATTTATGTATGTGAGGTACCAAGTGGAAAAAATTATAATTAAAAAGTTACTGGTTAAAGTCATTAGCATTATTATATCACAATCACTTTTATGATTTTATTGAAATAATCTCTAATATGTATTTTCTGAATTTCTCTGATATAACAGATCAATTCTAATTCCTCAGGTTAAAGGTGCTCCCTCTTTTAAACAGCTATAACATGTATTTGTATCAGGCTACAAACAAAGCTGCATTATGAATTCATGCAATGCAATGTGTTAAAAGGATTTGACACCGTTTTATTCTTATTCAGTGTGGGCATATCTTTTGCTAATATTACTTTTATATTTTTTTACACCTGTAGTCATGTTTAAATTGCAAAGCTTTTATTTATCATTTATAAGTTTTGAAATCTGTAATTTCAATTGTTTGAGTGCTTTTTAAAACATCCACAGCACAGAGGCTACAAATTCAAACTACTATGCAGCCTTTCAACACACCTTAACCTAAATATATAAAATGCTATGATATCCTAAAATGGACACTTGCTGCTTATCCAACACTTCTCAGTCTTGACCATTTGCTATTTTATCAGAATAAGGGCACATGGCTGCCAGATTTTGGGAAATATGCAAATACCAATGAATATTGATACTAATCAATCGCCATTGCTCATCATTATCATTGTAATAAAGTCCCTGTGTAATCCTAACGGTACTACCTGCTTACGTACTACACTTTCCCGCTCAGTCTGTCCCTCGGTTTCTCTTTCACAAAAATCATTTTTACGTAAATTACACAAATAGTTTTTTGCTGTGTTGTTAAATGTAAGTATAAGAGTAGCAGTTAGCAGGAACTGCTACTCTATGTCCAACCCTCCTCCTTTATCCTGGCTTGGGACCAGCAAAGTGAACTTAAAAGAGACACTTTTGGCAGAGTTACTTTTTAGTTTTTGTTTATTTTTATTTATTTTTTTGTATTTTCTTTCTTGTTTTGTTTTAGGTATTTTTTTTTTTTGTTTGTTTTTTTGTTTTCTTAAGTTAACTTAAGCTGCACACCACTTAAGGTGGAGCTCAGCTGCCTTTGACTCAAAAGAAAGGTAACCAAGGTATGATTTTGGACTTTTGATGTATCCATCAATTTGCTCTCTGAGTAGATAAATATTTGCCAGTGGAATCAACACCCTGCTACTTACAGACTTTATCACACTAACCAAGCTGTCAAGAAATAGAGAAGAGTTTAATGGACATGTATTGAGTCAGATATAAAGGATTGAGGGTCTCCAAGGACATTCGAATTCGTAGCTTGATTTTTACCACACTCATGTGGCTGAATAGTCTCTCAACTTCAGCATTTGAGTGTGGCAAAGACAACACAGACACAGCAGCCATGGCAAGTTCCTGAATTGGGTTGTTATCAGCTGCATCCCTGAACTTCCAAACCTCGCTCCAGAAGCCCACTGTGATTTCTCTTTCATTCCACTTACTAAGATGGATGTCACGCCATTGCTGGACAATTTTGTCTGTATCTACAGGAGAGTAGCCAATGAGCTTGGCTATTTTTTCTATTTCTTCCAGGCTCTTGATGTACTTTAGAGTTTCCTCTACATTGAAAATTGACATGTACTGCAGTGCTTCAATGTTGTCTGGCAATCTCGCCCCTCAACTCATTAGTGAGGGAGATAGTGAAGGCTACACACCGCTTACGGACATTGTTCTTCTCCTCAGGTGCAAGGTGGAGCTCAGCTGCCTTTGACTCAAATAGGTAACCAAGGTATGGTTTGGGACTTATGTATCCATCAATTGGCTCTTTGAGTACATCAATATTTGCTAGTGAACTCAGCACCCTGCTACTTACAGATTTTATCAGACTAACCAGGCTGTCAAGAAGTTTAAGAGGATCTACCTGCTCTCCCTCAAAAGCCTTGATGGCCAACTGTACCTCGCACAGCACTGACTTCAAAAAAGTCAGATACAAGATGTTTTGAGCATCACTGTACATGGAGTGTAAAACCTCAGCCATGTAGCAGTGTTCACTGGACTTGGTGAATGCAAAATGCAGATTAAGAGCATCTCACTGGTCCAAAATGCGTGCAACCGCTGGTTCACTGGAGAGCCAATGTGTGGCACACACCTTGGTTATTTGTAAGGGTTTCTGCCCCAAGTTGATGGTCTCATATATGGCCTTGTAGGCCTCCCTTTGTTCTGTGCATTTTTAAGTGAGTAGCAGCAGTGGAGTCTGAGAAAGCAGCTTTACATGCTTCCCCAATGTGATCACTTGCCAGCATGGAGCAGTGTTCAGCAATAGCTAATGCCATGGTGGCTTCAGCTTTTTTTGCAGAGTCATTTTTTTACTCATAAACAGCAGGATGCTTTGGGTAGAACTGTTATAAGGCTTTGCTTTTTGAGTATGTTTTTGAGTTGTCATGTGTTTTTTTACATCACAAAGTTTGGCATAAAAATCAACCTTACAATACAGGCAGTATGCCCGTGTATCATCTCCAATACACGGCTTCAACCAACCTTTAAATTCAGGATTTGATTCCCACTCTTTCCTGGATTTTTGTGAATAGTTTAGAGTGAGACATGATGAGCAAGTTAGCTAATGTTAAGCTTTTATAGAGATGCACACACTGTGGACGAGTCGAGTGACAGGCTACGTGGTGAATGAAGTGAAGAATGACTAAGACTGTGAGTTAAATGCAGTGATTTCTTTTCGTGTCTCACTGAAGACATAACGCATTTATATTTACATCCCGGGGGGGGGGGGGGGGGGGGGGGGTTGCGTGTAACGATTGTCGAGCGGCCGAGGGGGCACTATGTAGCGATTGTTGTAAAATAAATGGGTCTTATTTTTTACATTGAGGGGGCGGGACACCTCGCCTGAGGGGGCGACGCCCCCATTCGCCCCCCCGTGGCGCCGGCCCTGGTCTGCTCTGAGTGTGAGACTGCACTGAGTGTTGTGGGGCTGGGCTCACGGCAGCACCCGCCGGGGCTCACGGCATCACCCGCCCCAGAGGACAGCAACTGAAGAGCGTGTGTGTTCAGAGTCTCCAAAAGTCTCCAATTACACCACAAAAAGTCCCTAGATTTGTCGCTAGTCGCTTTTTACTACAAAAAGTCTCTAGAGGGTCTGAAAAGTCACTAAGTTGGCAACACTGGTTACACGCAGTACCACGCAGAGAAAGGGTGGGGCTGCTTTCGTCCTATATACTGATTGGTTCAATCCACTGTCTATATTGATGATGGACCAATGGGCCGCCCTCTCAAAATTTTGGACCGGTCTCTTAGAAAAAAAAGGGAAGAAAAAATAATCCATCGGCCCCTGAGGACTGTCCGCCCACTGGGCAAATGCCCGGTACACCAGATTACCAGTCCAGCCCTGCACTCTACCCTTAATCCAGTGTAGAAGGGTGACATTTTCACTCAGTGCTCATGTTGACAGTGACATGTTTGATAACAGGTGGATCTTAGACAAGAGTCCAGCACACTTCTTATTATTGCACAGAGCCTGTTGCTTATTCAGTTAATATGATTAACTCCTCCCTTAACCTAGGTTACATGCCCAAACAATTTAAATGCGCCGTAATTAGACCCTTGATTAAAAAACAGAATCTCGATCCGCAGATTTTAGCCAACTATAGACCCATTTCTAATCTCCCATTTATCTCTAAAATTTTAGAAAAAGCAGTTTCCAATCAGTTAAACCACTATCTCCAATCAAATAGTATCCATGAAAAGTTCCAATCAGGATTTAGACCAAACCACAGCACTGAAACAGCTTTACTCAGGGTAGTGAATGATCTACTAATATCGGCCGATAATGGGCTCGTTTCGTTCCTTATACTGTTGGATCTTAGTGCAGCTTTTGATACTGTAGACCACAACATTTTGCTGGATAGACTAGAAAACACAGTAGGTATTAAAGGAGTCGCACTCTCCTGGTTTAGATCATATTTAACTGACCGCTTCCAATGTGTAAGTGTTAATAATAAAACCTCTAAATCTGTGCAGGTTAAATATGGTGTCCCACAAGGGACAGTCCTAGGACCACTTCTATTCACACTGTACATGTTACCCTTAGGCGAAATTATGCATAAGCATGACATCAGTTTCCATTCCTACGCAGACGACACTCAGCTATATTTATCAGCAAAACCCGATGATTTAGGCGCAAACAGTAAGATTGAGAAATGTGTAGAAGAGATAAAACATTGGATGGCGTGTAACTTTCTAGCACTAAATGCCGATAAAACAGAATTGATAATAGTTGGGTCTAGGGCTGCGAGAGACAAGATACATAATGCAGCATTGAATCTACATTCTTTTACTATAACCCCCAGCGCAGAGGTAAAGAACTTGGGCGTCACAATAGACCCAGATCTCTCGTTCGATACACATATTAATAATATAACTAGGGTAGCGTTCTTTCACTTGCGCAACATTGCCAAAATTAGAAACATATTAAATATTAGTGATGCAGAAAAACTAATCCATGCATTCATATCCTCTCGTTTAGATTATTGCAACAGTCTCCTAGCTGGATGTTCTGGTAAATCGATAAACAAACTCCAGCTGGTTCAGAACGCAGCAGCACGAGTTTTAACAAAAACTAAAAAGTTTGATCACATTAGTCCCGTACTATCGTCATTACACTGGCTGCCAATTAGATTCCGTATTGACTATAAAATACTTTTATTAACATATAAAACGCTGCATGGCTTAGCTCCAGACTATCTTAGTGAACTTATTGAACAATATAACCCAGCGCGTTCACTTCGCTCGCAGGACGCAGGGTTATTAACTGTTCCTAGGATCAAAAAGATCACAGCAGGTGGAAGAGCCTTTTCTTTTAAAGCTCCACAATTGTGGAATAATCTTCCTGCCTCTATTCGGGACTCAGACACAGTCTCAATGTTTAAAACTCGATTAAAGACTCATCTGTTTAGTTTGGCCTTTGATTAATCTGTTACATATTTACTACATCTCGTATCTTTTCTCCGAGGTTCACCTGGAGAGTAACATTGCAGTCGGAGCCTACAATACCAGCATCGCTGCTCCGACACGGAATGAAAGCCTGGCGTTCATCAACAGACATTTACAGTGACAATATCATAACCCAGAACTTTCATTTTTACCTTTACTTAGTCTGATTGTGTGATTTGTGTGTGACTTGTGTATTTGTCTGTATTTTGTGTAATCTGTGTGTTAACGGGCCGCCCAATGGAGGATGGGTTCCCTTTTGAGTCTTGGTTCTCCCGAGGTTTCTTCCTATTCCCCACTACCTTAGGGAGTTTTTCCTCGCCACTGTCGCCCTTGGCTTGCTCGTTAGGGTTCTGGACCCGTAGTATTGTTAACCTTTTAAATCCTGTAAGGCGCTTTGTGACAACATGTGTTGTGAAAAGCGCTATACAAATAAACTTTGATTGATTGATTGATTGAATTAATGGATATATTAGCATGATGTGCTAATCCTTATGAATATCAGATATCTGGTGTCTACTGGAATCTCCAGTATAACAAATGTGTGTTTACATGGTACATGTGATAATTTCTAATTGAGGAAAGAACAGGTCATTTTTGTATAAGGAAATCAGTATTCTGGAGTGTTTGAACTATCAAATTGTAAAACTATGAGTAGTTGTCACGGTATGGCGGTCCCCCTACTGGTCGCCTCCGTCCACAGAAGCAGTTGTCTTGTTGTTGCGTTGTGTTTGTCCCTCAGGTGGGCGGGGCCTATGATCCATCCCGCCTGAGCAGTGTTAATTTCGTTGACGAATGATTTTCGTCATAGTTTTCGTCAACGAACCTTTTTTCATGACGAAAACGAGACGATAACTAAATAAAAACTATGCGAAGGGATAAAAACGATGACGAAATTAATTGACATTTTCGTCAACAAATAAAAACGAGACGAAAATATTGGCCAGCGACGACATGCAATCAGACCTGATTTAGTTTAGTGAAAGGTGGGGAGGGATGAGTTAAAAAGAGATCCAACCGATACTTTAGCGTGCACGGAGAGGCGGAACAAACCGGGTAACCGTCCAGTCAGAACTAACGTCTTCACATCGCACACAACCCGGGAAGACCAAACCAGCCGGTGAACTGTGGCCACTCGTGAAATTCAACTGAGTCAGCAGTGGATAAAGGGAGAAAGATGAGCGGCGAAATATGGAGTGACAGCTAGGAGAGGGGGCGTAGCCACACGTGACAGGCTACGCCCCCTCTCCTAGCTGTCACTCTGGGTTCCCTCGTGTCTGTGTTCTTGCCCGTTTGTCCCGCCCTGCTCGTTAGTTTTATGAATCCCTCGTTTGTTACCACGCCCCTGTGTCATTGTCATCACCTGTCCCTAGTTTAGTTCTATGTATAAAAGCCCCTGAGTCTCCCTTGTCCCTTGTCGAGTATTTTGATTCTTTGTTTGATTGTGTCTGTGTCGATCACTATACCTGACCGTTGATTGTTCCTGCCTTTTGATCCTGTGTCTGTACTAGTGTCTCCTGTCTTGGTAATGCCTGTTTTTGCATGTTATTCGGACTGCCCTCCCGTTATCGACCCGGACTGGTTATCTGACGACGAGTATGGAATGTCCTGCAATAAATCTCGCTCCTCTCAGCGGTTGTGTCCGTCTCCTCGCTCCGTGGCGCAAGCCACGTTACACGCCTGAGGGTCGTTTGTCTATTTATGTCTTGTCTTTGTACCAGTTGACTGCTGGTCATTATATCCTTAATTCGGATCGTGTCATGGGTTTTTGGTTTGCGCACTTTCTTCATTAAACCCTCCTTTTTCCTTGAGATTTGGCATGATCACTTCCATTTTATTTCGCACTCCCTGCACATCACATTAGTAGAGCTGTAATCTGTTCTTACCACAGGAGTACACTGTAAACTATGGACTTCACCTGCAACACTGAATTTCTTACATAACCACAATGTTGACGGGTGCAAGGGGTCAACGTGAAAAATGATTAACTAAATTAAAGTTCATTAAAGTTTATCATTAAAATTATTAATGATTACAGTAATACTCAGAAAATTCGCACTTCTGAATCTACGGCTTCATGAATTCGCATACTTTGTCCTTAGAAATTCTCATACAATACCCTATTGTAAGAAAAGAAAACATGCTCACAAGAGTTGAGTTTCTGCTAATTTTTGTGATGAGAGGTAGAAAGGATGCCTAAACCGAGGCGCTGCTTTGCACAAATTGTGTTTATTTTTGGTAGTGTGTAGCACTTATCGATAGTGAACATGAATAGTCAAGTGAAGTCAAATTTATTAATATAGCGCTTTTTACAACACATGTTGTCACAAAGCAGCTTTAGAATCGTATGGGTCCAGATCCCTAATGAGCAAGCCAAAGGTGACCGTGGCAAGGAAAAACTCCCTATGATGGTGGGAATTAGGAAGAAACCCCAGGAGGACCAAGACTCAAAAGGGAACCCATCCTCCATTGGGTGCACATCCCCCCCCCCCCCCCCCCCCCAAAGTCCGTATTTGTGGACAAAAGGTGGTTCTACAGTTATAGATAAGGTTCTTGTTCCCCGGCCAAGTAGTCACAGTCCCTTTGGTGCAGATGGTGAGCCTCAGGTAGGAGCATCAGCACATCCTCTTGCGGCAATGGCACATCCAACCCCGGCATCAGTACATCCACTGGCAAACCAGACCATCTCCCAGGTGCTTGTAGGTGCAGCATGCAAAAAGACAGACAATACAGACTGAGTGTGTGGACATGAATTTAAACCACCATTGATTTAAACGTACATAGCTCACGTGCCAGTGATCAGCATGTGGCTCCAGCAGGCTAATCTATAGCAGCATAACTAAAGGCAGGGGTTCAGAGGTGACCACAGTAATGAGGGCTCACTGAGACATTGCTTTCCAGTCAAGTCATTGTCACAACTAGAGTGATGCCATGACACAGCTGCATGACAGCATCAACATCTCAGATTACCAGAAATCTCAACGTCTGGGGGCCCGTGAACCCCACACCTTACAAGGGGAATATTAACTGAAGGCTTGATTAAATAGGTGAGTCTTAAGTCTAGATTTAAAGATTGGAACTGTGTCAGAATCTCGGATTGGAGCTGGAAGGCTATTCCATAATTGAGGGGCTTTAAAGGAGAAAGCTCTGCCTCCGGCTGTAGTCATACATTTTTGGAACTAGGAGAAATCCTGCATTTTGAGAGCGCAAATGGCGAGATGGGTTGTAGTAAGCAATGAGTTCACTCAAATAATGTGGGGCAAGACCATTTAATGCCTTATAGGTTAACAGAAGAATTTTTAATTCAATTCGATATTTAATCGGAATCCAGTGTAATGCCGCGAGAGTGGGACTAATGATCTAATTTTATAGCTTTAGTTAGGACTCTAGCTGCAGCATTTTGTACAAGTTGTAGCTTCTTTATGTACTTCTCTGCATCAGCTAATGAAAGTAAGTGTCTCAGCTTGGTGATATTACAAAAATGGAAAAAGGCAGTCTTAGTGACATTGCATATATGTGTGTCAAATGAAAGATCCGAATCAATAGTGACACCTAGTGGTTCAGCGGTTCCGGTTGTGAGAGATACGCTGGCGTGTTTGTCTGCCGCTTCTCCACCGGTAAAATCTCTAACGGTATAATTACTGTATCTGTGGGTTCTCGACTACAACTACCGATGGATTTATGGACTAAAGCGTTACCTAAATATTATTCTGTGGACAAGCGGTACTTATTGATCTGATCTGGCACACGTAGGCCTACTGTTTCTCTCTGTTGTTTCTTACGAGCGGCGCTAAGCTAAAGGCTAAAGGCTTCTGGGATTTGGTGCACACTTGCATTCTCTGGGCAAATGACGGATTAACTCTTGTTGCTGGATCACCTGCTCTACTGGGCTACTTTGTGGCTCATCTGGTGCTCACTCCGGCTCCTGTACGGTACATTCTCTAACTCACATTTGGGTTCATCATGACGATCAGGTACTCATTTAATCAACTCTACGCTCTTCAAAAGGCTCACTGCAAAACTCCTGAACAAATACTCATGCATAGTCACCTTGATATTCTACGGAGACCTAAATATCTGCACCGGAGTTTGGATCGGTCACTGATGCACAATCAGCACGCTAATAATATCCCGTCAATATGGATGGAGCGTCATCGTGGTGCTCCACAGCGTTCAGCCAACCAGAATCGCAGTCGGACTTTATTTCACATACCTACTGTAAAGCTGCCAAAACCGAGTACTGAGTTAATCATCAAAAGTGCTCTCTTCAATACTCGCTCTTTAAGCAATAAAGCCACATTCATTGCTGATGTTATTCTGGAACATAACATTGATATTTTCTGTTTGACTGAAACCAAAACAAACAAATGACTATTTTGCTTTGAACCAAGCTTTACCAACAAACTATCTATATGTGGATAAACCATGCTTATCTGGTCATGGCGGAGGACTGGCCGTTGTTTTTAAATCAGAGTGTCTTACTGTCTTACATCATTCGAGTGCCTAGCAGTACTAATACATGCTGCTCGACCTCTACTTATTGTACTTATTTACCGTCCCCCCAAAATATCCCCAGATTTTATCTCTGAGCTCTCTGAGCTACTTGCAACATTCTGTCCACTTTACCCAGACCTTTTGCTTCTGGGTGATTTTAATATCCATGTCGATTCTGGGAACTGTTCATTTGCTAATGAATTTTTAAATGTACTTCAATGTTTTGATTTTACTCAGAACGTGGAGTTTTCCACACATAACAAGGGTCATATTCTGGACATTGTTTGCACTACAGGCATATCTCCTACTAATGTGCATGGGGTCGACCTAACTATATCCGACCACTTGGCTGTCTTCTTTGATTTTACTTTGCCATGTCAAATGCAGGGGCTGCGCAAACCACGTCAGCTCACTTTTAGGAACAGTAATAATGTTAGTCCTAATGCCATCACAGACTTGTTGACTTGCTGTGACACCTGACTCAATGGATCCTGATGTTCTCATGGCTCATTATGATGAGATATTTTCCTCTATCTTAAATCAGCTTAAATCAGTTAAATTTTCTCATTCTGCTCCTTGGTTTACACCAGAGCTGCGCAAAATGAAAGCTGCTGGACGACAAATTGAGCGTCTCTGGAAGAGAACTGGCTTGGCTGTGCATGCCCATGCTTACAAGGACTATGTCGCCAATTACAAGGAGGAACTAAAGAAAGCCAAAACTTTCTACTACACAAATGTCATTCAAAGTGCCCACGTCAATCCCAAAGTTTTGTTCTCAACAATAAATAAGCTACTCCAGCCTGCAAAATGCTTAAACTCAGTTCCATCAATAGAATTATGTTCTCGGTTCATGGTATTTTTAAATCATAAAATAACATCAATTTATTCACAATTTCCATCCGTTCCACCATTTGTTGGTTATGATTCCTCTTCTACATTTTACACTGGCAGTTGTCTGTCCTCTTTTGATACAGTGCAGGAAAGTTAATCTCTCAATTAACTAATCTCAATTAATTAGTTAATTAGAGCCACTACATGCCAACTCGACCCAGCCCCAACATCCTGGGTGAAAGCATGTCTTACCTCAGTTTGCCCCCTTATTACCCAGTGTATTAACGCTTCATTGATCTCAGGCACAGTCCCAGCTTCCTTGAAGCTAGCGGCCATTACTCCTGTTCTCAAGAAAAATGGCCTAGACCCTGATGTTCTGGCGAAATACAGACCTATCTCAAATCTTCCATATCTCTCTAAAATTCTGGAACGGACTGTAGCTGCTCAGTTGATTGAGCACATTGAATCAAATGATCTATTTGAGGTGTTCCAGTCCGGCTTTAGGAAAAATCACAGCACTGAAACTGCACTAGTGAGGGTGACTAACGATCTCCTTAGGGCAGCCGATCAGGGATTTGTAAACCTACTTGCACTGTTGTACCTCACAGCTGCATTTGACACAGTCTGCCATAACATCTTACTTACGCGCGTTTGTAATCAGATTGGAATATCTGGAACTGTACTCGCTTGGGTCCGGTCCTACCTCACTGACAGGCATCAGTTTGTTTCAATGGGAGGTTTTAGATCTGACTCGTGCATTCTGTCGCATGGTGTCCCGCAGGGTTCGGTCCTTGGCCCACTCCTCTTCATACTTTACTTGCTCCCACTTGGTGACATTATCCGTGGGCATGTGTTGCAGTTTCATTGCTTTGCTGATGATGTGCAGATTTAGCAAAGCATTTAGCATTTACTCCAAAACTTCTTTCGGTCTACCGCCACCTGCTCTGTTAAAGTGCCTAATTGATGTGAGGTCATGGATAGTTGAGAATTTTATTAGTCTAAATCAGGGGTGCTCATTACGTCGATCGCGATCGACCGGTAGATCGCGAAGGAAGTGTCGGTCGATCGCGAAGGAATGTGCGTAGATCGCGTCACATAAAATAGTAGTAGATGAATCGCACATCTGCACTGACGCACATCTGCACTGACGCACATCCCCCCCGCTCAACATATTACGTTCGAAACATCTACATTGGCTCCCGGTCCAGTACTGCATACAGTTCAAGGTGATTGTACTGGTGTTTAAATCACTGCATGGCTGTGCATCTTACCTAGGTGGTCTGCTTCAGTACTACACTCCAGTGCGCACCTTGCGCTCGTCCGAGCGGCATCTACTTCAGGTGCCCAGCACCAAGTTGTGCACTGTTGGTGATCGAGTCTTCAGTGTGGTTGGTCCAAAGCTCTGGAACAGTCTGCCACTCGACCTGTGCGCTTGTTCATCCCTCTCAGCATTCAAAGCTCATCTGAAAACTCACCTCTTCCAGATAGCCTACGGCTGAGCAATATTTGTTTTAATTTGTTTTATTGGTTATTTTATTGGTCATTTTAGTTCTGTAATACTGTCTTTTGATCTACTTTTTACTCTTCTATGCTTTTATTACCTGTACAGTGTCCTTGGGTATCCTGAAAGGCGCCTTTAAAATAAAATATTATTATTATTATTACCTAAGCTTTTTGCGGTAGATTTAGATGAAAAACCATCTAGGGTAAAGGGAATATCAGCCTAATTGCTTCTAGCAGCTTTAGGCCCAAGAATCAGCACCTCAATCTTATCAGAATTTAGTTGAAGAAAATTAGATGCCATCCAGTTTTTAATGTCCTGGACGCAGTTCTCAATCTTGAGAGTAATAGTGATATCATCCGGATTGGAAAATATATACAACTGAGTATCATTTGCGTAGCAATGGAAGCTAATACCATGCCTACGAATGATAGTGCCCGGTAGTAGCATATATAATGAGAATAATATGGGGCCCAGTACAGATCCTTGTGTAACACCATATTTTACCTTAGGATGCTCTGAGCATTCGTTATTTACTAATACAAATTGGTAACGATCTGTCAGGTAGGACCTGAACCAGGAGAGTGCTTGACCTCTAATGCCAATGAGTGTCTCCAGCCTATTAAGTAGAATATTATGATCAATGGTGTCAAAAGCAGCACTGAGGTCTACCAGTATGAGTACGTGTCCTTTATCAGAGGATATTAAGAGATCCTTCAGTGCCATTTCAGTGCTGTGATGGGGTCTAAATCCAGACTGAAATAACTCTAAGACATGTTCTGTCTGTAAGAATGAAGAAAGTTGTGAAGAAACTACTTTCTCTAAAATTTTGGATATGAAATGATAGATTAGATCTATATTGGCCTATAGTTGGACAGTTCCTGGGGGTTAAGACCAGGTTTTTTCATTAGCGGCTTGATGACTGCAAGGCTCAGAGAATAGTTAATTATAGTAAGCAAAGGTTCTACATTGCTATGCAGTAATTATTTAAGTAGATGGGTTGGTACGGCATCTAGTATGCATGTGGAGGGCAGTGTTGGGGAGTAACGAGTTACATGTAACGACGTTACGTAATTTAATTACAAAAAAAGTGTAACTGTAATTCGTTACAGTTACAATGAGAAAATATGTAATTCAGTTACAGTTACTTCTGGAAAAATTAAGAATTACAATTTTAGTTACATTTAAAAAATATAAACAAAAACCTTTGCGAAATATTTAATGATATTTTTATTGCTTTGCGCCCTATATCGCCGTTTCCCGCTTGTTTCTGTGCTGGAGCAGCAAGCGTGCGGTTGGTTTCAGCTCAAGCAGCAATAATGACAGACGCCTTCAAGCACTGGACATTTAAGGAGCATTTGTTTTCGCTACGTGTTGTAAATAAATGTGAACCATGTGCTACCATCGGCAACTATTTGTGATTATGCCAAGCCTTTGTGTAAATTTCGGAGTTTGGAGGTTTATTTCCGATCAGAAGGCAACCACTATTGAGGTTGTAAGCGAGATAACAGCAAGGTATGCTGACCGTCAAACTGGTTTCCATAGTGCGCTACCTGCTGGGCTAACTACCATTCACTTGAATGTGTTTGTCCTTTAGTATGCTAGCTTGATTTACAGGGTAACCAAATTAGCTGTTTAAAGTCCTAAACAGGTATTCGTTGGAATCATACATGACATTATACAATGACAGACGGTATCAAATGAATATTTATGACTGTTTGGTGTTGGAAAACCGTTTGTCGATTGGACCTATCTTAGACCTACCGTTCAACAAGCAATACACTTAAATTAAATTTGTATGAACTAGTGAAATGCAGTTTGGTATCTAATCAAGTGCAACACGTGCAGATTGTATAGAATGCAGTATTTAGAGATAAAATGCAGTTATTTACAGCTAGTGTAAGTAAAGATGGTTAATAGATATGTGCAGAGTAGATAAATTAACTAGGGAAATGCATGTATGTGTAATGTAGTTATGGCAGTACAATGCACAGGGCAAAGAAAAATATATGGTATAAATAAATGTGATAAATACAGATGGAATCATACAGATAATATACAGATTATCCTATACCACTGTAGATAGGACTATACAGATGTGAATTGAAGAGGAACACTGCACAGATTTTGTGTGGATGGTAAGGTATGGATAGAGGGGAAGGAAAGAATGGTCTTTGGGGAAGAAGTGGTTTCTGAACCTGCTTGTGTTAGTCTGCAAACTGTGGAAATGGTAGAGCCTGGGGGAGGAGCAGAAAAGAGTATGGCCCGATGATAGGAGTCTGAGAATCTTACATGCCTGGTGCAGGCATCTCTTCTTGTGGACCTCCTGTGATTGCCTGTCAGCAATTCCCTCTCAGCTTAGTACTCTTTTAAGGTTCACACTGTTAGTTCTCAAAAATTTTATGTTGATCATGGGTCAATACGCATTTAAACCTTAAAGTAATCAAAAAGTAATCCAAAAGTAATTAGTTACATTACTTTTCAAAAGTAATCAGAAAAGTTACACTACAATTACATTTTAAACAAGGTAACTTGTAACTGTAACGAATTACTTTTTTAAGTAACTTACCCAACACTGGTGGAGGGCTTAGCAGATTCCACCAATGAAATAAGCTCCTCATGACCAATTGGGGAGAAGGACTCTAACAGGGGATCAGAGCTGACCAGACAGCTGTCAAGGTGCATTGGCATGTTGAATGCACAGACAACGTAGAATTGACTCAAACAAAGACAAGTGACAGCCACAACATCGACACATAAAATATCTTAACATAAACACGGAACAAGTGCAACACACATCAATGAGACTAGAAACAGGTGCTACAAATGAAATCACAGGACCACACCCATAAACACACACAGAACCACAACCACACACACAGGATCACACCCCCGGAACTACATACAGTCCCTGACATAAGTTCTGTCGCTTATCCATGTTGTCCAAACAAAAACTTATAACCTGACTGGTTTTAGAAATGACTCATATGAAAGCTGAAACACTCCCAAATGACATTTAATTTACAAAAATAAATTTGCTTTACTGCAGAAATATTTAATGAACACAGAAAGGTCAGATTTTGGCAAGAACAGAAAGTAAGGTGAAAATCAAAAATAATTCACTTCATATAGAAATATATGCTTCATAACACTGGTGAATGTCGTTGTGGTGCTATTAGAGCCATATTTAAAACTTTATGTAACTTCCAGAACTTCAGAATGACTTTAACACCTAGTATAATCCATGCCATGATACATTTTTCTGAAAGGCCAAAGTATTTCTAATGTCCTACTAAATGGGCTTCTCTAAAAAGTGGCCATTCAATGCAAATGGCTAGGTGTAGTACACCCACAGTAAAGCAAAATTATATCCTCCAACACCATGAAGAATCTTTTTTTTTGTTTTTTTTACTAAAGATGCAGTACACAGGATTGTTTTTTGTGGAAAGTACATGTTAAATCCTGTACCTCATTGCCTGGGTATAAGTCTATGAAATACTTGCTTGAGTACAGGACAGAAAAGCCTTTGTCTTTCCTCTGATTTGTAAAAACCTTTCAGTCTGAGGATACCTTTGTATAAGAATGCACTGAATACTGTCAAGTTTGTCCTCAGCACTGGTTTGTGACAATTATTACATAATCAAAGATTAGGGGTCAATCTAGAAAATTATTAACTGCATCTGCCTACAGGTTGTTTCCCAGTCTGATTGAATGTGATATTTTTCTTGGGCTTTGTTAACAACACTTAGAAAATGGTCTTCAATGATATTCTGATGTCATTTCCCTCCATATCATGGACACAGACCTTACTCCTGTTTTTTGTTGTCATTCTGCTGATCTCAGAACAGCTGAAGAACAGAAAGCCAAAGAATTTCCCCCCAGGACCCACATGTTATCCCTTCCTGGGAAATATTCTCAGTCTGGATTCAGCACATCTCCACCTTCAACTGACCAAGGTGAGTTCTATAAACTCAGTTCCTACCCACAAAACCAACTGATCTAAATCATCAGATGATCATCAATTAGTTTATCTGTTAGATCAAATGTGTAGGGACAGGAATTAGTTGATTTCTGAAAACTGTAACATGTTGCTGAGAGACTGCAGATATTTGCATAAACATACAAACTAAAGTTCTAAAGATAAATGCCTGTGCACAGAGACAACTTTTCAGTCTCTTTAAGACCAGGACAAAATCTATTACTGCTATGAACAAATTGTGGTGACATTCAGGGTTATTATAAAATATGCCCTGTGAATCGATTACTTCTACAGATGTCCAAAACATATGGTGACATCTTCAGTTTGCGGTTGGGGGGGATACATTACGTTGTGGTAAACTCTTACACCATGGTAAAGGAAGCTCTTATTGACCAAGCAGACACCTTTTCTGGACGCTCATCCAATGCAATCTTCAAACATATCAACAAGTTCCAAGGTATGCATTTACCAATAGATCATACAGATGTCTTACCTGTTCCTTCAGTCTGGTTCTGTACTAATGGGTGTGTTTTATTATTTCTGAACAGGTCTAGTCTTTAATAATGGCTACAGCTGGAAACAGCAAAGACGTTTCACTCTCAGCACTCTGAGAAACTTTGGTGTGGGAAAAAGGAACCTGGAATCCAGTATGAATGAGGAAATCAAATTCCTGTGCCAAGCTATCATGGATACAGATGGTAAAAATGACAATTATAGTGGCAAATGATCAGTGTTTAGATGATCAATACTGTACTTCCTAAAAAATAAAAATGGTCAACTATGTTTTGTTCTATTTTTCTACATCACCTTTCAGGAGAATCTTTCAATGCATATCATCTAATCAGCAATGCAGTCTCAAACATCACCTGTTCTTTGGTATTTGGCAGAAGGTTTGAATATACAGATAAAAAGTTTCTGAACATGATCCTTCTGTTATCAAGAGCTCTAAAACTGGAAGGGTCATTTTGGACACAGGTAAATCATTAACATGAAATTATAAATGTATGTTATCGTGAATATATCTGGATTTACTTTGTGCATTGCAAAATAATTAATCAACTATAAGGGCAAGTTTTTCTCAATTTTGAATAATCATAAAACTATAACTCAGTATTAAACATTAATTCCATATCACTGTACGTACAAGTGAAAGATCTGATGTTTCTTGCAAGTTGTAAACATTCTGAGGTTTGTCTTTTTCAAGTTGTACTATCCACCTAAAAGAACAAATAAAACTAACTAAATACCACTCATAGCTATTTATTTAATGTATTTAATGTTCCCCCTCAGGTTTACAACTCCTTCCCCAACCTCATGGACCTCTTACCAGGACCTCACAAGGAAATGATGTCCTGTTTCAAACAACTCTGCAGTTTTATTACTGAAGAGATCAAAGCACATCATGCAGATTGGGATCCCTCCTCACCCAGAGATTTTATAGACTGTTACCTCACTGAGATTGAGAAGGTATCTGTCAGTTATGTTTACATGAAAGATCACACAAATATAAGACTGCATTTTCCTGCTATAATTATTTGAATACATTTTATGACAAATTAATAATGGTTCATGGAGCAATTGATATGGTCCAAAATGACTGTTGTGCTAGAGACAACAGAAATCATTTTTCAGACACAAAAATAACAAAATCTAAATCTGGCAAAATCTCATAACTACATAATAAGTAATGGTGAAGTGTACACTGAAATGTAACATTTCAACACCTTATTGTATAGCAATGACAGAATGTAATATAGAAAAAAGGAAGAAAATGAAAGATAATGGCCATCTGTGCCACTGGTCCATATGTTACATCATAAGAGATGTACACCCTGACACAAAAACAAGTCTAATTTCTATAACTATGGGGAAATTACCTGTGCAAGGGAGACAGGGATTAAAGTCATCACAGAACCAACAAAATCTGTATTTTTCTATTCCTATAGATTAGACATTTTGTTGTCTCAGTTGATCTCAGCAAGGCATTTGAGAATTCACCCCACTGTACAATGAAATTTAGAAAAGTCTATCAATAAAAACAAGATGTGTGCTGAGACAGAAGCATCTCCACTAGTATGGAAAGATTAACATAATAAAGCAATAAACGTATTTTGATAAGGTATTGACAATGCTGAAAATATCCATAAACATAGTGGAACAGAATGTCATAAAAATAAAAATGTGAGAAAGAATCACTTTTTCAGTTGTCTGAAAACCAACAATTGCAAATAGGAACTGGGTACAATGGTGGGTTGGTACATCCCAGCGCTATTTACCTCATGAAATCAGTATTGTTTTTTTACTAAAGTCTCTCAATAATTTTTAGAGGACAGATGATCCAGAGGCAGGATTTCACGAGGAAGGTTTGTGCTATACTGTATTGGACCTGTTTGCAGCAGGGACTGAAACTACTGCTACAACTCTACTGTGGTCCTTCATATATATGATGAAGTTCCCTGAAATTCAAGGTAGGAAGCCTCTCACCTTCATGAAACTACTGCCGCACTGTTTGCTTATCTTGTAGTCATTAGTCATTACACAATTTAGGCTGTACAAAATAATTAGATCATAGGCCTACAGTATATCAACTTTATTTTAATAGGTTGATATTTCATTACTATATTTTACTATACTATTTGTAACGCGGGGTTGGAGGCAGCAGGAGGCAGAGGTTGAGAATCGAAGGTTTTATTCTCCATAACAAAACAAAAGAACTCAGGCCACTAGGCAGTACAAAACAGCAGGATTAACGAAAGTAAGAAAGGCAGGAACGAAGTATAGAGCAGAGACCAGCGAAGCGACGGGAGACTCTCACGTTGCGAGGCGAGGGGTGCAAGTAGTATTCGCAGCACTGGATGGCGCGGCCTGTTGGAATATAAACAGCCCGAGGCTGATCAGTAACAGGTGTCAGTACTCGGCGATTGGGAGCGAGGGTGTGACCGTGCGTGAGGAGGCGGGTGCAGCGCTAGAGTGGGCGTGTGGGTAGAGGAAGGTGTGTGTGTGTCTCTGGCGGCGTCTGGGCTGACCCACCGTAACACTATTTCTGCATACCGGAATGTTTTTAGTTTATCAATTATGATATTAATGGAAAAATAATTCTAATACGGTACAAGTGCATTTAAGAATTTTGTGAGGTGTTTATTTATTTTCTAAATATCATCTATTTTAATATGCAAATATTTTCCTAGCCTATTTTATGTATTACTGCATACCAGAATGTTTTTAATTGATAATTTACAGTATAATTAGCTGCATTTTCCCAATAGAGCTGTATTTAAGAAATTTGAGAATTGTTTATTTACAAGGTCAGTTCACCCAATGTGCCCAAGTCTGTACATTGTTTAAGCGTGAGGGAGCGATAAGACGGACACAAGCGCTGAGAGGATTGAGATTTATTGAAAAAATCCAGGTCATATAAACAGTCATGGGTCAAATCCGTAAGAGAGTCAGTAACATTAACATAGTCAACACACAAGGACATAATGTACACAAAAGGATCAAACTGTAAACTCACAACATGTAAACACGAGAGGCTGTACCAGGAAACATCCAACAATTACCAGCAAATGACATGACAAACAGGGTTTAAATAAACAAGACCAAACGAGCAATACATGATTACAATAACGAGGGGGCTGGGTTACAAAATGCAAGGAGGGACTACGACTGACAGAACTTGGCTACAAAAACAAACCATACATGATTGACAGCTGGGGGAGTGGCTAACTTAATCCAATAGGTCCAAGTTTGTACATAGTTTATTGTACTTAAAGAAGTCACATGGCTTCATAAGATTCTTACAATTAATGTTCTGTTTTCTTCAGAAAAGGTCCAGGCAGAGATAGACAGAGTGATTGGACAGTCACGCCAACCTTGTATGGCTGACAGACCCAACATGCCCTACACTGATGCCGTCATCCATGAAATCCAGAGGATGGGAAATATTGTACCAGTGGGTGTTCCACGGTTCACCTATAATGACACCACACTTGGGGGATATTTCATACCAAAAGTAAGAACTACTTCAACATAAGAAAACCTTATGAAATAAACATGTAACAAATCACAAATCGTGTAATTAAGGCTATGTTCATGATATTTCACACTAATTGCAAAGGAACTGTATTTGTCTGTAGTTGCTATTCAACTCGCCAAGTATTTTTGAATTTTGAAAATGTGAATCAAAATGAAAGAAATGCAGTGCAGTTGTTATACAGTCAATATATAGAAAATGTATGTATTTTGGAAAACGTATTTTTACCTGTCACGGGGCAGCAAGCTGGAATAATGAGGTATGAAGCACCCTGACATACTGCACCCCCTGGTGGTTACTCTAGGAGAACTCCTAAAGAAAACCCCAGCCAATAAAAAAACAAAATATACTGATGCCCACTTAGTATGAAATGGGGATATACCAGGGTCTGCACTAGACTAGGTTCTTTACTGTAACCAATTCCCCTCCAACCCTCCTATACAGTACGCCAAACCAGTATGTGATGAAGGGTAGTATGTCCAAATACATAGTACGCATTAAACAGTAAGCGAAAAGTATCCATTTAACTACGATCGTGTGACGTCTTAAGTCATATGACATAGGTAAAACGGTAGCCGTAGTATATCAAAGGGTGTATGCATACTGCCCAGTCGCCTATTGAAAAAAATATACTGCTTTAACGGTTGAGCAGAACATACTGCATTGAAATTTAGGGCTTACTGCTAAAGTATGCCATTTCAAATAGAGCTTTTGTAAGGCAGTTATGTAGGGGTGACTTCACCTTTGGGGAAAATAGGTTCATGAGTGCTGAATACATTTTCAGCTCAATAACCTCAATCTGGTGGCAGACAGCCACCAACGTGAGCCACTTACTAATGGCTTGATTTCTGAATTTCTACAACTTAATAATTAATACAGTATCTTGAACATTAAAATGATGTTGTAAGTTATTCATAAACAAACTAAACAAAAAAATCACAAAACATGTTGTTATTTCTCTCAGGGTACACAGATCATCCCTAACCTGACTTCAGTGCTGTTTGATGAGACCCAGTGGAAATCTCCTCATTCATTTGACCCACAGAACTTCCTCAACCCTCAAGGAGAGTTCATCAAACCTGACGCATTTCTACCCTTCTCAGCAGGCAAGGAGTTCACAGAATATGTAACCATGTTATATATAAGGTATAAGTATAAGACTGATAGAAGTCTACCCAAAACATTGTGATAGTGTTATAATAATAGCCCAAAGAACATTGGTATTAGTACCATTTTGTAGCTGAAGTTCTGAGAAGAACATATTTATAGTGAAACAGATTCTCAAGGAAATCTGAACAACTATAAAGCAGTTACATTTGAATGTTGTGATTATTTTCTCTCCACAGGTAAAAGGATTTGTCCAGGTGAATCACTCACTCGTATGGAATTGTTTCTCTTCTTCACCTCCATCCTGCAAGTCTTCACCCTCTCCCCTCCAGTTGGGACCAAACCTAGTCTGGAGTTTGAGCTTGGTATAACACTCAGCCCGAAGCCATTTAACATGACTGCCAGACCACGGTGGCTGTCATGCTCTCAAAGGGAGAGAGTGTGAGTCAATGAGTCAATGAGGTGTAAGAGGGGGTTTCTCTACCTCAGATTTCTGAGCAATCTTAGTTGATGCATCATTAAACACACAATATCTGTTTTAATAGAATCTCACAAATATACTTTATTTAGGATTGAGAGTAATTAATTATTTTTCTTTTTTCCCAATTGCCTATTGATGTTGTGATATTGATTCCAAGGCTCTAGGCCATGACTGAAGTGCCCTTGAGAAAGGCCCTTAACCCCAACTGCTCCTGTGGCACTGGGCTAGGGTACCACAGCCCTCTAGTCATCACTAGTGTGCACTTTGTAAGTTGCTCTGGATAAGAGCATCTGCTAAATGCCCTAAATGTTAAAGCTGAGCCAATTTTGATGTATAGCATTATCACTCAAAACTGATGTTGATGGTAATATAGCTGTAGGAGGTTCTAATGTGTATTTAGTTATTGCAAAAAACATGTTATTTAAAGATATATAAAGCTAATCCTTATGAACATATCAGCTCCAAGGACAACTCTACCACTCATGGATTCATAGTAGCATAGTTACATTTACATTTAGTGCATTTAGCAGACTCTCTTACCTGCTCTAAACTAACTATATAAATTACAAGTAAGGCTTCCGTCCACTAATCTAGTAACCGAGTAGAAAACCTGAAAATATCCAACACCAACTATATACACGGTTACCAGACCTAAACTGATCGAAATCTGCAATAAATATTAACCCAGCCAAAGGGACAGTGCCGAGAAGGCAAATTAAAGACATAGTAGGGGTTAACAAAGACACACGACGTATTACACAATGCAACAAGTAGAGGGGGGACAACTATGGAGCAAAACACAACTGAAGCAGAAAAACTGGGAGAGAGACGACTAACAAAACAAATACCAAGCAGGATCTATGACAGAGCAATGAACAGTGCACCCGTAAGCCAAATAGCAGCTTCTTCCCGAGATTCGAATTCCACTTCACCCACCAATGTCCCACCATGCTCTAGGATAGGTGCATCATACTGTATGAGCACTGCACTTTCGGCAGCCCAGCTCCGAACACGCATCACAAGTAACTTCGAACAAGGCATTAGTGCTACACATGGTCATTAGTGCTAAATTTGATGGTGACAGTATTTCAAAAACTGGTTTGTTTTTATGTGCAATATTGTTGAGAGTATTGAGTGAATTGTGTTCTTATGGATATAATTAACTCATTAACGAAAATGGTCAAAGGAGCATATCACAGGAGTTCTTTGTAGAAAGTAGATGTTAAATAGTCTATACCTCATTGCCCATGTACAGGTAGAAAAGCCTTTGTCATCTTTCTTCCATGGGCCACGTGATGACTTGGCAGTTAGACATTTGCCATTCAGTACTGGGGTCTTGTGTGTGTTCAGGTCCCTATCTGATTAGAGTGTCCATTTTCTCTGTGTGGGTTTCCTCTCGCAGTCCAAAATGGAAGTAAATAGGTTGCCCCTGCAAATGTTTGTTTATGAATAACTGCGTGTCTAATGAAACAGTGAATATGTTTGTGTTTGTATGCCCAATGGTGGTTGGTGCTCTTCCCTGGGTTTTGTCCTCTTCCCAATTCAGTCCCCAGGGGGCTAATGTTACTGGGTGATGGTGCTCTAAGGTTACTGGGTGATGGTGCTCTAAGGTTACTGGGTGATGGTGCTCTAAGGTTACTGGGTGATGGTGCTCTAAGGTTACTGCATGATCGTGCTCAATTTGCTGCTGCTCTTGGCTGGGGGCAGATGTAAATACCTTTTAGTCACAGGGCATGTATGCATTATAGACTGCACTGCAGACTGTGTGTAGGGGCCAGTTTAGAAAATTATTAACTGTACCTGCCTACAGATTGTATGCCTGAGAGCGACATTGTTCAGGGCTTCATTAACAACACTTTAAAGATGGCCTTCAAGGATATTCTTATGTCATTTACTCCATATCAAAAATAGATGCTGTGTGCAGTTGGCTACCACTTCTCGACAGAGTATGAGTGGATAAAAAAAGGTTGTGCCTGTGTTTCCTGTAAAAGTGGCCTGGGGTATACTGAAAGTTTCTATTTAAATGTAGCTTAATTCATTAATTCTTCAAATTTGTAAATAGTGTTCAGAGGGTACCTATGCATAAGAGTGCCCTAAAACCTGTCAAGTATGTCTGCAACACTGTCATGTCTCTCGATAACCCGAACAACTCTACCCAGGAAGCTACACATCGGCCCAAGAGATCGTTGTCAACAGATTACTGAACTCCCATGCACATAATTTACACTCACCTACATTGCCTTACCACCCATCCGATCACTGCAAAGGATTGCTAATTATTGGGAGTTGTGTGTGTACCAAGCCTTTTGTATCTGTAAGTCTATTTCCATTATCATGCCAATCATTCCACCTCCACTGCTCTGGTCAGATGTTCCCATGCCAAATGGGTTTTGGACATACCTACACAATGAGGACCATGACCAGGACTTCTGCACAAACTACTATGGACATACTTCACCTTTTGTTTTCTTAACTTATTTCACTGGTTGCCTCTTAATGTTTATAATGTTATTGTGCTGTCCGTTGCCGACCAGAAGAAGATGGGTCCACCCTTTGAGCTTTTGTTCCTCTCAAAGTTTCTTACTCATGCTCTAGGCTATTTTTCCTGTCGCCATTGGGTTGCCCACTGGGGATTTGGCTTATGACAATGGTTGTTGTAAAAAGATATACAAATAAATTCTGCATACTTATTTACAAACTACAATCCTGTTTATTAGGATCTTTCCTGTCATTCAATATTTTTACTCTGTATTTGTGAGCATCTGTCTCTCCCCCATCCCATATGTCACAAACATTCTGACTACTGTGCATAAACACAAAGATATGGGTCAGTCTAGAAAATGATTAACTGCACACTAATTATTAACTTCACCTGCATACAGGGTGTTTATCACTCTGAATGAGAGTGATATTTCTCAGGGCTTCATTAACAACACTTAAAAGATGGTCTTCAAGGATGTTCTTATGTCCTTTCCCTCCATATCATGGACAGACACACAGATCTTACTGCTGTTTTTCGTTGTCATTCTGCTGATCTCAGAACAGCTGAAGAACAGAAAGCCAAAGAATTTCCCCCCAGGACCCACATGTTATCCCTTCCTGGGAAATATTCTCAGCCTGGATGCAGAACAGCTCCACCTTCAACTGACCAAGGTGAGATCTATAAACTCTACTGCATGGCCTGGAAATCCCGATTCAATCATTGTCCTGAAACTTTCAGATTTCTCTTACCCCAAACCAACTGATCCAACTCATCTGGTCTTCATCAAACTCTATCTGTAAGATAGCACGTATTGGAACAGGAAATACTTCAGATGAATGGTCACAAGTTCTGAAAGATGTGACATATGTTGCTAAGAGACTGTAGAAATTTGCTTAAACATGCAACCCAACTTCCAAAGCTAAATGCCCATACACACAGACAAATGTTCAATCTCCTTAAGGAGAAAAGTGAAAATATGTTACTTCTCTGAATCAACTGGAATGAGGTTCATGGTTATTTTTAAAATTGACCTTTGAATCGATTACTTCTACAGATGTCCAAAACATATGGTGACATCTTCAGTTTGCGGTTGGGAGGGATACATTGCGTTGTCGTAAACTCTTACACCATGGTAAAAGAAGCTCTTATTGACCAAGCAGACACCTTCTCTGGACGCTCATCCAATGCAATCTTCAAAAATATTAACAGGGTCAAAGGTATGAATTTACCAAAAGGTCACAAAGGAGTCTCTATTGTGCCTGCAGTCTTGTTTTTTACTTTGGTTGTGTTCTATTGATTTGGAACAGGTATAATCTTTAATAATGGCTATGGCTGGAAGCAGCAAAGACGTTTCACTCTCAGCACGCTGAGAAACTTTGGTGTGGGAAAAAAGAACCTGGAGTCCAATATCAAGGATGAAATCAACTTCCTGTGCCAAGCTATCAGGAACACAGATGGTAAAAATTAAAATTACACTGTCAAAATTGGCATGATTATTAGCTTGCCAACAGAAATGATTGTTGAATGTTTATTTGTATTTCTGAAGTATTTAACATCAAAACAAACGTATTGTTCTTTTTTTCTTTATCACCTTTCAGGAGAATATTTTTATGCATATCGTCTAATCAGCAATGCAGTCTCAAACATCACCTGTTCTTTGGTGTTTGGCAGAAGGTTTGAATATACAGACAAAAAGTTTCAAACCATGATCCTTCTATTATCGAGAGCTCTAAAACTGGAAGGATCAATTTGGACACAGGTAAAAAGCATTCACATTAATTTTGAATCAACATAAACCTATACCTCGGTATTCAACATTAATTTCATATCACTTTGCATACAAGTGAAAGATCTGGTGTTACTTGCAAGCTGTAGATTTTAAGATTTGTCTTTTACCAGTTGCACTATCCACCATAAAAAGTCAAATAAAACAAAGATATTTGAGTAGATATACAGCTATAAACACCAAAGCAAAAATAAACACCACTCATAACTGAATGTCTCCTATTTAATGTTCCCCTCAGCTTTACAACTCCTTCCCCAACCTCATGGACCTCTTACCAGGACCTCACAAGGAAATGATCTCCTGTTTCAAACAACTCTGCAATTTTCTGAGTGAAGAGATCAAAGCTCATCATGCAGATTGGGATCCCTCCTCACCCAGAGATTTTATAGACTGTTACCTCACTGAGATTGAGAAGGTATTTCAATTATGTATACATGTATACACACAAATATAAGACTTATTTAAAAAATTGGTAGCTCATGGAGCAACCAAAATTGTCCAAAATGTATCAAACACAAAAACAACAACAAAAACATACCTTTTAAAAGTCTTAATTTTGTCAAAATCTCATAACTACATAATACATTCTGGTACCGGTACCTTATTTGAAGACAATCACAGGTAAATATGGAATAAAAGATGAAAATGAAAGAAAATGGTCATCTGTACCACTGGCCCAGATCATAAGAAACATGTTCGTTCTGACACAATTACAAGTTAAATTGCTAAAACTATGGGGGAATTACATCGGGACAGGTATTTTTGAAGTCATCACAGAAACAACAACAACTATATTCTACTATTCCTACTGATTAGACATTTTGATGTATCAGATGATCTCAGCACAGCATTTTGAGTCCCCAGACTAAGTTAAAATATAGGAAGAATTCACCCAACTGTAAGATGAAACTATAAGATGAAATTAATGTGAAAAATTAAGAAAAACAAGATCTGTCCTGAGACATAAGTGTCTGCGGTAGTGTGGCAAAATGATGATACTAAACCAATTAAAAGTATTTTGATATTAACAAGGTATTAACAATGATAAAAAATAGCCATAATTCAAAGTGGAACAGAATGTCATAAAAGAGAAAATGTGAGCAAGAATCATTCTTCCAGTGAATTGATAACCAACTGGTTAAAATTGTGTTTTGGTATATTCCCAGCACTATTTACCTCATGAAAACCAAGATTCTAAGGTTTTTACTAAAATCTCTCAATAAATATAGAGGACAGATGATCCAGAGGCAGGATTTCATGAGGAAGGTTTGTGCTGTACTGTACTAGACCTGTTTATAGCAGGGACTGAAACCACTTCCACCACTCTACGGTGGTCCTTCATATATATGATGAAGTTCCCTGAAATCCAAGGTAGGAAGCCTCTTAACTTCTATTGTAGTCATTACATAATTTAGGCTATACACAAGAAATAGATTATATATCATCTGTATTTCAAAATGCTGAAATATCATTATATTTTATTATATTAATGTATACCAGATTGTTTGAGTATCTCATTTACAGTGTGATGAGGAAAATGATTCCAATTTAATTGCAATTAAGAAATTTGAGAAGTGTTTATTTACAACTTTAGTCAATTCAAAGTGTTGATGTTTGTGCATTGTTATTATGAAAGTCACATGATTTCTCACAATGAATGTTCTGTTTTAATCAGAAAAGGTCCAGGCAGAGATAGACAGAGTGATTGGACAGTCACGTCAACCCTGTATGGCTGACAGACCCAACATGCCCTACACTGATGCTGTCATCCATGAAATCCAGAGGATGGGAAATATTGTACCAGTGGGTGTTCCACGGTTCACCTATAATGACACCACACTTGGGGGATATTTCATACCAAAAGTAAGAACTACTTCAACATAAGAAAACTTTATGAAATAAGCACAATTAAAATCTAAGATATTACATTTCACAAATCATGTAATTAAGGCTACGTTCACAATTCAAGCAACGTTCACTTCCAAAATTTGTATCTGTCGGAAGCGTGTTTTGCATCCACAAAACGTTTAGGAAGCTTTAAAGTGTGTCTCAAAATGAGACATGCATTTTAATTGGTATACAGTCAGTAAATGGAAAGTTTTAATATTTTGGATATGGGGTAGTGAGCCCCAATGGGACAATGGGAGAAACATGGATAACAACTGTAGAAGGCAGGGGGGAGAATTTGGTGATGATGGTGGCAGAAGGAAACATGGGATTTGGTTAAACAGATAAGACAGGATTATGGGTGACACAACCCCAGCCACTTCTGAAGAAAACATCAAACCAGCCCGCTTGTATGGCATGGGGATCTAAGCAGAGTCCGCACTACTCTGGGGTTTCAAATTTAACCATTTCCCCTCTACCTGATTGAGGTGGGGAACTCTCACCAGAAGAAACAACCAGACATACAGATGTGGCAATAACTCATACAACAGGCAAGAGAGACGAAATGAGAAGCTTGTGGGGAATATTGCAATTGAAAATACCAAACACTGAGCACACATTTTACACACCAAAGCTTTGCAAACAGTAGTCTTTGTAGGGGAGTTATATAGGGGTAATGTCACCTGTGGAATACCAGGTTAATGATTCATTTCCAGCTCATGAACTGCATCTGGTGGCAGACAGCTGTCATTGTGAGACACAGACTAGTTGTTGGTTTTCTGTATTTCTACATGATCCTTTGCACAGTATATTTAACATTATATGGATAGAAAAACCTATTTTTAACTAAACAAACCATATTAAGAAATCATAAAACATGTTACTTCTCTCAGGGTACACAGATCATCCCTAACCTGACCTCAGTGCTGTTTGATGAGACCCAGTGGAAATCTCCTCATTCATTTGACCCACAGAACTTCCTCAACCCTCAAGGAGAGTTCATCAAACCTGACGCATTTCTACCCTTCTCAGCAGGTAAGGAATTCACAGAATATGTAACCATATTATTTATAAGGTATAAGACTGATAGAATGTTATAAATAATATATGCATTGTTGTCTACTGAAAATGTAGTGACACTATTATAAAAGTAGCCAAAGAACCTTGGTATTAGAACTATTTTGTAGCTGAGGTGAACATTTTTTATAGTTAAACAGATGTCAGTTTCTCAAGGCAATCTGAACAACCATAAATCAACTCAGTTTGAATGTCTGGTAATTTTCTCTTCACAGGTAAACGGATTTGCCCAGGTGAATCTCTTGCTCGTATGGAATTGTTTCTCTTCTTCACCTCCATCTTGCAAGTCTTCACTCTCTCGCCTCCAGCTGGGACAAAACCTAGTCTGGAGTTTGAGCTTGGTATAACACTCAGCCCGAAGCCATTTAAGATGACTGCCAGACCCCGGTGGCAGTGATCCACTCAAAGGGAGAGAGTGTCAGCGAGTCAGTGAGGTGTGAGAGGGGTTTTTCTCTACCTAGCGTTCGACAGCTGAATCAGTTGAATTTCCTCTTGCAAAACGATATCCATTTGCTAGTTCATTTCTTAATATAGTCAATAAAATATTTGCAAGATTATAAAATACAAACACAATCACGAATGACTCTAGTTTGTCCTCAATAAATAAAGCTACAGTTTTGATCTATGAGATTATCACTCAACACTCAACAGTAATATGCTGTAGGGCTGGGGTTATCCTAAATACTGAATACAGATTTGATATGGTTATCCTAACCCTAACCCTCATCATGAATAAATCAGTGTTAGCTTACAGTGACAACAGGCCTGTAAAAATATGGCTGAAAACATTTCAAACTTGCCTGTTCAAAATTATTTATCACAGGAGTACTCTGTCAACTGTGAACTTCACCTGCAAAACTGAATGTTATATAACCATGATGTTAAGTGGTAAGGGGTAAATCTGAAAGATTATTAACTAAAGTTAATTAATCATTAAAATTATGAATGATTATATAGTGTTGTTTGAATCAGTGAAAAATATTTATCAGTGCTGCGATGAAAGGAACATGTGAAAGACAGTCTTCAGGGATATTCATAACCTTCCATCCCACTGACATATAAACAGATGTTACTCCAGTTTCTCATCGTCTTTCTCCTGATCTAAGAACAGTTGAAAATCTCCCCTGAGGTATATATGTTATACCTTCCTGGGAAATATTTTCAGTACAGACACGACAGTTGCACATTCATTTGACCAAGCTCTATAAAGAATTCTATAAACTCCACTGCATGGGCTGTAAATGCCTGTATTTATCATCCAATTACCCAAAATCTCCATTGTTTCATTGATTATCTAACTCATATTCAGCCAAAGTTACCATGTTGAGTAAAACTCCTGGGAATGGCCGCAGCTGGAGGCAGCAAAGATCTTTCATTCTTAGCATCTTGAGAAACTTTGGTGTGGTGAAAAAGGAACCTGGAGTCCAGCATCAAGGAGAAGTTCAATGTTCTCCACCAGATCATTAAGAACTTATTTTTGTAGCATTTTAGGACATATTTATCACCAAAACACCACCATGTGCTCTAGTTCTTGCTCCAATCTTGACATGAGACTTCGAATGAGGCAGAGACATCACAGCTAGACTAGATGGTGCCAGTATTTCAAAAAGCTGGAAAGCTTGTGGGGATATTTTTGTGCAGAAGTGTTGAGAGTTTACGGAGAACAGTTTGAGGAAAAACATCTAGTTAATAGTAATCCTGTGGATATAAATACCTCATTGGCAAAAGGGGTCTAAGGAGAATATCAAAAATTGTTCTGATAGACAGTGCACTGTCAAACAAATTACAGATGAATACAATGATCTAATTGGCTGGTGCTCCAACTAGTGTCCAAACACTCACCACTCAGCACAGATGGGCTATATGAACAGAAAACCTGTTTGAGTGCCATTACTGCCAAAAGGGAAGTGCAACGGCAAAACTCAAGTGGGCAAAAGAAAATAATAGGTTGAACAGTGGGAAAACATCATCTAGTAAGATGAATCCAGACGTCTGCACCATGCCAATGGAAAAATCAGAATTTGGTGCAACAGTATGTAACAGAGCTCTCGTCCATTCCATGCTGTGAGCTATTGTAATGGACAGAACCACAAGACAACCTCAAAGTTTTAAAGACTCTTTTATTGGTACCCACAGGGCTGCAGTGGCAAACACCAGTTGGACCTTGTCAGGACTCTGAAAAACAAATAAACAACTGTAATTATCTAGCACTATTCAGGCCAACTGATAGTGTAGAAGATTACTATATTCCATGCATATTTAACTGTTTGTTGTGGGTTTTGAAATTAGTTCAACTTACCTGTTTGTTCCAGCATGTTGGCAGCCTCTTACAGGTCGAAGGACCTGAGCTCAGGGGGTTGATGGGTTATGTAGTCTTGAGGTTGTGTTACAAATGGAATGTTCCATTTCCGATGTTTGAGCCAGGGGGAGAGGACCTGCTTTCATGGTTCTGAAAAGAGGTTAAGGTTCCAGCATGAATGTTTTAATATTAATTGTTTTATATTCATACTAAAATATTGACTAAATAATAAAATGGTTAAGTTGAAATAGAGAAATGTAATTAGAACTTGTACATTTTAAAACTTACCTGTGGGCGTGCCGGTGGGTGGTTGAATCCAATGGGCTAATGGGTTCGTAAAAGGCACAACTCTGTGATTAGGGGAAGAGCTGTCTTGGGGTGCAGATGAGTTTTAGGGCCTGGTTGATACTTGTGTATTGAGTTGATTAGTTTATGTTGACTCGTTTTCTTTTTTTTATCTTTTTCCCTTTCTTTATTAATGTCTGTTGGGTTTTTGAAGGCACTCCTCACTGTGGACATAATAAACCCGTGCATTGGAACTTCCAGTTCTGTTTTTCAGTTTTTTTTTCAATCTCCACTCAGCTATCCTGTAACACAGTACCTATAAAGGACACTTTCAAGACAACATACCCACAAGAGATGTGTAGTAATGGGTTGGTTCCGCCAATGTAAATGGCCTGTAGTACATCTACAGTAAATGTTCACGGTTCTACCGTGGTCTGCCCATGTGTACTAAATTCCTTAGTATAGCAAAATTATATACTCTACCACCTTTTATAAAAGTATTTACTTTTCAACCAGAGGGTACCTATGCATCAGAGTGCACTGAGTACTGAATTTTGTCCTCAACACTGGTCTATGACTACTGTTACATAACCACAAAGATAAGGGTCAGTGTAGAAAATTATTAACTGCATTGCGTCTGTCTACCGGGTGTTCATCTCGGAGTAATATTTTTCAGGGCTTCATTAAGAACACTTAAAAGATGGTCTTCAAGGATATTCTTATGTCATTTCCCTCTATATCATGGACAGACACACAGATCTTACTCCTGTTTTTCACAATCTTTCTGCTGATCTCAGAACAGCTGAGGAACAGAAAGCCAAAGAATTTCCCCCCAGGACCCACATGTTATCCCTTCCTGGGAAATTTTCTCAGTCTGGATGCAGAACAGCTCCACCTTCAACTGACCAAGGTGAGTTCTATAAACTCTATTGCATGGCCTGGAAATCCCAATCCATTAACTTATCAGCCATTCATTAAGCCCCTTTATCTGTTAGATCAAATGTGTTGCGACAGGACTTCAGCTTGATGGTAATAAACTCTGAAAACATGGTCACATATTGCCAGTGTTGGGAAGGTTACTTTTAAAATGTAATCCCTTACAGATTACTGATTACATCACTCAAAATGTAATTTGTAACGTAATCAGTTACATTACTTCAAGTGAGTAACTGTAATCTGATTACTTTGGATTACTTATAATATTGTCATTTTTTTAAGCCTGAATGAATGTAGCAACCACATAATGCATATTGTTTTATTTTTCTTTCCAGTGAACAAATAAATTAACACATAAAACAGCCTTTTCAATCACCCTATTAAAATACTTATGAAACCATTTTATGAAACAATTTCATGAAACACTTCTATTCTAGTCAGGTGGAGACAAAATAAAGAAAAAAAAACATATGAACAGGTCAAGTCAATACTGAAGGCTCGCTTAGGTGGGGCATGATGGTGAATCATGGCAGTGTGCACCGACTTACTCTTTGATTATCTTGTGTGTGTGTGTGTGTGTGTGTGTGTGTGTGTGTGTGTGTGTGTGTGTGTACTGTTTGTCGACGTCACATCAAGATGACATCGGTGATTGGTCAAATTTGCGGGAAAGTTGCGGTGATTGGCTGAAGTTGCAACACCGCCCTGAATTTGCGGGGTTTGCTTGAAGTTGCAAATCGCAACATCGCGAATTTCTGGAGGGTCTGATATTCTGATGCCGTGATTTATGTGAATGTGATTGCGTTTTGTCAGTGTTGGATTGGAAGACCAAAAATAGGAAAGTACCGCGATGTAATCCCTTTATTTTAGCAGAGTAACTGTAATCTGATTACCACTTTCTGAAGCAGTAACTGTAACGGATTACAGTTACTCATAATTTGTAATCTGATTACGTAACGCCGTTACATGTAATCCGTTACTTCCCAACACTGCATATTGCTAAGAGACTGCAAAAATATACTTAAACACACCACCAAAATTACAAAGCTTAAGGCCCATACACAGACAGATGTTCAATCGTTTTAAGACCTTTTTAAGATTGTCTGAATCAACTGCAGTGGGGATCATGGTTATTTTTAAAATTGACCTGTGAATCCATGACTTCTACAGATGTCCAAAACTTATGGTGACATCTTCAGATTGAGGTTGGGGGGGATACATTATGTTGTGGTCAACTCTTACACCTTGGTAAAAGAAGCTCTAATTGACCAAGCAGACACCTTCTCTGGACGCTCAACCAATGCAATCTTCAAACATATCAACAAGTTCCAAGGTATGCATTTACCAATAGGTCACGCAGAAGACTTGACTGTGCTTTCAGTCTGGTTCTGTACTAATGGGTGTGTTCTATTCTTTTGGAACAGGATTAGCCATGAATAATGGCTACAGCTGGAAACAGCAAAGACGTTTCACTCTCAGCACGCTGAGAAACTTTGGTGTGGGAAAAAAGTACCTGGAACCCAGTATAAAGGAGGAATTCAACATCCTTTGCCAAGCGATCAGGAACACAAAAGGTAAAAATGACAACTACAGTGGCAAAATTGGCATTATTATGCTTGTCAACTGAAATGATTGTTGAACATTTATTTGCATTTTAGGAGGTTATTCCATCAAATCATCAATAATTTTGTTATACTTTCCTTTATCACCTTTCAGGAGAACCTTTCAATGCGTATCATCTTATTAGCAACGCAGTCTCAAACATCATCTGCTCTTTGGTGTTTGGCAGAAGGTTTGAATATACAGACAAAAAGTTTCTGAAAATTATCCTTCTGTTATCAAAAGGTCTAAAGCTGGATGGGACCATTTGGACACAGGTAAATAAAGCATTAACAAAAATTATAAATGTATGTAATCATGAATATATCTAGATTTTCTTTGTGCATTGAAACATTTTTTATTGACAGTTTTTCTCAATTTTGAATGATTAAACTATAAGTCGGTATTCAACATTAATTCCATATCCAGAGTATGTACAAGTGAAAGATCTGATGTTACTTGTAAATTGTGAAAGTTTTGATGTTTGTCTTTTCCCATTTGCTCCATCCACCCTACGAAGTCAAATAGATATGTGAATAGAAATTAAACTATAAACACCAAAGCAGAGTAAACACCACTCATAACTGAATGTCTCCTATTTAAATGTTCATCAGCTTTACAACTCCTTCCCCAACCTCATGGACCTCTTACCAGGACCTCACAAGGAAATGATCTCCTGTTTCAAACAAGTCTGCAATTTTATTACTGAAGAGATCAAAGCACATCATGCAGATTTGGATCCCTCCTCACCCAGAGATTTTATAGACTGTTACCTCACTGAGATTGAGAAGGTATCTTTCAATTATGTATACATGCAAAATCACACAAATATAAGACTGCATTTTCCTTCCATAATTATTTGTATATTTAACAATTATTTTAAAATAATAGGTTTTTCTACCAATCATTAATGTGCTCATGGAGTAATCAATAATGTCCAAATTTATCGTGACTCTTGTGTTAGAGACCACCAAAAGTCAAAGTCAAAGCACAAATAATGTTTCAAACAAAAAATAACCTAAATTTTATCCCGTTTTTGCTTATGATCTCGTCTCCATCGCAGAGCTCTTCTAATTTATCTAATTTTGGCAAAATACCAAAACCACATAATTAATGCTAGTGAACTTTATATTTAATTTTGGCCCTTCAGTACCTAATTTCAAGGCAACAATAGAAGATTTAATAAAGGGCATGCAAAGATATACTTAAACACAAAGAACAAACTGCAGATGTGACTGTGGGGAAAAAAGGATGAAAAAGAAAAGAAAATGGCCATCTTTGCCACTGGTACATTGAGGGGCGGTTTCCCAGACAGAGATTAAGCCTAGTCCTAGACTAAATTGGCCTTTTAACTCAGAGTAACAGAAATATGCTTTCTCAGTCATGGCTCAAAATAGTCCTACATTTAGTCTAATTCTGAATTATGTAATCTCATTTCTTGAAGGAAGATTAGTGCTAATGCAGGACTAAATTGAGGTTTAAATTAAACCTGACAGGAGGCATGTTTAACTTCAGATGAATGTTGTTTGTCAAAGAAGACACATGGATTACTTAGACTATGTCAATGAAGACCAAAGAGTACCACCAGCTAGATATGTTCTTGCTGACAGAAGTGACCCATTTCAACATTTTGATGACATTAGTTTCAGAGATCGTTTTAGAATGTATAAAATAGATGCCATGGAGATTATCTCATTGTTGGAACACAAGCTTTCATCTGTGACTCAGCGAGGACGGCCTTTACCTGTTCGTCTCCAAGTGCTCTTGACTTTAAGGTTCTTGGCATGTGGCACTTTTCATCGAGAAACTGGGGATTTAGTTGGTGTTAGTGAACCAACAGTATGTAAAGTCATTCACAGAGTATGCAGAGCCATTTGTGACCTAAGAGGACAGTACATAAATTTCCCTGATGCTACAACCCAGGTAAACCACAAAGTACATTTCTATGAATATGGGCACTTTCCAGGAGTCATAGGCTGCATAGATGGAACCCATATTCCCATAAAATGCCCATCTACTCCAGATGCTGAGGAATACAGGAACCGCAAGAATTGGTTTTCCATAAATGTCCAAGGTGTATGCACTCCCCAATTACTGTTTTCAAACATTGTTGCACGTTGGAAAGGTGCTACTCATGATTCCAGTATTTTTCTTAACTCATCTCTGTATGCTCAATTTGAAAGAGGAGTACACAACGGAATATTGCTTGGTGACAGTGGGTACGCCCAGAAGAATTTTTTGTTTACGCCATACTTGCATCCAGCAACAGCTGAGCAGTGGCGCTACAACCAGGCTCACATGCGCACTAGGGGTCTAATAGAGCGCATGTTTGGAATTTGGAAGAGTCGTTTTCAGTGCCTTCGAAAAACATTCAGGTTCAAGCCAAGAAGATGCTGCATTGTCATCATTGCAACAGCTGTTCTACACACATACCTGAAACAGCGTGGATGCCCTGATCCTCCAATCGAAGAGGATGACAATCCAGATGTACCACCATTTCCAGCAGATGCCAGAGAAGGACTTGCATACAGAGATGCATTTGCACTGTGCCACTTTAAGTAGATATTCTCAACATTATCCTTTTTTTTAACTTCTGCTCAAATTATATACATTTCACATGTAATGAGTTAATACATTTTTATTTCAAAGTAAATGTGTACATTTTGTTTGGTGCATTACAGAAATAACCATTACATCCAACATATCATTTATTTTATAGATTTATGTACTACTGTGGCATTTGACACTTGCAGGTCTCTCTCCTTCATCTTCATTTCCAGTTCTACTTGTAGGATCTTCATTTTCATTTCATGCTCCTCCTTAAGATAATATAACTTATGTTCATGAAATTCATTTGCCAGCCGTTCATGGATAGTAAGTCTTTTGTTGTACTGACCAGTAGGCCTACGCTGCCACACGTTGTTGAGGATGTGGAGGGTAAACTACTTTGCAACTCCACTTCAGTTCTGTCCATGTGACCTTCTCCTTGAAACCAGAACAGTTCAGATAAATGCAGATTACATGACACTGACACAAATACAGTTTTAAATGTTAGAAATAAAAGACAAGATGAACTGAATTAATTTACCCAAAGTAGGTGCCTGAGATCCATCATCTGAACTGTCTAAATGGTCATCATCTGGTATGTTCTCCAAAGGTTGCTGACTCTCCATTATTCCTGTCAGTAACTCATCCACCTGGTCAGGATCTTTATGTGCAGCCCCCCCACCAGTCTTAAACCTCTCTCTTCGGGCTTCAGCAGCAGTCTTTGAGGCTTATTTTTATATTCTTCCACAAAACCTGTATAAAGTAACTTGTGTCAACTCACTCATTTCACAAAAGAGAAACCTAATAAAGCCAATTATTCTTACTTGGAGTTGTTGTAATGTTCTTGTAGATGTGTGTTCATTTGCATTAAATTCATTGCAAATAGATTTCCAGGCATTCCTTTTCTTTGATTCCGCAGCTGATGTGTGTTGTTTATCTTCAATAACCGGGTGTCTTGAAACTATTTGCTTTAACAGAGTTCTCATGCTCAGTAAAGTTTTTTTTGATCGGAGTCTCTTCTCTGCAGCCATGGTTTTACTTGTATCTGACTCTCCAGTTCAATGCTATTTTACACATTTATAGGTCTATTCCATGTTTTATAGGCAACTTTGCTCCAGCTAATTCAGACTATCACAGGTGGTTTTAAATCAAGCTCGTTTACTTTAATTTAGGACTCCATAGTCCAGGTGTTAGTAATCAGTAGTTAATCTGTGTTTCAGAAAGCCCTTTTTAAAGACATGATTAACTACTCCAGATTAAGGCCTGGTCCTGGCTTAAGTTAAACCCTGTCTGGGAAACCGCCCCATAAAGTATGTTACATCATAAGAGACATTTATTTCCATTCTGACACAAATACAAATTTAATTGCTAAAACTTTGGGGGAATTACGTGTGCATGTAGGACAGAGATTACTGAAGTTGTCTCATATAACAACTGAATTCTATTCCTGTGGATTACATTTTCTCCTGTCTCATTTGATCTCAGCAAAACATTTGAGACCCCACTGTTTTAGATCAAGTTTAGGAAAATTCACCAAAATGCAAGATGAAATGTGATCTCGAGATCTGTGCTGAGACAAAGGTGTCTCCACTAGTGTGGCAAAATGATCATACTTAATAAATAAAAGTATTTCAATAAGGTATTGACAATGATGAAAACATCCATAAACAAAGTGGAATAGAATGTTATAAAAGAAAATGTGAGCAAGAATCATTCCTTCAGTGATCTGATAATCAACATTATCAACAACAGCAATAGGACCTGCTAAAATCACTTGCAGGGTTCTAAGGCTGGGTATGATGGTAGGTTGCAATACATTCCCTTACTGTTTATCATATTATCAGTATGTTTTTTACTAAAGTATCTCAATAATTTATAGAGGACAAATGATCCAGAGGCAGGATTTCATGAGGAAGGTTTGTGCTATACTGTACTGGACCTGTTTGTAGCAGGTACTGAAACTACTGCTACCACTCTACTGTGGTCCTTCATATATATGATGAAGTTCCCTGAAATCCAAGGTAGGAAGCCTCTCACATTCATGAAACTACTGATGCACTGTTTGCTTCTCTTGTAGTCATTACACAATTTAAGCTGTACAATATAATTAGATCATACTGTATATAATCTTTATTTTAATAGGTTTATATTTTATTACAATACTTAGGTATTACTGCATACCTGAATGTTTTTGAATTTATCAGTTACAGTATCATTGGGTGAATGATTCCAATATAAGTGTATTTAAGAAATTTGAGAAGAGTTTATTTATTTTCAAAGTTCAGTTCATCCAGTGTGTTGAAGTTTGTACATTGTTTACCTTCCTTATTAAAGTCACGTGGCTTCATAAGATTTCTTAATTAATGTCATGTTTTCTTCAGAAAAGGTCCAGGCAGAGATAGACAGAGTGATTGGACAGTCACGTCAACCCTGTATGGCTGACAGACCCAACATGCCCTACACTGATGCTGTCATCCATGAAATCCAGAGGATGGGAAATATTTTGCCTCTGAATGTTCCACGATGCACTTATAATGATACCACACTTGGGGGATATTTCATACCAAAAGTAAGAACTACTTCAACATAAGAAAACTTTATGAAATAAGCACAATTAAAATCTAAGATATTACATTTCACAAATCATGTATATATCTATATATATCTTTTTACTTCTGTAACATGGCAACAAGCTGCTGGAATAATCAGGTATGAAGCACCCTGACAGACCGCAACTTGGTGGTAGCTCTAGAAGAACGGGACCTCCTAGATCAGGGGTAATCAACTATATTGTTCCGCGGGCCAAATTTGGCAGATAGCTCTGACCAGTGGTCCGGGGGACGGGAGGGGGGGTAATTTGTTGGGGGGGGGGGTGGCGAACGTAAATTGTTGAACGGGGGGGGGGGGGGGGGGGGGGGGGGGGGGGGCTGTAGGCGAACGTTACACTCGTGACGGTGTGTTTTTTTCAATAGCGCTGAAATAAATGCTCCGGTTTAAAATTAATTCTCCCGTCAAAATTTAGAAATATTTTTAACAATTTATTCTGGGTCCGGATGGGATGGCGTTTGGGTGCGTATCCAGTTAATCAGGAATGAGATTGGGTCCGGACAGGACTGCGTTCGGGTCCGGATACGGACCACAGTCCGCCTGTTGGTGACCTCTGTCCTAGATGGATCCTGTAGCTCAGTGGTTCCCAAAGTGGGGGGCGCGCCCCCTAGGTGGGGCGCGGAGCTATTGCGCGGGGGGGGGGGGGGGGGGGGCGGAGCTTGGAAGTAAAACATGTGCACATGTGTCAATATTAGGGATGCACCGATTCCAATATTAATATCTGAAAAACATTCTAGATTGGGTATCGGTGACAATGTGACCGATCCATAAAAACAGATCTATTCAGTCTAATTCTATGCTTGTAACGCTTTTCGGAGTTAGTTCAACCTTAAATATCCACTCTGTCCCGGATAGAAGTGAACCTGGACAGTTAACAGGCGAGTGAAACACGAAGCACACAGAGGAGAGGTGAATCACTGACTCGTACTCGCGCTGGTGGTATTCCACTTAGTCCGTTTATTTGCTGGTTGAACAAAGTAAACCTGGGCTCCAGCACTACTTGACTGTTCATACATGAACTGGTGAGTTGTCCAAAGCTCATTGAATGCGTTACTTACAGAAATAAAATAAAGATAAAATAAAGAGCAGTGGTCTCAGTCGGTCTACGGCAGAAAGCTAAAAAACAACAATATTCCATACGCTCGCTCAACTCGCTCCCTTAATGCTTTGTGCTCTGCGTGATGTCTGCGCTAGCAAACTAGCCGCATATGTATTGCTGTTTCTCTTATTTCATCTCCTTATTTATTTTAAATTATATTTAAAATTCTTGAACCATTTCAAAGGTTTCTTGTAGTTTATTTTTTTCATGTTTGACCAAAGTTGTGAACCTATTGTTTTTGTAAGTTTCAGGTTCTTTGGTATTATTTATTTTACATTCAATGTTATATTCATAATTGCACTGACTGAACAAATGCAAGTTGTGTTGTTTTTACATATTCATATGTGTGTTTAAGTGTGCTATACTGGTGCAGAGTTTTCAATAAACTTGTAATTCAGTATGTCTGTGTTTAAAAAAAATGTTTTAAGTAAATTCAGCACTGTTTTACTCTTATCAGATCGGTATCGGATCAGTATCGGCCGATACTAAGCCTCAGATATCTGAATCGGTATCAGAAGTGAAAAACATGAATCGATGAATCCCTAGTCAATATGGGGGGGGGGGGCGCAAAAATATTCTCATCTACTAAAGGGGGGCACGGCAGAAAAAGTTTGGGAATCACTGCTGTAGCTGATGAGGCAGAGAAGGGAAGGAAAGTGGAAAATTAGGTAAAAGATCAGGTTAATGACCATTGATTAATTTTCAGTTCTTGACCTCCCTCTGGTGGCAGACAGCTGTCACCACCGTCTAGTTACTTGATTTCTGTGTTTCTACATGTATCTTTAGCATTAAGTGGATATAACACAGAGGTGTCAATTCCAGGTTCAGAAAGTAAAAGTCCTCACCAGGATTTTGCTCAAGCTTGCTAGATTTTCTAATTAGTGTAATCCAGGTAAAATTTGTGGAATCAACACAATCCAGGAAGCCTGAGCAAAATCCTGGTGAGGACTTTTACTTTCTGAACCTGGAATTGACACCTCTGATAACAACATATTTAAACTAAACAAACCTGACTAAGAAATCACAAAACATGTTGCTATTCCTCTCAGGGTACACAGATCATCCCTAACCTGACCTCAGTGCTGTTTGATGAGACCCAGTGGAAATCTCCTCATTCATTTGACCCACAGAACTTCCTCAACCCTCAAGGAGAGTTCATCAAACCTGAGGCATTTCTACCCTTCTCAGCAGGTAAGGAATTCACAGAATATGTAACTGTTATAACTAATATGTACATTGTTGTACAGACAGTATAAGACTGATAGTAGTCCACTGAAAAAGTAATGATAATGATATAAGGCCTACTTGCCAAATAACCTTTTAGTACAGTTTTGTAGCTGGAGTTCTGAGAACATTTTCTATAGTGAAACAATTTCTCAAGGCAATCTGAACAGCCATAAAATAGCTCAGTTTGAATGCCTATGGGAATTTTCTCACCACAGGTAAAAGGATTTGTCCAGGTGAATCACTCACTCGTATGGAGTTGTTTCTCTTCTTCACCTCCATCCTGCAAGTCTTCACTCTCTCCCCTCCAGCTGGAACCAAACCTAGTCTGGAGTTTGAGCTTGGTATAACACTCAGCCCGAAGCCATTTAAGATGACTGCCAGACTCCGGTGGCAGTCTTGTTCTCAAAGGGAGAGAGTGTCAGTGAGTCAGTGATGTGTGAGAGGGGGCTTTCTCTACCTCAGATTTCTAAACAATCCTAGTAGATGCATAATTAAACAAACAATATCTATAGTTAAGTAACTATATAAATAATAATTAATATATTATATCATATATCTGCACAATTATAAAATACAAACGCGTAATCATGGAACTTTAAACGATTCATTAAATAAAATTATAATTTTGATCTATGGGTTGTTACTTAACACTGATGTTGATAATAACATACTGTAAAAAAGAGTCCAAGGTGCAGTTAATTTTTGCACAGTACATGTTTATTCAATAAAAGGATATATAAGCATGGCGTGCTAATCCTTGAATATTTCAGACACCTGGAGCCTACTGGTGTGACGGGCAGGTGTGAGCAACTAAAAAGGAAGCGATCACGCCAAGTCTCAGGGAAATAGGATGGTTTAATAGAAAGTGTGCAAACCAAAAACCCGTGCATGGTTCCAGATTAAGGAAATAATAACCAGCAGTCAACTGGTACAAAGACAAGACGTATATAGACGAACAAACGACCCTCAGGTGAGACGGATCACGGGTCCCGCCCACCTGAGTGACGAACATCACGTGACCAAAAACAGGACCGCTGCCGCTGTAACCGGGGGCGACCGGTAGGGGGCCCCCCCACAACGTGACAACTGGAAGCTCCAGTCTAAAAAAAGTGTGTTTATTTTTCACGTTATTTTACTAAATCTTGATGTAAAAGTTATTTCATGGACAAATCAATTATGAAATGTCTACGCCAACTTCATAACAGTGATGAATGAATATAAAATTGAGGAAAGAACAGGATTTTATGTTTAGGTGTTAAGGAACTCAGGTCCAAAGACAGATCAACTAATCATAATCTCATAGTATCAAGTTCAAGTTCAAACACAGTACTGATGTTTCACCTGTTCCTGGTTAGCCTGTGTTTTTAAGTCTGTTCTAATCATGACACACACTGACACACACTGAGTCTGCTTATACCTGTTGATGGACATTTGTACAGTAGGGCTTAGCTAAGCATTGTGACTGACCAAGTTAATTTTTTCATGGAAGCTGTTTAACATACAGTAGGATATTTTCCTCAGGAGTCTGCATCATGCCACAAGGGTCAAATAGTCATGGATTGGTTCCAAATACCCTACAATGAGATATCAGGACTTCCTTGGTTTTCACAGTCCCCAGATCTTAATACTGTAGAGCTTCTCTGGGATTAGAACAGGATATTCAGAGCATGGCAGTACTTCCATCTACTACAAGAACCTATCCTGTCTGCAAGGGCAAAGTTCCTGCAGATTGATTTCAACACCTAGTGGAAACAGCTTTGATAAACTGAAGGCCAAAGGATGTTCAAAACTAGAAAGGTTTCTAATAAAGTGGCCATTCAATGTAAATGGCTTTGTGTAGTAAACCCAGAGTAAATGTTCATCATTCTACTATGATTTGCCCATTTAATTTATAGTATGTGTAGTAAATTAATTAGTTTGTCAAATAAAGCAAAATTATATTTTCACCAAAGATACAGTACACAGGCCTATGTTCGTTGTGAAAAGATGATGTTAAATCATATACATCATTGCCTGTGTATAAGTCTATGAAATACTTGCTTGAGTACAGGACAGAAAAGCCTTTGTCGTCTTTCCTCTGATTTGTATGCTTTTCAGTCCGAGGGTACATATGCATACGAATGCACTGAATACTGTCAAGTTTGTCCTCAGCACTGGTTTGTGACTATTGTTACATAACCATAAAGATTATGGGTCAGTCTAGAAAATTATTAACTGCACCTGCCTACAGGTTGTTTCTCAGTCTGACTGAGAACGATATTTTTCAGGGCTTTGTTGGTGTAAGGTGGAGATGGTAGTTGGAGCCACCAGGTGGCGCACACACGGTGCACGTTTATTTTGTGACGTTGCTTACGCGGAGTCGTTTACTGTTTTACTTCGTAAAGCCACTGCCCGCTACGGATTGAGAGTGAGTTTTCCAAATAAAGCAGGGAAACCACCTGACGCACCACAGCTCGTTCCCTGGTTTCTTTTATAACACCTAACACAACGCAGAGCTTAGCTAGGGAATCGCGGAGAGACAGAGAGAGTTACATTAACAACACTTAGAAAATGGCCTTCAATGATATTTTTATGTCCTTTACCTCCATATCTTGGACAGACACACAGACCTTACTCCTGTTTTTCACAATCTTTCTGCTGATCTCAGAACAGCTGAGGAACAGAAAGCCAAAGAATTTCCCCCCAGGACCCACATGTTATCCCTTCCTGGGAAATATTCTCAGTCTGGATGTAGCACAGCTCCACCTTCAACTGACCAAGGTGAGTTCTATCAACTCTACTGCATGGCCTGGTCATGCTTGTATTTAACAAATCCTTAATTGGGTAGATCAAGTGTGTTGGGACAGAAAATTCTATAAAATGTGCTAGTTTGACTATTACCAAATCTGAGATCTGTGATACCAGTGAAAATTATATATTTTTTTAAGTTTCCCTGTTAAATCCATGGTAAATCTGAGTTCCAAATTCCAGAATTCAGACATTTTAATCTCTCAAAGACAAAAGGTCAAAATACATCTGCACTTGCAAGGAGTTGAAAGGTTATTTATTAACTGAATTGTGGTCACATTACTTCTACAGATGTCAGATAATTATGGAAACATCTTTAGCTTGAGGATGGGAGGAAAGGATTGCATTGTGATAAACACATACACCATGATAAAAAAAGCTCTTGTTGATCAAGCAGACACCTTCTCTGCCCGCCCACCCAGTGATGTCTTCAAAAAAATAAACAAATGCCAAGGTATGCCTTTACCAACAGGCTGCACTTAAATCTTGAATCTGCCTGCTATTTTATTCTGCACTCTCAGATTTATCTTCTGTACATAGGACAGTCATGTTACATAGACTCAGGTGTATTTTATGAATATCCCAATTCTTCTGTTATTTTCACTGATTGTCTAGTTCATATGCTGCTAAATTTACTGTGTTTTGTAAAACTCCTGGGACCAGGTATATCTTTTAATAATGGCTACAGCTGGAAGCAGCAAAGACGTTTCATTCTCAGCACCCTGAAAAACTTTGGTGTGGGAAAAAGGAACCTGGAGTGGAGCATCAAGGAGGAGTTCAACTTCCTGAACAAGGTCATCATCAACACAGAAGGTCAAAATGACGTATTACACAAAACCAGCACTATTATGATATAATCAACTCCTCATTCTAATCAAAACTCTGCATGTGTTATGTTTATGGTACTAAGGATATTTAATGATTACATGTGAGGTTGTAAGGGGTGTTCTTCACTCAATCACCTTCAGTTTGCCAATTTAGAAGGTTACTGAAAACATTCACATTTGTGTATCATTGTAGGAAGTATTTATCATCAAAACATCAAGACATGCCTCGTTTATTAGATTTTTATCCATCACTTTCTTTAGGAAAACCTTTTGATGCACATTACCTTATCAACAACACTGTCTCAAACATCATATGTTCCTTGGTGTTTGGAAAAAGGTTTGAATATACAGACAAAAGATTCCTAAACATGCTCAATCTGATGTCGAAAGGCCTAAAACTGCAAGGGTCACTTTGGACACAGGTAACATACAGTCGCATACAATTATATCATTGTATAATCATTGACATATCTAGATTTAGCTATATCTAAAGTGGGTTATTCATTATAAGTGTCAGATATAATAACCATTAAAGAACTCAACATAAAATCCTTAACATGGTATGTACCAAGTTTATACTGCAAGGAAAAGATTTGATGTTTGTGACAAGGTGTGAAAATTTTACCATTTTATGTTGAGTGTTTTATGAGTCATGATACAACACATACACAACTGACTTGTTAAATGTTCCATCTCAGCTTTACGACTCGTTCCCCAATCTTATGGAACTATTCCCAGGACCTCACAAAGACATGGTCTCCTGTTTCAAACAACTCTGCAGTTTTCTGAATGAAGAGATCAAAGCTCATCATGCAGATTGGGATCCCTCCTCACCCAGAGATTTTATAGACTGTTACCTCACTGAGATTGAGAAGGTATCTTTCTTCTTAGATTTTCATCTTGCCATAACATTTTTGTTTTTTTACATCTTTTTTATGCTGTTAATGTTGGGCTAATGAAATTAACATGTATGTGTAACATGGTCTATAGTGTTGTGTATGACAACCATAGGTGACACCTAACTAGACTAAAGATCTGTCTCAAATATTACAGCACTTATGATAAACAAAACAAGGTTGTTGAAGTAAGGACATAATGACGATGATGGATGAATGTTTGTCACCAACCTGAAAAAAAATAAAATAAAAAATTGTTCATCTTGATGCTTGAATTACATAGAATGTAAAAGAAAATAGGTTTCTATGAATAATCTGACTGTATAATCTATCTGATGGACCTTTCTTTTTCAGTGGTCTGCTATTAATTTAAACTTCCAATGATAAAAAAAAAAACAACAGAACATCCAGAGTTACTACGAGACATCTGTCTACACAGCAACAGATGTTTTTCAAAGCAACATTCAAATGTTCTGGCTTCCTGGTTCTTGTCAAACCCATAAAATATCAACCCACCCCCACAGACAAATTTATTAATTGTGCTACACATTCGTTTTAGAGTAGCATGCCTGAGTATGGTTGAGTATTGTTGAAGAGTTTGATGTAGCTGTTACTAATGTCTCTCCATGATTTAAAGAGGAGGGATGACCCGGAGGCAGGATTTCATGAGGATGGCCTGTGCGATGTTCTGCTAGACCTGTTTATAGCAGGGACTGAAACCACTTCTACCACTCTTCTGTGGTCCTTCGTATATATGATGAAGTTCCCTGAAATCCAAGGTAGGAAGTCTCTCGCCTTCAGGAAGCAACTGATGTTTGATTCTCTTGTTGTCATTACACAATTTAGGTTATTCAAATTATAAAATAAGTCAATAAAAATCAATTATAAATATTGCATATTTTAAAATGTTGTTAACATATTTATACATAACAGAATTCCATAAGATAACTTGAATTCATATAAATTACAATGCAATTAGCAGAATCATACAAATATCATGATCTTGATGAGCTGTTGAGAAACATGTTTTTTATTTACTAGAATGAAGTGTAGTTCATCCAGTGGGTTTGCATACAATGTTCATCAGAAAAAAAAATGGTTTCATAAGATTGTATACAATGAAGGTTGTGTTTCCATTTAGAAAATGTTCAGGCAGAGATAGACAGAGTGATTGGACAGTCACGCCAACCCTGTATGGCTGACAGACCCAACATGCCCTACACTGATGCCGTCATCCATGAAATCCAGAGGATGGGAAATATTTTGCCTCTAAATATTCCAAGGTTCACTACCAAAAACACCATGCTTGGAGGATTTTTTATACCAAAAGTAAGAAAAATGTTGTTGAAGATCTTTTCAAATAAACATTGTGCAATAATAACCTGTTATTTATATAAAATTTATTTAATTATCTGGACATTTCTGGCAGTGTTTCAGTCTACTGCTTGCTTAAGGTTTGTATTTCTATATATAATGATTCCAGTAAATTTTTTTACATAACAAGGGAGCAAAAAACTATATGGTATCTATCTGTCAGGGGGGAAACCTTTATTTTTGCTTCCATAGGTACATAAGGCAAATTCTAGACTTTTCTAGAACATTTGACCAGTATTGACGAATACATGAGTAAAATTGGTAAGTTGAAAAGTTGTTACATTTCACAGGGTACACCGATCATCCCTAACCTGACATCCGTGCTGTTTGATGAGACCCAGTGGAAATCTCCTCATTCATTTGACCCACAGAACTTCCTCAACCCTCAAGGAGAGTTCATCAAACCTGAAGCATTTCTCCCCTTCTCAGCAGGCAAGGAGTTCACAGAATATGTCAAATATTTATTACATTTGAGACATTCAATGTTATACTGGCAGTATGAGAACGTAGAAACACAATGAAAACCATTTAATAAGCGATTATGGAAAAACATTATTAATTTACATTATATTAATTATTTATATTTATAAATATAATTTATTTATTATTTATATATTTTATATTGTCTGTGTCTGGTATTTTTTTCTTACAGGCAAAAGAGTTTGCCCAGGTGAATCTCTCGCTCGTATGGAGTTGTTTCTCTTCTTCACCTCCATCCTGCAAGTCTTCACTCTCTCCCCTCCAGCTGGGACAAAACCTAGTCTGGAGTTTGAGCTTGGTGTAACACTCAGCCCGAAGCCATTTAAGATGACTGCCAGACCCCGGTGGCAGTGATCCTCAAGAGAACTAGTGACTCTGTGACTCAGTGAGCACTGGTCTCTATTTGAGTTTTCTTTGTTTTCATTGTGGCTTTTTTCATTTTTACACACAAGTAAAGACCAAAAACAGTAAACAAGTTTCCATGTATGTATAGTTTATGTTTCTGCCAGGTGAAATGAATAAAACAGACCGATGATGGTCACATCCTTCCTATTGCTGATATAAACTAAAGCCTGCACACTAACCAGTGACAGTAATCCCACAGTAAACTGCAGATATTTATGATTACACAAGAACTGAGACAAACCACACATCAGTCAAGAGCCTAGCTGTGGTCCTCCTGTTTAGCAGTGTAAAGGTATGTCTCTTTCTCAGTAGAAAGCACCTTCTTGTGTTCGGCAATGAGCGGAGGGTCACGGAGGATCACCTGAAACTAATCTTCAATTGAGCGTAACACTCTGCAGAGAAGTGTGTGGCAGGGAGCTCCCGGAACAATTGAGGAACAAACAACTCTCTTGGAAATAGGAGGAGTTTATTCACACAGGCAGGCTGTATCTCAAATGTTCAAAGATGAGAGGGCGCTCCTCTCATTTATACATACACAGACCATCCCTGTGCACGCAAGCAGCAGGGTGGGCTCAAGATTGCTATTCTAACATAGGTAATAAATTCTACCCTATATGGAAATAACACCTTCTTCTCACAAGCAAGAGAATTCTGCAGACCGAGCATAATTCTTCTGCATGTCGCATAGTGGACAGGAAGCACAATACCTGAAAGGAAATGATAAGCCTGCGTTTGGCATACTAAGACCTTTCACATACAAGGTGAAAGGACCTTTCACATACAGTGAGACAGGGGGGTAAAATGAGGTGACAAGGGTCACAGAGAACATAGGAGAGGACACAATGTTCACAAGGTTTTGAGTACATGATGAGTATAAAAGTACATAATATTCCTTCAATCCCCTCTTTTGTGATTAAATGCAATAATATCACAACACGTTAATACATTTCGTAAATGCATAGATAATAACTGGTCTACTAGACTTTCAGGAGCGGACGCTTCATCTCATGGGGTCGAGCTTGTATCAAGGCATCAGCCATAGCCCACATCCTATTCATCAGACACCTGAAAAGACAGGGACCACAGCACAGCAACAGCAAAACAATAACAACAATAGGAATGGCCATAGCAATATATGGAGTCATCCATCCAAACAATGTTCCCCACATAGACCAGGAATTACTACCGGTCTCATCATCCGTTAGATCCCTCGCTACCTGCTTCATTTTCTCAACGGCAGTGGTGATTGATCCGTGCTCATCATCGTTAGCAGGAATATACGTACAACATTGATCACCAACTAAGGCACAAACTCCACCTTGTGCAGCAAGCAAAATATCTAAAGCCATACGATTCTGAATCGTGGTTAGTCTTAAGGCAGTAAGCTCAGCCTTAACTCCTATGACAGCTTGGTTAGTAGCGTTTATATACGTTGCTAGTCGGTAATGAGTTTCTTCTACATGGTTCCAGATTCGGGCCACCCCGACCTGCGGAAAAAAACTGGTCCAGAACCTGGTCATGTACGGCTCAAGCTGATGCTCGGGCGGGGGAAAACCTTGACTGGAATATCGCTTCACTCTTCTACTTCGTTTAGCTGGCTTAAGGGGACTACTAGAGATCATCGTTACTGAGCCTCGTAGTTTTGTGAAGGCACATCGCCCCTCCCAGCTATAGGGGAGGGATAAGTAAACATTATATCCGCAGACCCAGACCCAATCCATATATTTATCTACCCTCATGGTCCCTCGATAATCGGGGGCTACCGCAGAGCCGTTAACAGAGCAGTTCAACGAACAATCTTCCCTTACAATAATACTGCAATGAGTTTTATGCACTTTACCTACGGGGTTACTACCGTTCCTCTGAAAGCAATACGGGAAGACAGAATTAGGCCCCATCAAGGCCTTAAAAGCTTGAACACGCACGAGGGTACTGTCAGGTGACTGCCAAGTTGTGTACAGGTCAATTTTACGAGCTCTAGTCCTTTTCTGTTATGTTTACCACACCACAGGGTCGATTCATAATCTAAACAACGATCTGCTAAGCAGCCAGCTTTTACTGCCACAAGTGTGTCAGTTTCAGTGGGGATGTCGGGTCGTACGGAGGATGTGGAAGTACTAGTGGGCATAATGTGGCACACATAACATGACTCATTAGTGGTTTGTCGGGCGGTCCAGTTCGCATACTGCCAAAAAACATTATCATGGGGAAAACCAAAAACATTATTACCACAGTTCAAGATAAGGCAGAGCGGGCCCGTGACCGAAATCATAATCGTTAGGGTCAAATGGCATGCCCAGATTGGGGGGCTTCCTAGAGCCATCAGGCAAACGGGGTATACGTACACAGCGTCTGATGCACGTAACTTCTAGAGGGCCTTCCGAGGGAAGGTCTGCCCAATAAAAATATGAAAAATCTACACCTGGTACTTGTGAGGGTTCCAACCTCAGGATACTAGCACCAATGTACAGAAGACTCAGTATCACATCTTTGACATCCTCAGGGACAGGAGCTGGTGGTGGTTCCTCTGTCGGGTAGTCCTCGGCAGTGGATAGAAGGATTTCAGTTCCCGGAGGAAAGGCGACTGTCCATGGGGGAAGAAAAACCCACTCAATCATTAGTACCTGTAAACACAGAAGGATGAGGTGGAACAGAATACAATCATGCAAGCATATATACATGAACCCGAGTGACTTCTACCAGACGGTTAGTAGGTCATTTCAGGAGCTTTCTTCACGCGGGTAGCATGGATCCACTGTGGAAATAATTCAGTTAGAACGGCGGTTCGGGTAACAGCGAGGACAGTAGTGGGCTCGCTATAGATAGCTTCTGAGAAGCATTTTCGCTCGAATTTTTTTACTAGGACTTGTTCTCCTACACGAAATTCGTGAGTGTGTGTCTTAGGTGGATCTGCCATAAGATGGTTAATCTTTTCCCAATAATCATTCAATGTGGTCATGAGCCCATGACTGTACTCACTCAGGTGTACATCTAGGTCCGTCATCCCGACTGAAGCCATCCCTTTTCTCCAAGGGATGGGGAATGGTCTGCCCAAAACAACCTCATACGGTGAGAGATTATCGAGAGATTTTACACCGGTCATTCGAATTTCGGCCAGCACTATGGGAAGGATTTTTACCCAGTCCTGAGTGTTGCAGTTTTGCATTGCCTTCCTTAATTTATTTTTTATGGTTCGATTAGTTCTCTCTACCATTCCGGACGACTGAGGGTGGTATGGGATATGAAATGCCCATTTAATTTGGAGCTCCTTCGCTAAGAGCTGAGTTACTTTGGAAGTAAAGGGAGTTCCTTTATCAGAGTCTATTCCCAAAGGAATGCCATATCTAGGAATGATTTCTTGTTGTAGTTTAGTAACCACAGTTTGTGCATTTTCCTTGGTGCATGGGAATGCTTCAATCCATCTGGAGAACTTATCCACCATGACCAGGAGATACTTGTATGGGCCTCGCTTAGGCATGTGTGTAAAATCAATCTGCCATTCTTGAAATGGAGATTGTGCTAAATATAAATTAGGGGTGGGACGCGATAAAAAAAATTTTTCGAATTAATTAAAGCTTTGTAATAAATATTGAAATGCGATTAATTTCGAATAATTAAACATGAGAAAAATTAATTGTAGTTTGAATGATGAATGAACAAAAGCATAAACTTCAACATCTTGTTTATAGTGTGTAATATGGAGACAAATTAAGTATTATATCGCGATCGATTCTTAGTGTTGATTTGTGTAACTCCCGCGGTAGCCCAACTCAAAAGTAGCCCAAAAACCGCACCCCGCGACCCCAGAATTTTTACCCGTGACTGGATTTTCAAACAAGCCCAATTTGGCGTGAAAACCGCGAACCTGTCAACTATGCTGACCACATAAGCGGGTTGCCACGCCCACTGTTCAGTAGAAGAAAAACGAAACTTAAACTCTAAACAAGGCTCTAACAACTTCCTGGGAAATTCAGTGCAGTAAAATGGAGGAGGACAGCGCCTGTATTTCAGTAGATCACGTCAATTTCTGCTGCCAAATCTGCCTGGAGCTCATGCAAGATCCGGTGACTATACCCTGTGGACACAGTTTTTGTATGACTTGTATTACAACCTGCTGGGATCAAGGCGTTGATGATGGAGACTGCAGGTGCCCTTACTGCAGACAGATGTTCACCCCAAGACCAGTCCTGGGCAGAAACACCATTTTGGCTGACATGGTTGGGAAACTGAAGCGCTCTGAGCTCCCCAAAACAGCCGAGTCCGAGGAATGTTCCCCAGGACCTGGGGAAGTGGTGTGTGGGAGCTGTGTAGGGAGCAAGCGGAAAGCAGAAAAGTCCTGTCTGGTATGTCTGGACTCGTACTGTCAGGCCCACTTTGAACAGCACGAGGAGCTCAACCCAGGGAAGAGGCATAAGGTAGTAGATGCCCTCAACATAGAAGAGAAGACCTGTGGTAAACACGGCAAACTGCTAGAGGCTTTCTGTCGCACCGATCAGGAATGTGTGTGTTTGACGTGTGTGACTGACAACCACAAAGGTCATGATATCATTTCGACAGAAGCAGGAAAAAATGAAAAAAAGGTGAAAGATATTTTGGAAAGAAAGTAATTATTGCACAAATTCTGTTTATGAAGAAGCATCATGTTTCATCATTGTATACATATTTTCTAAACAGGTGCAACTGAAAGCAAGTTTCCAGCAGCAAATCCAGAAGAGAGAGAGTGAGCTACAGGTTCTGAGGGGAGTTGTGGAGCCATTAAAGGTATGAATAAAATAGGGTTTCTCACCCAGATCCATGGAGAACATTCACTGACTGATACCTCCTTGTTGGTGATCCATGCAATAGAATTGTATGAATCTTAACTCATTGTTTGAAACAAAGATACGAGCAATCATACACAGTGAATGGACACTTATCTCAGATCAACATAAGTCCTTATACAAGGTAACGTGTATAAATGTACCATGAAAAATCTTTTTTTGTTGAAGACATTGTGACCAGTTAAACTGTTTTTCAAATCCAGAATCCAGACCATTTTGCATCTATATTGTGGCTCATTTCTTCTGCTTTTACTGTACTTATATAAAACAAATGTATTGCTCATTTTAAATTATTTTACTTTTAATTATGTGCTTTCTTTTAATCACTTGTTTTATCTATGTACTTGATTTCTATTTCCTTGAAAGATGGCTGTGGATGCATTTTGAAAATGACATTTAATTGTGTAATATCTGTGCTTTGCAACATGAACATGTGCCTCTCAACAGAGTTCTGCGCAGATAGCAGTGGCGGAGAGTGAGGAGTTGTTTGCTAAGCTGGTGGAATATGTCAAGCAGACCTGCTCTATTACCCAGCGGATCCGAGATCAGGAGCAAGCTGAAACTGCTCGTGTGCTGGACTTAACAGAGCAGGTGGTGGAAGAGCTGGCTGACTTGCGGAGGAGAGACACTGAACTGGACCAGCTTCCAAACACTGAGGATCACATTGACCTTCTGCAGGTGGGTCATCAGGGGATGAGTGAGCAATCTGGGACAGCAAATGACCTTGATCTTGAAAGGCACTATATAAATTTAACATTAATTCATTCGTTCATTCATTCATTCATTTATTCACTCGTTCAATTTAAATGCAATTAGTTGGACACCTTTGTTGGAGCTTTGTTATAATCATCTTTGGCACAAAGAAAGAAACCAAAATATCTGACAACCATTCACATTTTAATTATTTGTTCCTGGGTTTCTCCTTGTACTGTTTCTCCACATAGAGTCTCTTATCTCTGGCTGACAGGCAGTCGGCTCCTACTGTGTCGATCAGTCACAACCCATCGTTTGGATCCCTGAAATATTCAGTAGAACTACTAAAGAAAAATGTGATCGATTGCTGTGAGCAGCAAATGAACGAAATATGTAGAGAAGGTAAACTGGGAGTGGAGGATAACATACACCCTGCCTGTGATTGACTAAATAACCTACTCAAACTAATATATTTCACATATATTCTCCCCTTAGTTGATGGTGTATTTCTTGAGGCCAAGACCAGAGATGGCATGCTCATGTGTAAGTATGTGCAGTGAACATTGTGCCATCTCTCAGAAGGCTGTAGGTTTGAGTCATGGCTCTGCTGTACAGACACTGTCAGCCCTATGAGCAAGGCTCCTAACCTTCTTGGCTCCAGGGTGCTGTACAAATACAGGGTGCTGGGAAATATAATGAGAAGCATATCATTGTACTATACATATGTATATATGACTAAGTAAAGGCATCGCATATAACCTTGATCACTCATTCAAAACATTTCTAGAAACGTAAACATTTCTAACCATTTTGTTACTGCCTTTTCTTTTTCAATTTTAATTTCCAACTTGCATATTCTCAATTTGGGCAGATCACAAGGAGCTTACGCTGAACACGTTCACAGCTTTCAGACATCATGAATTGCTTGAGGAGTATACAAAGGTGAAATGGAGTAACGTCTGTATTAGCAGAGGAGACAGGTGGGGGGACAGGTTTTCCCAGTGCAGACAAGTCCTGTGCAACGAGAGTTTGTCCAGTCGTGCTTACTGGGAGGTCGAGTGGAGTGGAGGGGGTGGAATCGCTGTTGCTGTGGCATATGATACGATGGACAGGAAGGGCTCCATCAGTGAGAGTGGCTTTGGAAACAACGAGGAATCATGGGCTTTGAGATGCTACAATTCCAGTTTTGGCTTCAAACATGCTGGCAATGAGACAATTATACCTGGTCCCAGCTGTGACTGTATAGGCGTCTATTTGGATTATGAAGCAGGACTGTTGGCCTTTTATGGTATTTCTAACAAAACATCAACCTTTTTGCACAAAGTTCACACTACATTTAGTAAGCCTTTGTATCCTGGTTTTTATGTTGATTCATGGTCCGAGTTGAAACTACGCAAGCCACAAGTAAGAGGTAGAAGGTACTAAAAGAGGTGGATGAACATAATGACATTATCTGTTAGATATATTGGGAATTAGACATGGCCTGATCTGTACAGAAAAATGTATCATTATAACTGACCATTCTAATACCATTATTCAATTCAGGGGCGAGGCTAGGGTATTTTTAGTGGTGCTAGAGCACCACCGTGAGGTTGCTCAGCACCCCCTGGCTCAACACATTTTTTAAATATTATATTATGCAAAAAACTTGCTCTGCACCTGCGCAATACTTTGGTATTGTGCCTCTGTGAGCACTGGGGGCTGGGCACCCCTAAAGACCAGATCCTAAAATCGCCCCTGATTCAATTCAAATGGAATTCCTGTTTTAATGGCTGACTGCAAATAATAATTATTTTTGCTAGTTCAGTTTTTAAATAGCCTACATTTTTATTTCAAGTAGTTGCAAAATTTGGTGTTTGGTGTTTTTTTTCTGGTTTGTAATCCACTCTTGGTCCTTTTAGATCACTCATTATAGTAGGTTTTGTAATGGAATGTGTGATTTACTGTCTGTGACCCTCAGTCAAAACACTCGGACTTGTTGTTCATTCCCTTATCTGTGGGTCTGCTCCTCACTTAGAATCACTCTCCACCTTTCTGTCTCTCTCGTACATTTTCATTAACCCTACTTAACCCTACATCCAGTCTCCTGATAAGGAGAACATCAATCGTACATATTGTTGGAAAATAATATGTTAAAATACCTTAGCATTATATTTAACCACAATGCTTTTGTAATCTCATGTATTATAATCAAACAGCTTATTTTAATCCTTTTATATTTTGACTAGCAATTACAATATTAATCGTGCTTATTTTAATTATTTTATATGTTGACTAGCATTACAGTATTAATCAAAATTGCTTATTGTCTGCCTATTGTCAAAAGTGTCATACTTATTCTTACACGGTTGTGTTAAGATTAAACTTTAGAACCTAACACCCGTGTGTTGTGAATCTGCTCTCCGGCGCTGGCTACGGATCTCTGAGGGATTAACAAATTTATAATCCTGTCTATGAACCCTGAATCTACGTCTAGAGACGATTTCAGAAACCTTAACAGATTTCAGTTCTCAGGACATTCTCAGGCATGCTGTTTTGTTGATAATACATGCATGTTCTGAATAAGGGCGTTTGTCAAATTCTGTAAATGCAGCGACACACCTAGACACTATTTAATATTGCTTACGTCAAATGTCCATCGCCCGCTTACGACAGAATTAGCCTCCCTTACTATTGGATCATTTCTGGACAAGGAAACTGAACAGGCCCTCTTCCTTCATTAAAGGGTGACGCCTACTGCTTATTACGAGTGAAACGAAACTAACGCTCTGCGTTATTTTCCCTCAGTCTGTAAGTAAAATGGCAGAAGCCAGTATTTCAATAGATCAGAACCAGTTCAGTTGTTCAATCTGTCTGGACCTTCTAAAGGACCCAGTGACTATGCATTGTGGACACAGTTTTTGCAAGGTGTGTATTAATGGCTTCTGGGATCAGAATGAGCAAAAGGGAGTCTACAGCTGCCCCCAGTGCCGAGAGACCTTCGTACAACGACCCGTGCTGCGGAGGAACAACATTATGAGTGATGTGGTAGAGAAGCTGAAAAAAATAGATTGTTCACTATCTACAGAGCTGTCTCCCTCCTTTCAAGGAGTTCAAGATGTGGAGTGCGACTCGTGCATAGGTGAGAAGAAGAGAGCTGTGAAGTCCTGCCTGACGTGTCTGGCTTCGTACTGCGACACGCACGTCCTGCCTCACCACGAAGCTGCTGCCTTCAGGAAGCACAAACTCGTAAAGGCCGCGAGAAACCTACAGGACAAACTCTGTTTACAACATGACAAACTCCTTGAGGTTTTCTGCCGCACTGACCAGAGAGGAATTTGCTATCAGTGTGTGATGGACGAACACAAATCACATGATGTTGTGTCAGCTCAGGACGAAAGCATTGAGAAGAAGGTAGGAGTCTAAAATAGTATTCTGGAAATGTGATTGCATGTTATTACATTACCTGCTTAATCTTACAAAAGCTCAATATTTTTATTACTTTATACACCAATAGTTTAAGTAATATATGAAGTATACTAATATTAGTATACTGATAGCTTACCTGAAAGTAAATCTATGACTGAGCTTTGATAAATAGTTTAAGTAAGGCAAGACGACCCTGAAGGTCATCATCTTGGTTACCTGCTCCTGTCAGAGGATGGCTCTCACTTTCCATCGCGAACTTTGACACAAAAACTGAACTAGACAAATTTCTGCCCCCCTCCCCTCTGGATGAACATGCCTCTCACTGCTTGATTGTCTGTGCCACCAACAATGCTCATCTGTGCTATGGGGATTTTATGCAGACTGTTGTCCTGTCCAGAGACCATATTTTTTTGTTCCCTTCCTAATGTCTTCCTCCTTCTCTCTATCTCTCCCCCTCCATCTGTGAATGGCTGCGTGTTTCGACACAGCGGTCGAACTGGAATCGCGATGCTTTTACACCGAGGCTCCAGACTAATGTATCTTGTTGCCTTGTACTGACGATGTGCACAGACAATAAAGGGCTACTCAAGATGCAATGAGTGTAAAGACTAAGATTACACTAGGTGCTATAATCTAGTTTAGCATGTGGCATGGCATGCACAATATGACTTGCACAAATCTTGACTTGAAGGAATATTAAATACCGATAAATAAGACAAGAGTTTCTTTACCTAGATGGGCTTGAGGTAGGATTCCCAACAATACACTTTGTTTAAGCAGATAGTACTATGTTAAAACTGGGTTCACTAGCAAACTCAGCTTTCTCTCTCTGCCTCTCTCACACACACCCCTTAAAAACAAACACTTTATTTCAACCTCTGACCTTCCACATAGTAAGCAAAAGTGAGCAAACGTACCTCATTACCAAAGAGATCAAGCTGTTCATGGTGTACGGCTATTTTTTTCAACAGAAACTCTTGACAGAACTGCAGATGAAATCCAAGAAGAAACTCGAGAATAATGAGGAAACACTAAAGGAGCTGATGAAGGCAGTGGAGTCTTTCAAGGTAAGAACATGAACTGTGTCCAACCACATCCACAGAATCATTAACAGAACCTGCTCAACTCAAGGAGTGTAAAGTTAACACTCTAAAATGTTCCATCTTCCTGTCAGTATTCTGCACAAGCGGCAGTGGAGGTCACGGAGAGGATCTGTAAGGAAACGATTAACTCCATCCAGAAAAAGTGCCTTCAGGTGACTGAGATGATCAGAGGTCAGGAGAAGGTTGAAGTGAGTCGAGCTGAAGGACTCCTGGAGAAACGGGAGCAGGAGATCGCTGATCTTAAGAGGAGACTCGCTGAGGTAGAGCAGCTTTCGCTCACAGAAGATCACATCCCTTTCCTCCAGGTATACTGATTTAAACTTCTGATGATGTGCAGTGGTGCAGTGCCTGACTGGCTCATCTATCCCCCATTTGATGGCTCTCCTACTTGGTTTCAGTTTACATTGTTTCCATCATCTCCACAGTCTTTCCAGTCTCTCTCTGCCTTTCTCCAAACTGAAGAGAAGCCAACTGGTTCTATAAACACACAGTTCGCTTTTGATGATATTGACAAAATACTGTCTGAGATCAAAGACTCACTGGATGACAGCTTCAGCACATCACTGGAAAAAATATCAAACACACGTAAGTCACATCTGAAGTGCATGAGTGAGCCACAAAAATGATACTCCACATTAGCGTAATTCCGCAACCCTAAAACAATGATACATTTGTGGATACATATTAATTTTTACACTATTAATTATTCTCATTTAATGTGTATTTTAGACCTCATCAGCCAAATAACGGAAGTCTGTGAGTGTTGTCTGAACTGCACACTGAATATCAAACAACAGAGTATTGTTGAATGACAAAGAAATAACACATTTTTGATAATTACCTGCTATGAAATTTGTCCATAGTTTCTTACAGTGAAGTCATTTCAGAGCCAGAACCAACATGTCGAGAGGACTTCTTACAGTGTAAGTATCTTTCTCTTTGAATGTTCTTCAGCTCTAAGGAGAGTCACTTGGAGTAAACATTTTTGAATGACCATTCGTCTGAATCATATGTATAAGACAGATTTAACCTTTTGTTTTTCTAAATTAGATATCTGTAAACTGTCCCTGGATCCCAGCACTGCAAATGAGTATCTGTATCTCTCTGAGGAAAACAGTGCAGTGGAAAGAAAGCAGAAAGCCCAGCAGTATCCAGACCTGCCTGAGAGGTTTGGCTACTACTGCCAGGTGTTGTGTCAAGAAGCTGTGTCAAGACGAAGTTATTTTGAGGTGGAGTGGAGGGGGAAAGATATCAGCTCTGTAGCTGTCTCATATAAAGGAATCATGAGAAAGGGAGTTTCTTTGCTTTGTAAATTTGGATATAACAAGCAGTCCTGGGCATTACAGTGTACTCCTGATGGTTGTTATTTCATTCATGATAATAAGCGTATATTCTGTTGGTCAGGGTCACATAAGATAGGCGTGTATGTGAACCACAAGGCAGGTACCTTGTCCTTCTACAGCGTCACTGATAAAATGACGCTTCTCCACAAAGTCCAGACTGTATTTACTGAACCACTGTACCCTGGGTTTTGGTTAAGGCCAAACTGCTCAATCAAGCTGTGCAGTCCAATATAAGGACATGAGTGCTGTGTAAATCAGCAAAATGCTGTTTTACATACAATTAGACAAAAAAAAGTTGTCAAGGTGGTGCTTTGTGTTAATCTAAAAACAGCACTGTTTGGACATGTGTTGGTCATATGCTAGTCATCTACCCTAATTATTTTTTTGTATTTAATTAACACATTCCCAATCACCTCATTGTTAGTTATTTCACACACTTGTTCCTTGTTTGCCCATCACCAATACCTGCATTGACACCTCTGTGCTGCGTTATCTAAACATTTTGAGTTGTTACCACTACATCATTGGCTTTGAGTGCACTCTTAACACTCACTCACACTCCCCAACACTCCATCAGTGCCAGTCACACTCCTATATTTATGTAAAACACTTTGAATTGCTACCATGTATGAATGAAATGTGCTATACAAATGACCTTGCCTGAATATTTAAGGATGTTTGAATTTTGTATGCTCTTTTACTGTTTAGATTTCTTTAATAAAATCGTTTTAAATCTTTATTAAATCTTCAGGGGAACTGTGTTCATGTACACTGTGGGATGGAGTCTTCTCATTAGTGGCAGGAGTGCAACAGTATTCACTTTACAGACCATCCCCTTCTGTCTGGAGTCTGTTTCTTGCTGAGGCTGTGTATGTGTGTTTGTGAGTGATTTTGAGTGTCCTGATAGAACCTGACCCTATAATGCTCCAGTGGTTGATAAGATAGTTTATTCCATGTTATAGTGCCCCCTATTGGACAATATTGCCCAGCACTGACATGTCATCTCAGTCATATCATCTATGAATCTATCAAGTTTCATGAAGATTGATGCAAGCATTGCTGAGATATAGCTGCTGAAGTAAGCCCCACCTCTCATCTATTGATTGACATGTGACAGCCAGACTATATGTAAATATATTCTTGTGAATAGTTTGACACCAAGACTCTGATGATCAGATGTCTAATGCACAAAAGTAGGTTTCACATATTATGCAAATTTGCAAAATATTAAGTGGTTACAGGTCCAAGAGGCTTATTTGTTTTACTTGAGCCAAGGAATGCACTGCAATTTGATTCTAGGACTTAGTGTGGGACCAAAACATAAAATGATGTGCTATAGCATCATCAATACCAGGCAAATATGGACCTCTGTACATGCAGTACTGTGCAATGCAGTACTGCAAACGGACTACTGTAGGCCTTATGGTGTGGGATGCACAATGCATTTTAATAAGGAGAAGAAGAAGAAAAACCAACAATTACAATAGGGTTTCCGCACTATGTAAAGTAAAATTTATTTATACAGCACCTTTATACAGAACTATGGGGTCGTCTATTTGACCTGGTCAGTAATCTCACTAGAGCATTCTGAATCACCCGCAATGGATCACAAACAGACATTTTGAAGAGAGTTTATTGAACATTGCAATACTACTACTACTAATAATCAAAACGAGATGGAATAAACGTATGTATAAGCATCTAGCTCTGCCTTTTAAACTACAGGCTTCTCATTACTAATATTCCTTAAGTGGAAAAACAAGATAACATGGGTGTCAAAGAAATATTGGTAAAATCTGGGTAAATATACCCAGATTATGCAGAGTGAACAGCTGGGAAAATAATCCAAAAGATGTTGTTTAATCATTGGAGTAACATTATACCTTTTCAGGAGCAACAACCATGAACTCAGATTTATTGGCATATAGCTGTTAAGTTATTTGATGTCAATTCTCTGATAGCTTTAATACTACAACCCTAAATAAAAATAATCTATGCACCTCACTACGTTTAAATGAAAAGTAAAGTTGAATGTCATCAGCAATAATAAGGAATATTAAAATTATTAATAATCTGCCCCAAAGGCAACATTACAAGAAAAACAATAATGGCACTAAAGCTAAATCTGGGTGAAGAAATAAAATCTTAGGATTTCCTTTAAACAGTAAAATTAAAGTAAGCAGACCTTCCTTTACTAAAGCATTAAAAGAAAAATTAAGACGTTTAAGGTACAGGCGATGCACTTGTAACCCAGTAGCTTTCCATAATCTCTCTGACCTACGACACTTCTGTCTTCCGTGAACCTCATCAGTCACACATGGAGCTTTATTCTTTATAACCCTAGACCTGACCTTTAAAATTCAGTAACTACATAATTCAGTAGCTACACAGTCTATTTCATCATCAATATGCAAATTAAAGTCCCCAAGCAATAACACGTTGTTCACCTTAATATTCAAGAATCAACAAAGTCATAAAATCAATAATGTCAATAAAAACTCACCTGCTGGACTTTGAGGGGATAAATTAAAACACATTAAAATGTCTTTAACCTCCCAACTACATACCTGCTACATGCCTGAACAGTAGTAAGAAAAAATTCTAACAATTACATAGGGTTCCTACACTAGATGCTTGAACCATAATTATTAGTTATAGCATACTAGCTCTATGCAAAACATCAAAAATAAGAAAATGTGGATAAGAGATGTACTTTCTTGTGTATATGCATGTAAGTACAGTATCTCAGCGGGGGACAGCACAGAGTTGGTATGGATGAGGGCAGAGTGTAGCACCTGATCTGAACTCCAGTTTGGGCTCGACCCCCTCGGGAGGTGAAAAAGTGAAGTGCTGAAAGAGAGACGTGAAGAACAGGAAGAGCTCCATTCGGGCCAGGTGCTCTCCCAGACACACCCTCTTTCCTGGGATGAGAAAAACAAAGAAAAACAACAAAAATCCCAAATAAAACAGTTAAAACTTCAGTGCAGTGGGTGGAATACCCCATTAGGGCATTTCAAATGTTCCTTCTTGATATAATCCTTCTTGATGTAAACGTCACATACACACATTTTAAAAAGCAACTAAAGACCTAAGAAAACCTCTTCTGGAAATTGGACAATTGTGTGTTCTGTGACAATACAGACTGTAAACATACAACAAATAATGCCACACACCTTATAATCATCATGAAATGAAATGGAGTCACGTGACATTATCTAAGACCTCATATGAAAATGGACCAAATCCAGTGTGAAAATATCAGATTTGAGGGTTCACTCTGTTTAAACCAACAACTAACCATATTAACCACATTAGCTTGATTTTCACTGTATTTTGAAGGTGTGGCTTAAGAAAGATTGTGGTGCACATTGGAGATATCTACATGTTAATAATGAACAGCAACATACAGTGACAGGCAAAGGTTTGAACACCCCTGAACAAAATTAGTTACTGTGAGAAAAAGTCATTTTTTTATTTTCATGTTTTATATTTCCAACAAAAAAGGGAAAATCGCCCAAGGCAAAACTATGGGCATTCTGCAGTGTTAGTACCTAATGTCAGACCTGGCTGTGCCCCCATCTGCCTGTCATGTCCCATATGCTTTTGTTTTCATTCCATTTTTCCTACCTGGTCTTTTGTAACCCGCCCCTCATAATTGACTTCATGTGTCCCAAGTGTAGTTCCTGGTCAGTGTTGTGTATTTACACCCTGTGTATTCAGTTAGTTGTTTTCATTTTCAATGATGTTCAGATTAGGGGACTGTGAGTGTCATGGTAAAACCTTCAGCTTGTGCCTTTTGAGGCATTCTTTTGAGAATTGTGAGGTGGGTTTTGACGTTTTGGATTTATTGAAGTCATCATCTTTTCAATTTCATCTTTTTAGATATTGTTTTTAGGAGTCTGGGTTTTTAAAGCATTAAAATTTGTATCAACAAACAATGATTATGAACATGCCATATCCTTATTAGGTTAATTATGGCCTGAGACCTTGGTCAAAGTTATCAGAGATAAACGTCCTGGGGTTCCCATGTTTTTGCAAGGTACTCCTTTCCTCTTTGCACTCTAAAAATGTACAAAACCAAAATATTACACTGGTAATGCTTAAAATGTTGAAAGGTTCGTGAAAATCTTTTCGGCTTTAATTTGCTTAACTGTTCACAGTAACAGTAATTGTGGCCAGGGGAGCCCAAACATTTGCAGGCCACTGTATATGCATGTGAATAATGGTGATTATTACTGTACCTGAAGAAAGGCCACTGTATGTAAACGTGAATAATGGTGATAATTACTGCACCTGCAGAAAATGGCATGAAGGCCTCCCTGTTCCTAAAGTTTCCATTATCATCCAGGAAGTGACCTGGGTTAAATATCTGAGGTGTCTCCCATTCTGACTCATCGAACAGAACTGAGGTTAGGTTGCCAATCACGATTGTGCCCTGCAGAACAATACAAACAATTATGAACTCGTATTGAACTCTTTGGATATGAAGAACCAGGTATCTTGTTTACAAAGATGTGCACGTACACATACATCATTCTGAGCTCACCTTTGGAATACAGTACTCTTCTATCTGAGTGTCTTCTGTGGCAGCCCGGGCCACGTTAAGTGGAACGATGTTTGCCATCCTCTGAATCTCATGAATAACAGCGTTGGTGTATGGAAGGTTCTCTTTGTCTGACATAGATGGTTGGCGTGAAGACCCCACCACCCTGTCAATCTCTGCCTGTATTTTGGCTAAGAATTCAATTATGAAAAATTAAGAAAATTAGTACATACAAATAAGCTACAAAACAATGCTTACTCAAAGCTGGTGTTGAACACACAGTTCAGCAGTTTGTTATTCCTGAATAACAATAGTTTGAACTGGAGTATTCTGCAGAGCTGAGTAATAAATGTTTTTAACACCTACCAGCCAATCAGAGTTGGTTAATCAGCCACAGCATCATAACTGAATGTGAAAGTCTGTAGCAGATGTTGGAGCAGATGTTAACTCATCATGCACTTACCCTGAATCTCAGGGTATTTGATCATGTACAGCAGGCCCCAGTACATGGTAGTGGAGGTGGTCTCACTCCCAGCATAAAAAAGATCCAGAGTACAATACCTCAGATTTTCCATATCAAACCCTGCAGCTTCATCTTCTTTCCACTACAGAAAATGACAGGAAACGTCAGTTTTCTCTGTGTAGAGATTTTAATTAATAATTTACATATTTAGCCTGGAGAAAATGTTTTTAACTCATTTCTGATCTACCAAGTAAACTGTTGTGTCCAGTTCTGAACACCTCTCATAGCGTTCTGCAGTTTCCAGGTCTTCCTTTACTTTTTTGTTCTACATCTTCCTGTTCTGTTCTGTTTCTTTTTTGTGTGTGTTTATGTCACACTGTGGTCAGAACCAGAGTGTGACAAACATGTTTGTCGTTGTTTAAAGTCTCCTTACTCCTGAACTCATGCCCGAGTTGCCATGTTACAGTTTCAATGTGTATTTGCCTTGAACTGATCTTCCTGTCATCTGCTTCCAGGCTGCTAGAGTAAGGCTCATGAACAGAATGTTACCAAATGCATTAATTATCACTACGTGTATTGTTTAGTCTGATACAGAATGAATCAAACCTGAATCCACACACAGGGGGCAAAGAGATTTCTACTGTGCACCAGGGGGTGCAGTATCTGTTTTGGAAAACCTGGTGAAGAGTATTACTACTTACCTTTGCCATCTCGGTGAGGAAGCAGTCAATATAGTCTCGTGGATTTGAGGGGTCATAGTTCACTCTGTGCTCGGTTATCTTGGAACGGACAAAGTCTATGACCTTTTTCCACAAGATGAAGATTTTTTGGTGAGGACCAGGAAGTCGACGCATGACCCATGGAAACATGTTGTACACCTAGAAACATATGAGTGCAAGTTAGGCTTGTGAAATGGATTCCTCAACACTGAATCACTGGCTCAACATTCCTAAAGATTACATGAAACAAACATCACCAATACCAACGGAACAATGTGTAACAAAAAGAACACACAATGTATATATCACATACACACACTGCCATGTGCCCATGTACCTGAGCCCAGATGCTAGTCTCCAGGTAAGCAACCTCATTAATTGCTTTCAGCATGGTTTGGAACTCACTATCACTATATTCAAACCGATCACCAAACACCAGGACACAGATCACATTAGAGACAGCATTGTTCATCAGCCACTGAGGATCAAACGGTCTCCCTAGAAACAAGACAGAACAAACATTAGTCAAGCAGGAAATTAATACATTGTAAAATGGTTGCTTCCTATGAACTATACAAACACATGACCTTATAGAATCTCATTTGTAAGCCTTTATTGTATTATAAATTCAATTATCCTTATGACTTAGATTAAGGTCATATAATATTTGAAGTTAAGTTACCAATTGTGACTTACACCCCAATCTGGGTTTGTTTTCCGCATCTACCCATCTGTGCAGTGAGAACACACACTAGTGATCACTAGGGGGCTGTGGTACACACTAGACCTGACACCCAGGTTCAAGTTCAAGTAAACCTCAATCATGGCCTAGCTGGGAATCGAACCCACAACTCTCCAGGCACAAGACTGGTTCCCTAACCTCCACACCAGGTTTATTTTAGTTACCTGGGTTTTTCGATGTAAAAACAAAAATCAACAGTTCATACAGTATCTTAGGAGGCATCACCTTGCTCATCTGACATGGCTTCTTTCAGGTAGCGGCATTCCAGATGGATGGAAGGCTCCAAGCTTTTCTTTCCCAGTCCCAAATTCCGAAGTGTAGACAGAACAAACCGTCTCTGCTGCTTCCAGGCATATCCATTGGAAAAAACAACTCCTATTTACCCCAAATAAAAAGGATCCCAAAACAGGTTCGATAAAAGATCCAAATAGTATCTTTATTTTCTATTCTAAACTAACATTATACTTATGACATGGCCCAAGTTGTGCACTGAGGAATGCATAAAATTGCTTCATACATTACAGTATGCAATGTACTAAAGACTAACACTTAAATGAATGCGACTAGTGTTTACAATGTGCTTAACAGTTCACCAGAATGAAACATTAAAGCTGTCTACAGTCGATTTGTTAAGCTGTCGAGTCATACCTTTATTTACGCCAAAGAGGTCCTCGAACAAGGAGATACTTGGGCGATCAGTAAAGTCGTCTCCTTGGTCTACATACACTTTTTTAACTAGTTTATATCCATTCAGGATAACAAACCTCAGCCCAAAAAATCGAATGCTGAAAACATGTCCATATTTGTCCGTCAACTGCAAATGGATAATAACACGGGTAGGATGTGAACGTCGTATGTCTCCGTGAAGTTTCGGTTAAAATGAGAACAGAGCATCTTTGCAAAAGCCCATGGCTTTATGTTTTAATAGTTTTGCGCTTACCTGTACTAACTCAGTATGAATCGTCTTTAAGTCGATATGATGGATATCGCCAATAAATGGCAGAGACCATGGCCCAGGAGGAAAGTTCTTCGGTGTTTTATTTCGCACATAATCATACAAAAGAAAAAAGACGCACGAAAACAAGAAAACACTCTTAAAGTCAATCCACTCAAAAGCGTGTAGCTGAATCTCCGTCATTTAATTTCCGAATCTTATACAATGTTACAAGGAAACGGCTTTTTAAAAGCTAAACTCCAAAAACACTCACAGCGTAGATTGTGGCGTTTGACGAAAGTGAGAAAGTGTCCCGCCTCCTTTAGTCTACGACCGAATCCTATCGTTCTGTATTCTGCAAGCAGCACTCAATGTAAAGGTCCCGTATGCAGTACATTATCCATTATGTAACGCAAACCATACAATATGACATAGTGCTGGGCGATATGAACTCAAATCAAGATCATGATTTATTGAACATTTTTATCTCGATTACAGTTAATGAACGACTGTTTTTTGCCCTTATAGCTTGCTATAATTCTAATGTTATAATTATACTTTATAATAAGTTATAATTATAAAATAAGAAGGAAAAACAGAATTGTTTATGGATATTTATTGAACATTTTCACCAACTGATATCAAAGCACACATCACATAAAAAATGTCACATTTGTATGTTGCATGTTCTCTTGCTCCCAACGGTCTAGTGTCATTCTAATCTGTGCATTAGTACTCTCGATAGTACTTACTCTCAGTAATACTTTTTCTTACTGAGAAAAACTAGTGTATTTTCAGGTTTCAGGCAGGATCTGTGGCAAGTAACACTGTTTCCTTACTATTTTGCCACCTTAGAATGGGAAATATATGATATAATATTAAATATATGATATAGGATATAATTAAAAGCCAAAAAATGAAATTGACATCTGCAAAATTAGGTCGGTTAGAGATTCTGAATGTCGGTTTAGATTTATTTTTGATTAATTGCCCAGTTCTAGTGTACAGTATCAAGCACAGTACAGTAAAGAAATACAACACTGAGCAATCACCTGTATCAGCAGACATTAATAAATCACTGTAGACCCTCAGCAGAATTATCTACCCAGAATGCCACTTCTGAATCCCAGACTGGAAATTGTCATAAATATTGTATTTCTTTAAAACAACAGTAAGTTTATTAGCCACCACCTTCTCTAAATTTTAGCTAAGAAAGGAAGTTTCAATACAGGCCTGTAATTCTTAAGCACCGTTGGGTCTAAATTAGATTTCTTTATTAAACACTGAACAATAGCATGTTTAAAATAGCCAGAACACAACCTGTATCTAAAGCAGAAAAAGAAGATGGGGTCTAATAATTGATACCCATGTCTCAGACTTAATACTGAACCGGTTATGACCTTATCAACAAAAAAAGAGAAAGAAACCTGTTACAATCACTGACAGGAAAATATGATAATGTTGCAGGTGGTGGTGAAACAATATTATAATAGTATGAAATAAAATCCTTTAGAAAATAAAATGAAATTAGCAAAGTAAGCAGACCTAGCAAGTATTAAAAGAAAAATTAAGATCTTTAATGTTCAGGAGATGCACTTCTAACCCAATAGCTTTGCATATTCTGTCCAACCTAAGACACTTCTGTCATAAAAAGTTCCAACCTCATCGGTCACACATGGAGCTTTATACTTTATAGCCCTTTTATACAATATCTCAGCGGGGGACAGCACAGAGTTGGTATGGATGAGGGCAGAGTGTAGCACCTGATCTGAACTCCAGTTTGGGCTCGACCCCCTCTGGTGGTGAAAAAGTAAAGTGCTGAAGGAGAGACGTGAAGAACAGGAAGAGCTCCATACGGGCCAGGTGCTCTCCCAGACACACCCTCTTTCCTGGGATGAGAAAAACAAAGAAAAACAACAAAAAACCCCAAATAAAACAATTTAAACCTCACTGCAGTGGGTGGATACATTACCATATCATTAGAGTACTTGAGTAATTATAGTAATTATAATCTGATGTATACATCACATACGCATATATTAAAAAGCAACTAAAGACCTAATAAATCCTATTCTGGCAGAGCACAGTGGCCCTTGACATTAGCTTGGTTTTCACAGTTGTTCCTAAAAGTGGCCTAAGACTGTGGTGCACATTGAAGATATCTAGATGTTTATAATGAATAGCAGCATACAGTGGCAGGCAACGGTTGGGCACCCCTGAACAAAATTATAGTTACTGCGAACATTTAAGCAAGCTGGAGATGAAATGATCTCCACACACATCTAAAGTGGAATAGTGTATGTACGTGGGTGGGGGATGGGAAGATACAAGTAAGGATAGGGTTACGATATATTTTGCAAAAACATATTTGGGGAAGTGAATTGTCCATAACGGTGCATCTGTAACTTTCCTGTCACATCTTTCTTTATCCTGAAGGCTTGTTCCTCAATGTATTTAAGGGCTGACAAAACATAGAGAGATCTTTGACTGCAAAGAAACTGTGTGCTCGCGTTTGAGTCTGAACTCGGCACTTACGGTGGCGACCATAAAATAGTGTAAAGGCACTAAATAAATCAGACAAGATCCATTTTTCGCCTAGGAAATTCTACCGGTACGTGAGTAAGACCCCGAAGTTTGACATAGTCGGATGATTGCAGCGCATACAGGCTTGTACAAAATGTAAAAATCTGGACAAGGTCTCTCATTAAGAATAGTAAAATGGGGAATAGGATTACAAAAACAGAGAAAGGAAAATCTAAGGACACATCATTGTGCACACCACATGTTAATTTTCTGATAACACACTATCGTCCAGAGAGTGTAGAGCAATTTCAAGAGCAGACTCTGGGTTTCCAGCTGTGTGTGTGTGTGTGTGTGTGTGTGTGTGTGTGTGTGTGTGTGTGTGTGTGTGTGTGTGTGTGTGTGTGTGTGTGTGTGTGTGTGTGTGTGTGAGTGAGTGAGTGAGTGAGTGAGTGAGTGAGTGAGTGAGTGAGTGATAGATAGATAGATAGATAGATAGATAGATAGATAGATAGATAGATAGATAGATAGATAGATAGATAGATAGATCGCAGTGCCTTTTCCCTTATCCAGGTGTGAGTGGGCTCAATGTAGAAGGTAGAGGATGGCATCTTCCACACCGACACCTGCCCGGTATACAAAACTGCAGACAGTCCTAGGCATGTTGCACCTGTGGTCTGAGGAGACAGAGGAAGAGCCACTCAAAGGTCTTCATGAGGTGTGACGTGAGTGCTACTGGTCGGAAGTCATTCAGCTCACTGGGCCGGTTCTTTTTGGGCACTGGAACTAAACATGAAGTCTTCCAGAGAGTAGGCACTCTCCCCAGTTGTAAGCTGAGGTTGAAGACACATTGAAGTGGTTCACCCAATTCCGCAGCGCAGGTCTTTAGTAGACGTGGACACACCTTGTCCGGGCCTGCTGCTTTCCTGGGGTGAAGTTTCCTCAGTTGACCCCTCACCTGGTCTGCAGTGATGTGTGGAGGAGACTGTGATGAGATGGGGATGGAGGAGGAGGAGGCTACTGCAGTAAATGATGGAAGGTGTGTTGAGGGAAGAGGGAGATATGGCTGGAGTGAGGGAGAGGGTGGGGGAGACATGGACTGGTTGAACCGGTTGAAGAAGTTATTCATCTTGTTAGCCTTCTCAACAGTCCCTCCTATGGCTCTGGTCTTTGTGTTGTGGCCAGTGATGGTCTGAACACCTTTCCAGAACTCCCTCATGTTGTTCTCTTCAAGCTTAAGCTCCACCTTTCTCCTATAGCTGTCCTTGGCTAAGCAGCACCTCCCAGTCCGTTGTGTCAAAGCAGTCTTTGAGGACATCTTTCATTCCAGGGGACCACCTCCTGATGGTGTTGGTTGTTGCAGGCTGCCTTTCAGTATGGAGCAGTTAAGAAAATTGAGGGAGAAATTGACAGAGAAAGAAGAACAGGTAGACAGGAAACATGGACCTATTTTGTAAACTGGAAAGCAGTTGGAATGTGGCAGGAAGAAGCAGGTAAGAGAAACAGACAGGTTCTTCTCAAAACTCTCAGTGTCTCAAGTTGCAGGCTGATCCTGACCTGGACACCGCCCCCCCCCCCCCCCCCCCAAACCCCCCCGAGGCGACCGCCACCCACTGCGCCTATGCAGGTGGTTAAACATCAGGCTCCAATGGTATAACTGAAATTCCCCGACCCATCTAGTGACGGGTACCTAGCTGAACTGCTGCTACCGCCGCCTGATTACAGTGAAACTACGTTGCAGCCTCCTAAGCCAGGAGCAACCTCCAATCGGGCCAGACCGGGCCAGACACGACGACAACCAGAACTATCAAGCCGCCATTGAGCACCTGGAAGGGGACATCAAAATTGCCTTCCCTCTGGGCCCAGACGCAGGAATGGTAGCAATGCGCAAGCAGGTCGGTGAAACCATCTAAGTGCATCTAGTGAGATTAGTGATCCACGAAAGACACTGCAGTTTAGAAAACCCCAGCCAAATGGCCAAGGAGGATGGGATTCAACAAGTGTGTGAAACACTGCTGTGCACAAATGTTTTGAATGGACCTGTTGTTGGTGTCTGTGTTCATAGTGTTCAATGTTTTGTGTTCATATTATGCATGTTCTTTATTTAGCATATCTGCTAAATCTCTGTATGTGGGTTTTCTATGTCTGAATTTAATTATATGACAATGGACCATCTTAACAACTATTCTTTTGGATTCTTCTCAGTGTTTGTTTCAGCCCTGTAATCGCTCCATGACGCCACCAGCGTTACAGCTAGGAGCACTCACTTTGGCAAGTACTACAGCTTGCAAATGCTTTTTGTTGCCAAACAAGAGTCAAACAAGAGATTCTTGTTTGAGGGATTTTCATCCATTCTTCCTTGCAAAAATCTTCCAGTTCTGTGAGATTCCTGGGCTGTCTTACATGCAGTGCTCTTTTGGCATCCATCCATAGATTAAAAACCTTCAGTTTGTGCCTTTTGAGGTATTCTATTGTGAATTGCGAGGTGGGCTTACGATCATTATGCATTTGTCGAAGTCATCCTCATTTTAAACTTCATCTTTTTATAGCTGGAGTTACGTTTGCTTCCAGAATTTGCTGGGATATCATTGAAACCATTCTTTCTTCTACCTGTGAAATGGTCCCCAAGCTATTAGCTACAACAGAACCCCAAAGCATGATTGAGTCACCTCCATGCTTAATGGTTGGAGAGGGGTTTTCATAATGGAATTTTGGGCACTTTTCTCCCCAAACAAGTTCCATTTTAACCTCATCTGTCTATGAATTTTTCCAGAGGTCTTCCAGACCATTTCTTGACCCCCACTGTTACTGTTAACTACCATTTTTTAATTACATTTCAAAAGAGGAAATAGCATCCCGAAAACACTTTGCTATCTTCGTATTGCCTTTTCCTGCTTTGTGGACCTCAACCATTTTCATTTTCAGAGCTTTAGGCAATAGCTTGTATTTTGGGAGAAGGTTAGAGGAGTCTGGGTATTAATAAAGCTTTGAAATATGCATCACCAAACAATGATTGTGAACATGCCATATCCTTAATAGGCTAATTACAGTCTGAGACCTTGGTCAAAGTTAACAGAGTAGTCAAATCTCCTGGGGTTCCCAAAATTTTCGTTTTCACACTTTTCCCCATACACATTCATTTGTTTACTCTAAAAATGTACAAAACCAAAGGATTACACTGCTTAAAACATTGACACGTGTGAAATCTTTTAACCTTCAATTTGCTTAACTTTTCACAGTAACGGTAATTGGAGAGCCCAAACTGTTGCAGGCCAATGTATATGCACCTTATTAATGGTGATAATTACTGTACCTGCAGAAAATGGCATGAAGGCCTCCCTCTTCCTAAAGTTTCCATTATCATCCAGGAAGTGACCTGGGTTAAATATCTGAGGTGTCTCCCACTCTGACTCATCAAACAGAACTGAAGTCAGGTTGCCAATCACGACTGTGCCCTGCAGAATAATACAAACAATTACTGCAGCTCTGATGAACATTATGAACCAGATCTTTGGATATGAAAAACCAGGTCTCTTGATTCCAAATATGTGCACATACATATAATTCATTCTGGGCTCACCTTTGGGATACAGTACTCTTCTATCTGAGTGTCTTCTGTGGCAGCCCGGGCCAGGTTAAGTGGAATGATGTTTGCCATCCTCTGAATCTCATGAATAACAGCGTTGGTGTATGGAAGGTTCTCCTTGTCTGACATAGATGGTTGGCGTGAAGATCCCACCACCCTGTCAATCTCTTCTTGTACTTTGGCTAAGAATTCAATTATGAAAAATTAAAAAACTACTACGTAGAAATTATCTACAAAACAATGCCTACTCAAAGCTGGTGTTGAACACACAGTTCAGCAGTTTGTTATTCCTGAATAACAATAGTTTGAACTAGAATAGAGTATTCTGCAGAGCTGAGTAATAAATGTTTTTAATGAACACCTACCAGCCAGTCAGAGTTGATTGTTACATGCTAACCCCATTCATAATAACTGAATGTGAAAGTCTGTAGCAGATGTTGGAGCAGATGTTACCTCATCATGCGCTTACCCTGAATCTCAGGGTATTTGATCATGTACAGCAGGCCCGAGTACATGGTAGTGGAGGTGGTCTCACTCCCAGCAGCAAAAAGGTCCACAGTACAATAGCACAGGTTTTCCATATCAAACCCAGCAGCCTCATCATTTTTCCACTACAGAAAATGACAGGAAATGTGAGATTTCTCTCTGTAGAGATTTTAATTAATCATTTACATATTTAGCCTGGAGGAAATGTTTAACTTATTTCTGATCTAACAATTAAACTAAACACCTCTCATAGCTTTTTGAACCAGAGTGTGACAAACAGACTTGTGTTTCAAGTCTCCTTACTCCTGAACTCATGCCTCAGTTGCCATGTTACAGTTTGAATGTGTATTTGCCTTGAACTGATCTTCCTGTCATCTGCTTCCAGGCTGCTAGATTAAGGCTTATGAACAGAATGTTACCAAATGCATGAATTATCACTAAGTGTCTTATGTAGTCTGGCACATGAATCAAACCTGAATCCACACACAGGGAGCAAAGAGATGTCTCATGTACACCAGGGGGTGCAGTATCTACTTTGGATAGACACACACTACTATCTACACACAAACACACACACACACACACACACTAGTGATTACTAGGGGGCTGTGGTGCACACATGCCCAGAGCGGTGGGCAGCCCTAGCCCGGCGCCCAGGGAGCAGTTGGGGGTAGGTGCCTTGCTCAAGGTCACCTCAGTCATGGCCTCGGGCCTGGGAATCGAACCCATGACCCTCTGGTTACAAGACCAGTTCCCTACCACAGGATCATTACTGCCCCCTACTACTACTTACCTTTGCCATCTCAGTGAGGAAGCAGTCAATATAGTCTCGTGGGTTTGAGGGATCATATTTCACTTTGTGCTCTGTTATCTTGGAATGGACAAAATCTGTGACCTTTTTCCACAAGAGGAAGATTTTTTGATGAGGACCACGAAGTCGGCGCATGAGCCATGGAAACATGTTGTAGACCTAGAAACACATGAGCACAGGTGTGAAGCTTGTGAAGTTGATTTCTTAACACTGAATCACTGGCTTCCATTCCCAAAGATTACATAGAACAAATATCACCAATACCAACGGGACAATGTTTTAGCATTTCCACATTACATTTATCAGATTTTTTCTCATTCAAGAGAGCATGTGCACACACACACACACACACACACACACACACACACACACACACACACACACACACAGCCCCATGAGTCCATGTACCTGAGCCCAGATGCCACCCTGCAGGTAAACAACCTCATTAATCGCTTTCAGCATGGTTTGGAATTCACCATCACTGTACTCAAACCGATCACCAAACACCAGGACACAGATCACATTAGAGACAGCATTGTTCATCAGCCACTGAGGGTTAAACGGTCTCCCTGAAATGGGACAGAACATATGTACGGTATGTTATTTATGTCATGCATAAAACATTAAGCCATACATACAGGAAATTTATAATTGTACAAGGGTTGCATTCTTCCTGTGTACTACACAAACACATGACACTGTTCAACTTTGTTTGTATATTGCTTGTTAAGGCTTTATTGTTATATGCATTTAATCATCATTATGACTTATAACATTTTGGGTGCCATTTATGCAAAAATACAGATCACTTTTTTCTCGCCCTCAGCTATCTGGGCTTGTCTATGTAAAAACTAGATTACAGTTCATACAGTGTCTTAGGAGGCATCACCTTGCTCATCTGACATGGCTTCTTTCAGGTAGCGGCATTCCAGATGGATGGAAGGCTCCAAGCTTTTCTTTCCCAGTCCCAAATTCCGAAGTGTAGACAGAACAAACCGTCTCTGCTGCTTCCAGGTATAACCATTGGAAAGAATAACTCCTATTTACCCCAAATAAAAAGGATCCCAAATCAGGTTCGATAAAAGACCCAAATGGTATATTTATTTTCTATTCTAAACTAATATGTCTGTGGTTATAGTTATGACATAGCCCAAGTCGTGCACTGAGGAATTAATAAAATTACTTTTAATGTATTAACACAGTAAAGGAACAAATTGCAATATATTTACTGTACTAAAGACTAACTATTAAATTAATACGACTAGTCTTTACAATGTGTTTAACAGTTTACCAGAATCAAACATTAAGAGGGTCTACTGTTGATTTGCGCACCTGTCATACATACATACCTTTACTTCCGCCAAAAATATCACTAAACAAGGGTAAACTTGGGCGATCAGCAAACACGTCTCCTTGGTCTACATACACCTTTTTAACTAATTTATATCCATTCACGATAACAAACCTCAGTCCGAAAAGGCGAATGCTGAAAACATGTCCATATTTGTGTGTCAACTGCAAAGGGAAAATAAAGGTGGAATATGAGTATCTTTATTTCGGATCTACATACACAATGAGCGACTTGTATGTGTCTGTACATTTTCGGTTAAAATTAGATCAGGGAATCACTGAAGTAGAATGTAACCAATGTAATTTGTAGTTTTGCGATGACCTGTACTAACTCAGTATGAATCTTCTTTAAGTCGATATGATGAATATCGCCAATAAATGGCAGAGACCATGGCCCAGGAGGAAAGTTCTTCGGTGGTTTATTTCGCAAATAATCATAGAAAAGAAAAAAGACGCACGAAAACAAGAAAACACCCTTAAAGTCAATCCACTCAAAAACGTGTAGCTGAATGTCCGTCATTTAAATTCCGATTCAAAATCTTGTTTCAAATTTCAATGTTTCGAGGAAAAGGGTTTTTTTTAAACTAAACTGCAAAAACACTCAAAGCGTAGATTGTGGTGTTTGACGGAAGTGAGAAAGTGTCCCGCCTCCTTTAGTCTACGACCGTATCTTATAACGTTCATTCTTCAAACAGCACTCAGTATATAGTGTATATTGCGTAAAGGTCCTGTATGCAGTATTGTCCTTTATGTGTCGCAAACCATACTATAACATAGTGTTTGGCGATATGATCTCAAATCAAGATCATGATTTACTGAACATTTTATCTCGATTACGGTTAATGAACGATTTCGTTTTTTCTGTTCACTATTAAAGCTGGGATGTTTTCTATTGGAAGAGGTATTTTTGTTATGGCTATAACATAAGAAGGAATCATATATCAAGAAGGATATTTATTGAACATTTCCTATTTCCAAAGCATACATTGCATGAAAAGGTCACATTTGTATGTTGCATGTTTTCTTGCAGTGGATTTTCCTCACTATCCAACACAGGAGTGTTTTTGTTTTGTTTTTATTAGCATTAAATTCATTATTCATTCAGATCCCTAAAATTGTTTGAAAATGTTTAGATTATTTAAATAAATATAGAATATATAAATATAGAATATACATTTTTAGAATATCGTAGACTATTTTAAGAACATGAGCAGTGGGCCTATTGTTAAAATTGTTAAAAATGTTACGTGATATAATTAAAAACCAAAAACCAAAATAACCAAGTACGGTAAAGTAATATAACACTGAGCAATCACCTGCATCAGCACACATTAATAAATCACTGTAGACCCTCAGCAGAACAATCTACCCAGAATGCCACTTCAGAATCCCAGACTGGAAATTGTCATAAATATTGTATTTCTTTAAAACAACAGTAATTTGATTAGCCACCTTCTCTAAATTTTAGCTAAGAATGGAAGTTTCAATACCGGCCTGTAATTCTTAAGCACCATTGGGTATAAGTTAGATTTCTTTATTAAACACTGAACAATTCATGTTTAAAATAAGCCAGAACACAACCTGTACCCAAAGCAGAAAAAGAAGATGGGGGACTAATAATTGATACCCACGTCTCAGGCTTAATACTGAACCTGTTATGACCTTATCAACGAAAAAGAGAAAGAAACCTGTTATCATCAGAAAGTAAAATTAAATTAGCAAAGTAAGCAGACCTAGCTTCCTTTACTAAAGTATTAAAAGAAAAATTAAGATCTTTAAGGTTCAGGAGATGCACTTTTAACCCAATAGCTTTCCATATTCTGTCCGACCTAAGACACTTCTGTCATAAAAAGTTCCAACCTCATCGGTCACACATGGAGCTTTATTCTTTATAGCCCTTTATACAGTATATCAGCGGGGGACAGCACAGAGTTGGTATGGATGAGGGCAGAGTGTGGCACCTAATCTGAACTCCAGATTGGTCTCGACCCCCTCTGATGGTGAAAAGGTGAAGTGCTGAAGAAGAGATGTGAAGAACAGAAAGAGCTCCATACGGGCCAGGTGCTCTCCCAGACACACCCTCTTTCCTGGGATGAGAAAAACAAAGAAAACAACAAAAAACCCAAATAAAACAATTAAAACTTCACTGCAGTGGGTGGAATACATGACCTTAACATTACTTGAGAAATTATAGTAATTATAATCTATAAACTGTGGTGCACATTGGAGATATCTAGATGTTCATAATGAACAGCAGCATACAGTGGCAGGCAACGGTTTGAGCACGTTACATGCCCGACTTGTACCAATCCGAGTTCTGTGTGTGGGTGTATGTGTGTGTGTTTGTGGGTGTGTTTTTATTGTGTTTACCAGGTTCCTGTTGGACGCTGCCTATTGCACCGTGGGAGCATGGGGCGGAGCTTTAGATATTTATGCGGGTTCGTGTTGTTCGCCAGGAGCCGAGAGAAAGAGAGTGCATGAGCAAGTAAACAGGAAGAGAAGAATACACTGTGTTTCAATGTTGTCCGTCTTTGGCCCATTTGGTTATTGTATGTGGCTGTGGTTCTTCTACACACACTTTGGTAATCAGGTCCACTCGACGACGGTAACGGATACGGGTGGTACAAACACCTTTGCACTCTTGCGGGAACTATGGGGAGATGAAAATTGTTACCGGAGCAGAGCTCGGAGCGGTCGTTTTCTGCGTGGTCGTAGCGCTAGATTCGTTGCTATTTAAATATTTGTTTTTTAACCGTTAAAAAGTGGGGGGACATGGATTTGTCGCTATTTAAATATTTGGTTTTAACCGTAAAAACTGGGGGGGACCAAAACCGGCTATTGAAAAAATGGGGGGGACATGTCCCCCTCGTCCCCCCCCAAATTACGTCTGTGGTTGAGGGAGTTGGCCTTAGAGGAGGCAAGGATCACCTCTCAGGCACCTGCCCTGGCCAGACCTTCCTCGGTTTCCCTTAAAAATGCTCCAGTTTCCACCGCTGGACCGTATTCTAGTCCCCGGGCCAAAGCCCAATTCTGAGGGATGCACTACCGGTACATTAGTGGCTACTTATGCTGTTTCTTTTGATGTCAGTAAGCATGTAATAATGGTCTCACCATTTAGAGAGTCTGACGTTTTTTCAGCACGTTAGAGCGTATCGCTGTCATGTTAAATTGGCCCAAGGAGGTGTGGTCTCTCCTCTTACAATGCAAGTTGACTGGTAAGGCTCAAGAAGTTTGCTCTTCCTTAGGATAGAATACAACCAGTACATCCTTACGCATAAAACTGCACAGACGGACAAAGGCAGAGCCGTCTGTTTTGGACCGTCACCCTCTAACTTAGGTTAGTAAGGGAAACGCTCAGTTGACTTGTTACTACTGCTGTAGGTACCAGAGGTGGGTAGAGTATTCAACAATTTTACTCAAGTAAAAGTACAGTTACTTGAACCAAATGTTACTCAAGTAAAAGTATGCATCCCAAAAATATACTTGAGTAAAAGTAAAAAAGTGCTTTGATTAAAAGCTACTCAAGTAGTGAGTAAATGCATGAGTACTGTCTCGTGTCAGTAAATTACATCATGGAAAATTGAATTACGGGAAACTATGACTTTTAATGATAACAAAAATTATTTATTATAAATAAATATTATATATATAAATTATTTATTATAAATAATATGTATTTTTGTTTGTTCCTAATTATTAGACCTGTGTAACTTTAATGTGTTCCACAAAGGCACTAACTAATGAGACTGTCAGCCAATACGTGTAGCTACAACTTGACACCAACTGAAACAATTTGTAGCAGACTTAATCATCATATATTGCTAGTGTGTACAATCAGTGTGAGAACTGGTTTTTAGTATTGCACTGCGTTACATTTAATAATTACATCATACAAACTTTATGCCTCAGAGATATAGCATTACACAAAATTATACATACAGCAAACTTATCGCATCGTGTTTCCTCATATTTGATGTTGAGTTCTTGTAGGCTGAAATGTCCACACGTTTGCAGACACAGTTGGCAGCGCCAAGGTTGCAAACTCTCACGCATTGAGCGTGAGACACATGCATTTGGCTGTCTTCACACGCTTACACGCCACACATCCGATTTCTCATGCCGAAAAAAATTTAGTTTATTTACCTCTGATCCACATGTATGATTCAATGAGCTACTAGTTCGCTCTGGCGCCAAATTAAGATTTAATACTTAATTTGTGTCCATTTTACACCCCCCCCCCCCCCGTCAACAATTTACGTTCACCACCCAAACCTCCACCCCCCCACCCCGGTTTAAATTTCACTAAAAGTGATCTTGAAAACTTGGCAACCCTGCAGCGCATTATATAACTGTCCTTTTACACGTTTTTAATGTAAACATTGACTGTATGAGGTCAGGGATGCTCGGGAGGTTTTTCTGTCACTTTCTTGCTACGGTGGAGAAAGTTTGCGTATGTGATCACGTGATTGACCGGCTTCATTTGATTGGTCACTCATTCTCGGGTGACGAGACGTTGGTCAGTCTTCTGGGGAGGGGTGTAAAATCCGTGTATCATTCGTTCATTTGATATTCAACTGAAAATCAAAATCGGAAAATCAAAAAACCATTCATTATTTTGTTTTTCGTTTTGAATATAAAAACAAAAAAACAAACCAGGCTTGTATTTTTCAGTTTTTTATTTGATGATCCAAACAAAAATAGCTAAATTAAAAATCGGATTCGGAGCCGAACTTGATTTTGATTTTTTAACTCGACCCATTTGTGTGCCCCGGAAGTTGTTTATTCTTCGTGGTCTTCGTTTGACTGCGGTAAAGTTGGTTTCACGTTCGCATATTCGGAATTCTTTCTTCAATAATAAGTGCCAAAATGTGCAAATTCTCATTTCTGGCAAACAAAATAAATACCTACAACTTTGTTTACGCCAGGAATATACATATTTTAAGTTGTAGACAAACATTTTACTTAAAATGTACTATTGTGACCGCTACAACGTCTAAGGCACCGTCTACAATATTACATTACACGGTTAACACGGACTCAAGTGGCGGTAGTAAAGGTCCCAGAGCACTGCGCACTCTGGTTTTTTTTTTCTTCAATAATTTCAATATCTTTTCAATGGTCCATCATAAGACCACCAAACAAGTTGTATTACACAAAGTATATAGTTGTTATTTAGTATTACAACTTGTAATACAACGGGCAGTCATGGCCTGATTGTAGGGAACTAGTCTTGTGACCGGAGGGTCGTGGGTTTGATTCCCAGGCTTGAGGCCATGACTGAGGTGCCCTTGAGCAAGGCACCTAACCCCAACTGCTCCCCGGGCGCCGGGCTAGGGCTGCCCACTGCTCTGGGCACGTGTGCACCACAGCCCCCTAGTAATCACTAGTGTGTGTGTGTTCTAACTGCACAGATGGGTAAAAAGTGGAGGACACATTTCGATCGCGGTGAAAAAAAAATCACAATTGACAGAATATGGCACATTTATATGGGTATTTCTACCTTGCACCAATTTGTGGAGGTCAGTTTTTGTCTAATTATGTCAATAGCTTTTAAATGGTGCATCATAAGATCATAAAACAAGCTATTATATATTAAGCGCAATCCTAAGCAACAACCTATAAGTCAGATATGGGTATTTCTACCTCTTACTTAATAGTGGTGGTGAGTTTTTATCTTTTAATTTCAATAGCTTTTAAACGGTCCATCAGAACAGCACCAAACAAGTTGTATTACATTAAGCCCATGATGACCAGCAACCTACAACTCAGATATGAGTATTTCTACCTCTTACCTAATAGTGGTGGTGAGTTTTTATCTATTTATTTCAATAGCTTTTCATAATATTCTTATTTTATGAACAGCACCTGTAATAAGAGTTGTAGGTTGTTGTTTAGGATGCACTTAATATATAACTACTTGTTTTTCTTCCCCATGACTGTGTAGCATACATAACTAGACTGAGAGACCAGTTTTAGTTCATTAGCTATTTAATATTGTCTTCAATATTGAACCTTTTCACAATATTCAAATTTTCTTAAATATATCAGTCGGCGTGCAACGAATGAGTATAATATACAAGTTTCACCTTTTGAATGGAATTACTGAAATAAATAATATACCAATATCTGTGTAACGTGGTGGGTTGGACACAATCGCGATAAAGGGCTGGCACATACTTTAACGGAGCTAGTCTGGCTAGGGTGACCAGAGTTTCTGAAAAGGAGGACACCTTTTGTGCTGGGTGGGGGTCATCGGTGTATCGGTGAATGATTTAGGTGGATGGTGTGTGTGTGTCGAACGTTTTTTCTCTTTAACTCCTCCGTAAACGTACACTTTCGTTTAATTGCCGTAGAACCGGCGGACACACGTGATTTCGCTTGTAAACACTTTTGCACTGTAGGCCTACATGTATTCTGTTTGAGGCAGTCGAACAAAATCCCGGACGATTTTGAAATTCCCCCGTACATTTTTTAGGTCTCAAAAGTAGGACATGTCCGGGAAAAAGAGGACGTCTGGTCACCCTACCTCGTACTCACACTAGGCACGGTTTGCTTGTTCCGTGCTGGGGCCCGGTTATCCCCCCTCCCCACTCCCCCGCTGGCCTGCACTCACACTCGCTTCAGCAACCCGGCCCGAGCACGCTTACGTCATCACAACGCCGCTTTATTTGGAAAAAAGCGCGCTCGCACAACACTATAGAGTTCACGATTCTCTTTTTATTGTATTTTTGGAGTCGTTTTGGGAGTGCAGAAACACGGTGCAAGCACAGATTTATCGATAATTTAACACAACGATTGTCTGCTAATCGCTTTGCCGCTATGACTGTTTAACGTGAGCGTCGCATCACTGATGTCATGTTTGAGTTCCAGCGAAATGAACCAATCAGACGAGGCACCAAGCGGGCCCGGGCACGGATAGCGCTCACACTAGAAGCGAACCGTGCCCGAGTCCACATGAATCGTGCCCTGGCCCACCTCTTCAAAGCGGGCCCGAGCACGGTTAACTGATCCGGGCCCGGGCACGGTTGGAGCGCTCACACTAGCCAAACGAACCGTGCTTCGGCAGGCAACCGTGCCCGGGCCCGGATCACAGAGCCTAGTGTGAGTACGCCCTAAGTGAACCGCGCCCACACGAGTGCGCGACTTACGAGGCATACCGAGAACACACTTCACAGAAACACTCACGAAGGAATATAAAGGACCACAGCGATTATGAAAGGAAAACACGTTTATATAAGTATGAATGCTGAAGTAATACAAGGCATAGAAAACACGGCAGAGACTAAAGTAAACGAGCACTACAAAACACAACGACAAATTAACACCGGACCATCATCACTGGATACCCATTTGCTGCAACGTGCACGAAATCTCTGCATGCGTCTGACCACCTTCAAATAAATATTTAATTAAAGTAGTATGTGGTTCCAGTCCGGTCATGTTGTCTATACCAGTGATTCTCAACTGGTGGGTCGCGACCCAAAAGTGGGTCGCGGACACGTTCTGGGTGGGTCGCGGACAGTTTGTAAAAAAATTAATATGCTACTCTTCTCACCTTTTATCCTGAAAAAATACAGAGAGGCACCCGTCAGACATGACAGGGCTCCAGATTGCGACTAAAATCGTCGCAATCGCGACCATAAATTTAAATTTGCGAGTAATATAATTATTTCACTCCCCATCAACAAATGCGGGAATCTGATCACCAGCGTGACTCGCAAAGTAGCGGAGCGCTAATCGCTAAGCGTTGAAAATGGCCAAGCGAAAAATAACGCATTTTTTCCAGTCTACATCTCTGTCGGACCAGAGATCGTATCTCTGTGTCGGACCCAAAGAGGACACACTTCTTTATAGCTGTACATAGTTTTAAGGTAATTTAAATGGTATCAAAAGTCACTCGTATGCATACTACTAAAGTTTGTTTCACGTTCACATATTCTTAATTCTTTCTTCAATAACTTTGACAGTATTAGCAAAAGTGCCAGAATATGAAAATTCTTATTTCTGGCAACTAAGACAAACATCTACAACTTTGTTTACGTCAGGAATAGACGTATTTTAAATAGCAGACAACATGTTATTTTAAATGTGCAACTTTCACCACTGCAACGTCTAAGGCACCGTCTACAAATTACCTTAACACGGACGAAAGGGACGGTCGTGAAGGCCCCAGAACACTACATACTCTGTTTTTTTTTATAATTTCAATAGCTTTTAAAATGTCCTTCATAAGACCACCAAACAAGTTGTATTACATAAAGTGCATGGTGTATGGAAACCTACAACTTTTTTTTCTTTAATGGGTCGCGACTTAATGACAATGAGAAAAAGTGGGTCCCGGGCTGAGACCAGTTGAGGACCCCTGGTCTATACCAATATAGACCACTCCCGCACAAACGAAGCCCACGAAGAATAAACATATCAGTAACTTCCGGGGCACACAAATGGGTCAAGTTAAAAAATCTAAATCAAGTTCGGCTCCGAATCCGATTTTTAATTTAGCTATTTTTGTTTGGATCATCAAATAAAAAACAGAAAAATACAAGCCTGGTTTGTTTTTTTGTTTTCATTTTCAAAACGAAAAACAAAATAATGAATAGTTTTTTGATTTTCCGATTTTGATTTTCAGTTGAATATCAAATGAACGAATGATACACGGATTGTGTAAAATGGACACAAATTAAGTATTAAATCGCGATCGATCGATCGTCAGTGATTGGCGCCAGAGCGAACTAGTAACTCATTGAATCATACATGTGGATCATGTTATCATTAAAAGTCATAGTTTCCCGTAATTCAATTTTCTATGATGTAATTTACTGACACGAGACAGTACTCATGCATTTACTCACTACTTGAGTAGCTTTTAATCAAAGCACTTTTTTTACTTTTACTCAAGTATATTTTTGGGATTCATACTTTTACTTTTACTTGAGTAACATTTGGTTCAAGTAACTGTACTTTTACTTGAGTAAAATTGTTGAATACTCTACCCACCTCTGATTTTAGATAAATTAATATAATTTATAAAGTCAGATAAATTTAAAATAAATTTTAGTCAGAATTTAGCAGAGAACAGGGTTCTTTTAATGACGTTATTAAGATGTATTTTTCATTATGATACACTGTTATTCAGTGGATTGATATTGCTGACATTATTCATTTTACATTGCAAGATTTGGGAAATGCTTGTGTAATACTATTACACTATTATACTATTTATTAAACATTACAAGTAATCAGTAAACATTCTGATCTGAGACCAGCTGCTTGAATTTAAATGCGGACTAAAACACGTGAAAAGATTCGAAACTGCGTGACGTAATGAAACCCATTTTTAGAACAGTCATGTGACTTTCCCTTTATGATACGGACTTCAACACAGTGTTTCAGAACACCATGACTCAAATTAATCGATTCAGTTCGATTCTGCATTTCAAATTTGACATCACTAGTTGGAGTATGTCGACACGTTTTGGAAAAGGATAAGGCTTATTTATGTTAATAAATAACATAACATTAATAAATAACACAATAACTTTTTGTAAATTGGAAAGCAGTTGGAATGTGATTATAGTGAAACTATGCTGCAGCCTAAACAAGAGGAAGCCAGGAGCAACCTCTGATCGGGCCAAACCTACCACCTGCACAAGACAAGCCTCATCAAAAACAACGGTCTTGGTGATGCCCATGGATGAAGGAACGGGTCACAAGAAACCTATCCTGACCCAATGCCCATAGACAATGTCTGACATCAAGGAAGTGGTGAGGCAGATGGACGACCCTAGAGGAGTGAGATATTCGCCAAACAAGTTCGCCAGCTATGCCAAGAGTTCAGACCAAGCATGGGTGAGCTGAGATGATTGCTAATGGCTCACATGGGAGCTCACATGTTCAGTGTTCAGTGTTTAGTGTTTATATTCTGCATTTTCTTTATTTAGCATGTCTGCTAAATCTGTGTGTGTGGGTTCTTTCTATGTCTTGATTTAATGATATGACGATGGACCATCTTAACAAATATTCTTTTAGATTTGCCCTGAAAAAATCTGGCCCTTCTCAGCGTTTATGTCTGCCCTTTGCTGGCATATCATTGAAACCATTCTTTCCTCTACCTGTGAAATGTTCCCCAAGTTATTAGCTGCAACAGAACCCCAAAGCAAGATTGAGTCACCTCCATGCTTAATGGTTGAAGAGGTGTTCTTATAATGGAATTTTGGGCACTTTTTTCCCCAAACAAGTTCCATTTTAACCTCATCTGTCTCTGAATTTTTCCAGAGAGGTCTTCCAGACCATTTCTTCACCCCCACTGTTACTATTAACTACATTTCAAAAGGGGAAATAGCATACCGAAAACACTTTGCTATCTTCGTATTGCCTTTTCCTGCTTTGTGGACCTCGACCATTTTCATTTTCAGAGCTTTAGGCAATAGCTTGTATTTTGAAAGAAGGTTAGAAGAGTCTGGGTATTAATAAAGCTTTGAAATATGCATCACCAAACAATGATTGTGAACATGCCATATCCTTTATAGGCTAATTACAGTCTGAGACCTTGGTCAAAGTTAACCGAGTAGTCAAATCTCCTGGGGTTCCCATAATTTTCGTTTTCACACTTTTCCCATACACATTCATTTGTTTACTCTAAAAATGTACAAAACCAAAGGATTACACTGCTTAAAACATTGACACGTGTGAAATCTTTTAACCTTCAATTTGCTTAACTTTTCACAGTAACGGTAATTGGAGAGTCCGAACTTTTGCAGGCCAATGTATATGCACTTGAATAATGGTGATAATTACTGTACCTGCAGAAAGGCCACTGTATATGCACTTGAATAATGGTGATTACTACTGTACCTGCAGAAAGGCCACTGTATATCCATGTGAATAATTGTGATTATACCTGCAGAAAATGGCATGAAGGCCTCCCTCTTCCTAAAGTTTCCATTATCATCCAGGAAGTGACCTGGGTTAAATGTCTGAGGTGTCTCCCACTCTGATTCATCAAACAGAACTGAGGTCAGGTTGCCAAACATGATTGTGCCCTGCAGAACAATACAAACAATTATCGCAGCTCTGATGAACATTATGAACCAGATCTTTGGATATGAAAAACCAGGTCTCTTGTTTCCAAATATGTGCACATACATATCATTCATTCTGGGCTCACCTTTGGGATACAGTACTCTTCTATCTGAGTGTCTTCTGTGGCAGCCCGGGCCAGGTTAACTGGAATGATGTTTGCCATCCTCTGAATCTCATGAATAACAGCGTTGGTGTATGGAAGGTTCTCTTTGTCTGACATAGATGGTTGGCGTGCAGATCCCACCACCCTGTCAATCTCTGCTTGAATTTTAGCTAAGAATTAAATTATGACAAATTAAGAAACATACAAATAATCTACAAAACAATGCTTACTCAAAGCTGGTGTTGAACACACAGTTCAGCAGTTTGTTATTCCTGAATGACAATAGTTTGAACTGGAATGGAGTATTCTGCAGAGCTGAGAAATAAATGTTTTTAATGAACACCTACCAGCCAATCAGAGCTGATTGTTACATGCTATCCCCAATCATCATAACTGAATGTGAAAATCTGTAGCAGATATTGGAGCTGATGTTAACTCATCATGCACTTACCCTGAATCTCAGGGTATTTGATCATGTACAGCAGGCCCGAGTACATGGTAGTGGAGGTGGTCTCACTCCCAGCAGTAAAAAGGTCCACAGTACAAGAGCACAGGTGTTCCATATCAAACCCAGCAGCCTCATCTTCTTTCCACTACAGAAAATGACAGGAAACGTCAGATTTCTCTCTGCAGAGATTTTAATTAATCATTTACATATTTAGCCTGGTGAAAATGGTTAACTTATTTCTGATTTGCCAAATAAACTGAACACTTCTCATAGTGTTCTGCAATTTGCCAGGTCTTCTTTTATTTTATTTTTTGTTCTATGTCCTCCTGTTCTGTTTCTTTCTTGTGTGTGTTTATGTCACACCGTGGTCAGAACCAGAGTGTGACAAACATGTTTGTCGTTGTTTCAAGTCTCCTTACTCCTGAACTCATGCCTCAGTTGCCATGTTACAGTTTAAATGTGTATTTGCCTTAAATTGATCTGCTTCCAGGCTGCTAGAGTAAGGCTTATGAATAGAATGTTACCAAATGCATTAATTATCACTAAGTGTCTTGTTTAGTCTGGTATATGAATGAATCAAACCTGAATCCACACACAGGGGGCAAAAAGATTGCTACTGTGCACCAGGGGGTTCAGTATCTGTTTTGGAAAACCTGGTGAATAGTACTACTACTTACTTTTGCCATCTCGGTGAGAAAGCAGTCAATATAGTCTCGTGGATTTGAGGGGTCATAGTTCACTCTGTGCTCTGTTATCTTGGAACGGACAAAGTCTGTGACCTTTTTCCACAAGAGGAAGATTTTTTGGTGAGGACCAGGAAGTCGACGCATGAGCCATGGAAACATGTTGTACACCTAGAAACACATGAGCACAGGTGTGAAGCTTGTGAAGTTGATTTCTTAACACTGAATCACTGGCACACATTCCCAAAGATTACATAGAACAAACATCACCAATACCAATGGAACAAAGCGCAAAAAAAAGAATAAAACATGATCGTACCTCATATCATCAATTACAGTGATAGCACTGCTAACAAGTAATGGAAGTGTATTGAGACCAAGAAGCATGACATATGTACAAATCTTCGAATGCCTAAACCCCTAGCTTACACTAGGTAACAGTACACAGACTTGAAATATGGTGTAGGACACATTAATACTTATTAATACTGATTAATAGTATCACATACATAGACTATTATATATATATATATATATATACATACACACACACTACCGTTCAAAAGTTTGGGGTCACCTAGACAATTTTGTGTTTTCTCTGAAATCTCATTCTTTTATTTATCAAATGAGTGGCAAAATGAATAGAAATATAGTCCAGACACTGACAGTAGAAATAATGTTTTTTTTTTTTTTTATAATTTTCTACTTTAAACTTTGCTTTCGTCAAAGAATGCTCCCTTAGCAGCAATTACAGCATTCTAGACCTTTGGCATTCTAGCTGTTAATTTGCTGAGGTAATCTGGAGAAATTTCACCCCATGCTTCCAAAAGCCGCTCCCACAAGTTTGATTGGGTTGATGGGCACTTTTTTCTTACCAAAGTGACCCCAAACTTTTGAACGGTATTGTTATATATGTTATATATATATATATATATATATATATATATATATATATATATATATATATATATATATATATATATATATATATACACACACACACACAGCCCCATGAGTCCATGTACCTGAGCCCAGATGCCACCCTGCAGGTAAACAACCTCATTAATTGTTTTCAGCATGGTTTGGAATTCACTATCACTGTACTCAAACCGATCACCAAACACCAGGACACAGATCACATTAGAGACAGCATTGTTCATCAGCCACTGAGGGTCAAACAGTCTCCCTAGAAACGGGACAGAACATACGTATGTTATATTATTTATGTCATACATAAAACATTAAGCCATACAAGCAGGAAATTAATAATTGTACAAGGGTTGCATTCTTCCTATGTACTACACAGACACATGACACTGTACAATATTGTTTGTATATTGCTTCTTAAGGCTTTATTGTTTTATGCATTTAATTATTATGACTTTATGCAAAAATACAGATCACCTTGCTCATCTGACATGGCTTCTTTCAGGTAGCGGCATTCCAGATGGATGGAAGGCTCCAAGCTTTTCTTTCCCAGTCCAAAATTTCGAAGTGTAGACAGAACAAACCGTCTCTGCTGCTTCCAGGCATATCCATTGGAAAGAATAACTCCTATTTACCCCAAATAAAAAGGTTCTCAAAAACAGGTTTGATAAAAGACCCAAATAGTATCTTTATTTACTGTTCTAAACTAATATGTATGTGATTATACTTATGACATAGCCCAAGTTGTGCACGGAGGAATAAATAAAATTGCTTTTTAATGTAAATGTAAAAAAATGTAAATGTAAATGTGCCATATTTGTTAATTGTGATTTTTCACCTCAATCTAAATTTGTTCTCCACTTTTTACCCATCTGTGCAGTTAGAACACACACACACACACACTAGCGTTTACTAGGGGGCTGTGGATCACACATGCCCAGAGCGGTGGGCAGCCCTAGCCCGGCACCTGGGGAGCATTTGGGGTTAGGTGCCTTGCTCAAGGGCACCTCAGTCATGACCCCAGGCCTGGGAATCGAACCCACGACCCTCCAGTCACAAGACCAGTTCCCTATCACAGAACCATGACTGCCCCTTGTAATACAATTCCCTTATTGTATTAATCTAATAAATGAACAAATTGCAATATATTTTCTGGACTAAAGATTAACTATTATATTAATACGACTAGTCTTTACAATATGCTAAACTACGGAGCCCGTGAGGTGACATTATGTAAAAAATATAATAACGCGTGGCCACGCCTTATTAACGCGTGCGAACGAGATAACTAACACGTGCGAACGAGATAATTAAGTATTACTTCATATAAAGCCAGGTTTACCAGGTTTAGTGCACATCCCCTCCTTGGCAGTCAGTTCGCGAACATACCTGGGAGCTGCTTACTTTGCTGTGAAAAATTAAATTTTGTTGCCGCGCGTGAAAGGCGATATTAGTATCTCGTTCGCCTAATGATCTCGTTCCCACGGGTTAATAAATCGTGGCCACGTGTTATTATTTTTTTACATGATGTCACCTTACGGCAGGGATGGGCATCTTCCATGATAAAGAGGGCCAAAAAATTTTCAGCACTATTATTGGAGGGCCACGTGACCACGCACTTCAAATAATTGGATATGAAAGACACTACAAATTATTCTCAATAAGAACACATTTTAAATGAATTCAGATCTGCATGTTTATTGCACCAACATGCATCTATTTTCTGCATATAAATGCATTAACATGTCCTTAATAAGCAACAAAGACAAAACATTTGCTTAATAAAAAAGTGCAAAAAGGAATTTGAACTCCTTCATATCAAAGAACTGTAACGCGTAGCGCGCTGCGGAGCGAGGAGGCGGACACAAACGCTGAGAAGAGCGATATTTAATAAGGGGAATCCCATAGGCGAAGTCGTTTGTACAGTCACGGGTCAAAACGGGAGAGCCGTCCAAGTGGTCAACAGGACAGGCAGGAGTCGTAACAGGAGAGCCATTCACAACGGAGAAACACAACGGAGACGGAAAATACCAGAACAGCGATGACAGGTAATCCACAAAACCGAACAAACCACAAATAACCGATAATGTTCGAAACACAGAGATACAAGTACACAGGACTAAACTAGACACAACTGAACTCAATGACGACACGGGCATGGCAGACAGAGGGAAACCAGGACAACAGACACGCAGGGCGGGATAACAGGTGTTCTGAAAATCTGTGCTACCCCTCGAGCTGTCCTACCTTCGGCTACTGCGCATGCTAAGTTTACGTCACTGTCAGCGTAGCCCAGAATTTTGCGCTGCCAGCTGTTTTTTGTCTTGGAATAACGGTGAGTATTGCCCATTTATCGTATTTAATCATATTGCAATGTAAATCTTTTTGCATTTTATTGTGTTTTTTTCGACAATTGTTAAATATTTTTGTGAATATCATAGGAAAGACCTCGTAAATATTACTACGGGCAAGGAACAACACCAACACGGGAGAGGGGGCGTAGCCCTACGTGACAAGAACAAAAAAGTCCTGCTCTATCGTTTTTTTTTCTTTTAATTATTAAATTAGTATGGGCCGCCAGTTGCCCATCCCTGCCTTACGGGCTCCGTACTAAACAGTTTACCAGAATCAAACATTAAGAGGGTCTACTGTTGATTTGCCCACCTGTCATACATACGTACCTTTACTTCCGCCCAAAATATCACTAAACAAGGGTAAACTTGGGCGATCAGCAAACACGTCTCCTTGGTCTACATACACCTTTTTAAATAATTTATATCCATTCACGACAACAAACCTCACTCCGAAAAGTCGAATGCTGAAAACATGTCCATATTTGTGTGTCAACTGCAAAGGGAAAATAAAGGTGGAATATGAGTATCTTTATTTCGGATCTACATACACAATGAGCGACTTGTATGTGTCTGTACATTTTCGGTTAAAATTAGATCAGGGAATCACTGAAGTAGAATGTAGCCAAGATATGACTGGCTTTGTAGTTTTGCGCTTACCTGTACTAACTCAGTATGAATCTTCTTTAAGTCGATATGATGAATATCGCCAATAAATGGCAGAGACCATGGCCCAGGAGGAAAGTTCTTCGGTGGTTTATTTCGCAAATAATCATAGAAAAGAAAAAAGACGCACGAAAACAAGAAAACAGCCTTAAAGTCAATCCACTCAAAAACGTGTAGCTGAATGTCCGTCATTTAAATTCCGATTCAAATTCTTATACAATGTTTCGAGGAAAAGGTTTTTTTTTTAACTAAACTGCAAAAACACTCAAAGCGTAGATTGTGGTGTTTGACGGAAGTGAGAAAGTGTCCCGCCTCCTTTAGTCTACGACCGTATCTTATAACGTTCATTCTTCAAACAGCACTCAGTATATAGTGTATATTGCGTAAAGGTCCTGTATGCAGTATTGTCCTTTATGTGACGCAAACCATACTATAACATAGTGTTTGGCGATATGATCTCAAATCAAGATCATGATTTACTGAACATTTTATCTCGATTACGGTTAATGAACGATTTCGTTTTTTCTGTTCACTATTAAAGCTGGGATGTTTTCTATTGGAAGAGGTATTTTTGTTATGGCTATAACATAAGAAGGAATCATATATCAAGAAGGATATTTATTGAACATTTCCTATTTCCAAAGCATACATTGCATGAAAAGGTCACATTTGTATGTTGCATGTTTTCTTGCAGTGGATTTTCCTCACTATCCAACACAGGAGTGTTTTTGTTTTGTTTTTATTAGCATTAAATTCATTATTCATTCAGATCCCTAAAATTGTTTGAAAATGTTTAGATTATTTAAATAAATATAGAATATATAAATATAGAATATACATTTTTAGAATATCGTAGACTATTTTAAGAACATGAGCAGTGGGCCTATTGTTAAAATTGTTAAAAATGTTACGTGATATAATTAAAAACCAAAAACCAAAATAACCAAGTACGGTAAAGTAATATAACACTGAGCAATCACCTGCATCAGCACACATTAATAAATCACTGTAGACCCTCAGCAGAACAATCTACCCAGAATGCCACTTCAGAATCCCAGACTGGAAATTGTCATAAATATTGTATTTCTTTAAAACAACAGTAATTTGATTAGCCACCTTCTCTAAATTTTAGCTAAGAATGGAAGTTTCAATACCGGCCTGTAATTCTTAAGCACCATTGGGTATAAGTTAGATTTCTTTATTAAACACTGAACAATTCATGTTTAAAATAAGCCAGAACACAACCTGTACCCAAAGCAGAAAAAGAAGATGGGGGACTAATAATTGATACCCACGTCTCAGGCTTAATACTGAACCTGTTATGACCTTATCAACAAAAAAAGAGAAAGAAACCTGTTATCATCAGAAAGTAAGACCTAGCTTCCTTTACTAAAGTATTAAAAGAAAAATTAAGATCTTTAAGGTTCAGGAAATGCACTTCTAACCCAATAGCTTTCCATATTCTGTCCGACCTAAGACACTTCCGTCTTAAAGATCCAACCTCATCGGTCACACATGGAGCTTTATTCTTTATAGCCCTTTATACAATATCTCAGCGGGGGACAGCACAGAGTTGGTATGGATGAGGGCAGAGTGTGGCACCTGATCTGAACTCCAGTTTGGGCTCGACCCCCTCTGGTGGTGAAAAAGTGAAGTGCTGAAGGAGAGACGTGAAGAACAGGAAGAGCTCCATACGGGCCAGGTGCTCTCCCAGACACACCCTCTTTCCTGGGATGGGAAAAGCACAGAAAAACAACAAAAAACCCCAAATAAAACAACTAAAACTTCACTGCAGCAGGTGGAAGACATTACCATAACATTACCATAACAGAAAGGAGGATGCTAAAAAAACTAGCAACTCTTATAGACAATGAATCCAACCCCATGTTTGAGACTTTATCAGCTCTGGGCAGCACCTTCTGTGACCGACTGTGTCACCCAAAGTGTGTTGCAGAGCGTTACCGGAGATCCTTCACCCCTGCTGCAGTTAGACTGTACAATCAGCACTGCTCTCGATAACAATACACTTTTTGCTTATAGTTCTTTTTTGCTTATATTCTATATGTATATATGTATCGTGTACGTTTGGAGTCCTGTCCTTTGTACTACTGTCACTTTGTCACTTTGTACTACTGTCACTTTGCTGCTGGGAGTTGTAAATTTCCCCATTGCGGGACTAATAAAGGTTTATCTTATCTTACATTAGGGCACTCCAAATGTTTCTTCCTGAGTACTTATAATCTGATGTACAGTGCATCCGGAAAGTATTCACAGCGCTTCACTTTTTCCACATTTTGTTACAGCCTTATTTCAATTGTATTAAATTATTCTCTCACCTCAAAATTCTACACAAAATACCCCATTATGACTATGTGAAAAAGGTTTTCTTGAGAGTTCTGAACATTTATTAAAAATAAGAAATCACATTCACATATGTATTGACAGCCTTCGCCATGAAGCACAAAATTGAGCTCAGGTGCATCCTGTTTCCACTGATCATCCTTGAGATGTTTCTACAGCTTAAATGGAGTCCACCTGTGGTAAATCCAGTTGATTGGACATGATTTGGAAAAGCATACACCTATCTATATAAGGTCCCATAGTTGAGTGCATGTCAGAGCGCAAACACCACGCATAAAGTCAAAGGAATTGTCTGTAGACCTCCGAGACAAAAATGTCTCGAGGCACAAATCTGGGAAAGAATACAGAAACATTTCTGCTGCTTTGAAGGTCCCAAATGAGCACAGTGGCCTCAATCATTCGTAAATGGAAGAAGTTTGGAACCACCAGGGCTCTTCCTAGAGCTGGCCGGCCGTCTAAATTGAGCGATCAGGGGAGAAGGGCCTTTGTCAGGGAGGTGACCAAGAACCTGATGGTCACTCTGTCAGAGCTCCAGCGTTCCTCTGTGGAGAGAGGAGAACCTTGCAGAAGGACAACCATCTCTGCAGCAATCCACCAATCAGGCCTGTATGGCAGAGTTGCCAGGCGAAAGCCACTCCTTAGGCACAAGGCAGCCCATCTAGAATTTGCCAAAAGGCACCTGAAGGACTCTCAGACCATGAGAAACTAAATTCTCTGATCTGATGAGACAAAGATTGAACTCTTTGGTGTGAATGCCAGGCGTCATGTTTGGAGGAAACCAGGCACTGCTATTCACGAGGCCAATACCATCCCTACAGTCAAGCATGGTGGTGGCAGCATCATGCTATGGGGATGTTTTTCAGCAGCAGGAACTGGCAGACTAGTCAGGATAGAGGGAAAGATGAATGCAGCAATGTACAGAGACATCCTGGATGAAAACCTGCTCCAGAGCATTCTTGACCACAGACCTGGGGTGACGGTTCATTTTTCAGCAGGACCACGACCCGAAGCATACAGCCAAGATCTCAAAAGAGTGGCTTCAGAACCACTCTGTGAATATCCTGGAGTGGCCCAGCCAGAGCCCAGACTTGAATCCGACTGAACATCTCTGGAGAGATCTAAAAATGGCTGTGCACAGATCTCTCCCATCCAACCTGATGGAGCTTCAGAGGTACTGCAAAGAAGAATGGGCAAAACTGCCTAAAGATAGGTGTGCCAAGCTTGTGGCATCATATTCAAAAATACTTGAGGCTGTAGTTGCTGCCAAAGGTGGTTCTACAAAGTATTAAGCAAAGGCTGTGAATACTTGCGTAAATATGATTTCTTTGTTTTTTAATTTTAATACATTTTCAAAACCCACAAGAATTTTTTTCGCATGGTCATAATGGGGTATTTTGTGTAGAATTTTGAGGAAAGAGATTAATTTAATACAATTTGGAATAAGGCTGTAACGTAACAAAATGTGGAAAAAGTGAAGTGCAGTGAATACTTTCCGGATGCACTGTATATATTGCAAACATATTTTTAAAAGCAACTAAAGACCTAAGGAATCCTATTCTGGAAATTCTGGTATGTTATGTTTACAGTGTGAATCTTTATCTCTTTGCGATATTGAAGCTAAATGTCTTCATCAGTGTTGTCGCAGAACACGCGAGAGATTAGGCCGCACACCTTATAATCAGCATGAAATGAAATGGAGTCACATGACTCATTTCAGTTCATGCAATTATTAAAAAGCACTGGAGTCAAGTGATATCAGGTTTAAGGGAGAGTAAAATGTGTTTGGAATGTGCATCCTTAGAATAACAGTTGGTTAGAAAATTTATACTTGTTGTGACTTACTGTTAATGGTAATGGGTCATGTGAAACTATGGAACAATGGGTCATAACCAACATGGCGGATCAGGACAGGCATAAATCACAGAACAACCATAGTCTAAACACGGTCTAATAGGTGCACACGGTAAATGTTTATGTTTGTTACATTTTTATTATGCTAGCTAATGTTGTGCTAGCTAATGTTTTGTAAAAGCAATTCTAGCAACGAGCAACACCGCCAGCAACATTCAAAAGACTAGGAAGTGCATGTCTTGAACAAAGCACTTTTTATTTCTTGTGGTTTTCACAGTGTCTGAAGAGAGATAAATAGAGAGAGAAAAACATTTCTGAAGACGTCAGTACAACTCGTAGCAGTCATTCCATTACATCAGTGTAACTACAAGCTTGGTTTTCACGGTTGTTCCTGAAAGTATGTAGAAAGTGTGGCAAAAGACACCCCTGAACAAGTTGTAATTACAGTTACTGTGAAAAGCAAGTGGAAAATGAAATGATGTTCAAAAGACAAAGTTAAAGATGACATTCCCTTTGTATTTTAAAATTTACAAATTTACATGTTTTCAACATAAAAAAGGAAAAGGGCCAAAAGCAAAACTAATGTCACGACTGGCTCCGCCCACCCCACCCCCACTCAGATCTCCTGGGGTTCCCATACTTTTGCAAGGTATAATTCATTTGTTCATTCTAAAAATGTATGAAACCAAAATATTACATTGATAATGCTTAAAAGGTTGAAACCTGTGTGAAAATCTCTTCACCTTCAATTTACTTACTGGTTCACAGAAATAGTAATTGTGGTCAGGGGAGCCCAAAGTTTTGCAGATCACTGTATATGCATTTGAATAATGGTGAAAATTACTGTACCTGCATAAAGGCCAATGTATATAAACTTGAATAATGGTGATAATTACTGTACCTGCAGAAAGGCCACTGTATATGCACTTGAATAATAGTGATTATTACTGTACCTGCAGAAAATGGCATGAAGGCCTCCCTCTTCCTAAAGTTTCCATTATCATCCAGGAAGTGACCTGGGTTAAATATCTGAGGTGTCTCCCACTCTGACTCATCGAACAGAACTGAAGTCAGGTTGCCAATCACGATTGTGCCCTGCAGAACAATACAAACAATTATTGCAGCTCTGATGAACATTATGAACCAGATCTTTGGATATGAAGAACCAGGTCTCGTGTTTCCAAAGATGTGCAGGTACACATGCATCATTCTGAGCCCACCTTTGGGATACAGTACTCTTCTATCTGAGTGTCTTCTGTGGCAGCCCGGACAACGTTAAGTGGAATGATGTTTGCCATCCTCTGAATCTCATGAATAACAGCGTTGGTGTATGGAAGGTTCTCCTTGTCTGACATAGATGGTTGGCGTGAAGACCCCACCACCCTGTCAATCTCTGCTTGTATTTTGGCTAAGAATAATTTATGAAAATTAGTACATACAAATTATCTACAAAACAATGCCTACTCAAAGGTGGTGTTGAACAGTTCAGCAGTGTGTTATTCCTGAATAACAATAGTTTGAACTGGAGTATTCTGCAGAGGTGAGTAAGAAATGTTTTTAATGAACACCTACCAGCCAGTCAGAGTTGATTGTTACATGTTAACCCCAATCATCATAACTGAATGTGAAAGTCTGTAGCAGATGTTGGAGCAGATGTTAACTCATCATGCACTTACCCTGAATCTCAGGGTATTTGATCATGTACAGCAGGCCCCAGTACATGGTAGTGGAGGTGGTCTCACTCCCAGCACCAAAAAGGTCCAGAGTACAACAGCACAGATTTTCCATATCAAACCCAGCAGCTTCATCTTCTTTCCACTACAGAAAATGACAGGAAACCTCAGATTTCTCTCTGCAGAGATTTTAATTAATCATTTAATTAAATATTTAGCCTGAAGAAAATGTTTAACCTATTTCTGATCTACCAAATAAACTGAACACCTCTCATAGCGTTCTGCAGTTTGCCAGGTCTTCTTTTATATATATAATTTTTGTTCTACATCTTCCTGTTCTTTGTTTCTTTTTTGTGTGTGTTTATGTCACACTGTGGTCAGAACCAGAGTGTGACAAACATGTTTGTCATTGTTTAAAGTCTCCTTACTCCTGAACTCATGCCTCAGTTGCCATGTTACAGTTTAAATGTGAATTTGCCTTAAATTGTATTTGCCTGCCATCTGCTTCCAGGCTGCTAGAGTAAGCCTCATAAACGGAATGTTACCAAATGCATGAATGCATGAATTATCACTAAGTGTCTTGTTTAGTCTGGTATATGAATGAATCAAACCTGAATCCACACACAGGGGGCAAAGAGATGTCTCCTGTGCATCAGGGGGTGCAGTATCTGCTTTGGAAAACCTGGTGAAGAGTATTACTACTTACCTTTGCCATCTCGGTGAGGAAGCAGTCAATATAGTCTCGTGGGTTTGAGGGGTCATAGTTCACTCTGTGCTCTGTTATCTTGGAACGGACAAAGTCAATTATCTTTTTATTCAAGTGGAAGATTTTTTGGTGAGGACCAGGAAGTCGGCGCATGAGCCATGGAAACATGTTGTACACCTAGAGACACATGAGCACAGGTGTGAAGCTTGTGAAATTGATTTCTTAACACTGAATCACTGGCTCACATTCCCAAAGATTACATAGAACAAACATCACCAATACCAAGGAAACAAAGTGCAAAGAAAAGAATAAAACATGATCGGATCTCATATCATCAATTACAATGATAGCACTGCCAACAAGTAATGGAAGTGTATTGAGACCAAGAAGCATGACATATATGTCCACATCTTCGAATGCCTAAACCCCTAGCTTACACTAGGTAACAGTACACAGACTTGAAATAGGGCATAGAACACATTAATACTTAGTATTATACACATACATGGACAATGATTTAGAATTTCCACATTACTGAATCTACTCATCACATTTTCTCTCATTCAAGACAGCAAGTGCACCTTGCATATACAGTATATATGTGTGTGCGTGAGTATATATATATATACACACACACACACACACACACACACACACACACAAAGCCATGTGAGTCCATGTACCTGAGCCCAGATGCCACCCTGCAGGTAAACAACCTCATTAATGGCTTTCAGCATGGTTTGGAATTCACTATCACTGTACTCAAAGCGATCACCAAACACCAGGACACAGATCACATTAGAGACAGCATTGTTCATCAGCCACTGAGGATCAAACATTCTCCCTAGAAATGGGACAGAACATATGTATGTTATATTATTTATGTCATACATAAAAAATTAATCCATACAAGCAGGAAATGAATAATTATACAAAGGTTGCATTCTTCCTATGTACTACACAAACACATGACACTGTACAATATTGTTTGTATATTGCTTGTTAAGGCTTTATTGTTAAGCATTTAATCATCATTATGACATAACATTGTGGGTGCCATTTATGCAAAAATACATATCACTTTTCTCAGCTATCTAGGCTTTTCAATGTAAAAACTAAAAATCTAAACTACAGTTCATACAGTATCTTAGGAGGCATCACCTTGCTCATCTGACATGGCTTCTTTCAGGTAGCGGCATTCCAGATGGATGGAAGGCTCCAAGCTTTTCTTTCCCAGTCCAAAATTTCGAAGTGTAGACAGAGCAAACCGTCTCTGCTGCTTCCAGGTATAACCATTGGACAAAAGAACTCCTATTTACCCCAAATAAAAAGGTTCTCAAAAACATGTTCGATAAAAGACCCAAATAGTATCTTTATTTACTGTTCTAAACTAATATATCTGTGATTATACTTATGACAAAGCCCAAGTTGTACACTGAGGAATGCATAAAATTACTTTTAATGTATTAACACAGTAAAGGAACAAATTGCAATATATTTACTGTACTAAAGAGTAACTATTAAATTAATACGACTAGTCTTTACAATGTGTTTAACAGTTTACCAGAATCAAACATTAAGAGGGTCTACTGTTGATTTGCCCACCTGTCATACATACGTACCTTTACTTCCGCCAAAAATATCATTAGCCAAGGGTACATTTGGGCGATCAGCAAACACGTCTCCTTGGTCTACATACACCTTTTTAACTAATTTATATCCATTCACGATAACAAACCTCAGTCCGACAAGTCGAATGCTGAAAACATGTCCATATTTGTGTGTCATCTGCAAAGGGATAATAATGGATATCTTTATTTCGGATCTACATGCACAATGAGCGACTTGTATGTGTCTGTACATTTTCGGTTAAAATTAGATCAGGGAATCACTGAAGTAGAATGTAGCCAAGATATGACTGGCTTTGTAGTTTTGCGCTTACCTGTACTAACTCAGTATGAATCTTCTTTAAGTCGATATGATGAATATCGCCAATAAATGGCAGAGACCATGGCCCAGGAGGAAAGTTCTTCGGTGTTTTATTTCTCAAATAATCATAGAAAATAAAAAAGACGCACGAAAACAAGAAAACACACTTAAAGTCAATCCACTCAAAAACGTGTAGCTGAATGTCCGTCATTTAAATTCCGTTTCAAAATCTTATACAATGTTACAAGGAAAAGGTTTTTTTTAAGCTACACTCCAAAAACACTCAAAGCGTAGATTGTGGCGTTTTTTAAGGAAGTGAGAAAGTGTCCCGCCTCCTTTAGTCTACGACCGCATCCTATAATGTTCTGTATTCTTCAAACAGCACTCAGTATATAGTGTATGGCAGTTTTTCTGTATCAATATTCAAATGAAAATGTAATACGTATTTGCATTTACATGTTCCACTCATACAAGCAACTTTGAGCTCAAAATTCAAATGCAATAATTCCATTTACATTTGCAATGTGATAGACGTCTATTCATATTTCATTTACACATACATTTTGATGCTTTATTTGTGTCATTATTGAAATGAAAATTTATTTCCAATTTGAATTATCAAGTTCATGTGATCATGCAAAGGTTGTATCAAAATTATAATTAAAATGCTATTCGCTTAATATGCTTTGCATTTCGTGATAACACGTTTGAAACGTAATTTTCAACCTCACCACCACGCTAAAAAGATGTCAATATTCAAACGTTAATGGAGAAATAGCGCCTCTCCTGTTTGCACTAACATTACGATACCAACAGTGCTCAAACTGTGTCAAAATGCATTTTGAAAGTGCAATCCGAGCAGATTGCATTTTCATTTCCATGGTCTTCCACTATAGTCAAATTATAGTCAAATTAGATTCCACGGCTTCACTTTATTCAGCTGTGGCAGAGCAACTGTGTGCCTCAAACTACGGCGGTAGAAAGGCCGACCTCCGTGAAGCGTCTCGTGTGATCAGAAACAGAAAACCATTTCTGCTCGTTAATGCTGGTTTATTTAAATAAACATTGTGCTGTCGTATTTTTAAAGTTATAAAGCGGTACTGCCTCGATGAGTGATGTTATCCAGAACCCCCCAGCGTCCCTGTTTAGTGTGGTTAATGCCACAGACGCAGCATGATTACTTGAACTCGCAGGTAATCCTCTACCAAGCCTTGATCTGTAACGTACTTGTAATCATGACGCGAGCAGAAAATTTAGAAGTGAGCAAAAAACTGAAACACGCGCTGAAAACAGGGAAGTGAGCGCACTTAACAGCGCTCGGTTTTCTTGATTTTGCGTGCTCAGTGTGTCTGACTTGCTTGATTGAATCTTATCTTTGCGCTCTCATATTAAAGACCGTAATCTCACTCCATACTACACCTTGTGGGTTCATAGATTGTCCTTGTTTGAGTCGAGTGGCCCTGTTTTCATGCCTTGGTAAATCCTTAGTATAAGCTTCCGTTGTCTACGTTTCATGCCTTTCCCTAGTCTCAGACTATAACTTTGGGGTTCATAGATTGTGTTTGTTTAATCGAGTGTTCAGTGTACATTTTTATTCTTTGGTCTGTCTTTCGTACGAGTTCTTTTCCTCCACGTTATAGTTTGCCTAGGTCTCAGACTACACCTTATGCCCGGTTCACACTACACGATTTTAGGCTGGTTTTTCAGTTGCCGACTGTTTTTTGTAGATCGCCGACAGAAACTATGGTCGGATAACGTTTGAATATTGACATCTTTTTAGCCTGGTGGTGAGGTTGAAAATTACGTTGTGTTATCACGAAATGCAAAGCATATTAAGCTAATAGCATTTTAATTATGATTTTGATACAACCTTTGCATGATCACATGAACTTGTTAATTCAAATCGGGAAATACATTTTCATTTCAATAAAGACACATATAAAGCATCAAAATGTATGTGTAAATGAAATATGAATAGACGTCTATCACATTACAAATGTAAATGGAATTATTGCATTTGAATTTGAATTTTGAGCTCAAAGTTGCTTGTAAGAGTGGAACATGTAAATGTAAATGCGTATTACATTTTCATTTGAATATTGAGACAGAATAACTTCCATAATAGTGTAGCCAGTGGCGTGCACAGACATTTTGGGGGAGGGGGGGGGGGGGTGAAGGGCACTTTTTAGCGCATGTGGAACACTTCATTATAAAAAAAAAATTACAAGCGCATGTTGAATAAAATTTGACTTTTATTTGTAACATTCTCTAAACATGAGTAGTTTTCAGTAGAAAAAGTCACACCGCCAACTGATAAAATCCATATCCAATATTAACTATAGGCTATACAGTCATTGTAAAGTCCTTCAGTTAACTTCTGTTTACCCTCCACTGTCTGCAGGCCTTGTTGCATATATTTTGCAATTAGTAAATCAATATAGGCCTAAAATTAAGACAGTAAAAAGACCAAAAAGTACGAGGAGTTATAGGCTACTGAGTGTTGTCATTACATGAATGCAGATGGGCATTTTTCACAGGTAATGGGGAACTTCCCATTTCTTCTTTCACAAACGAATGTGTTAATTTATGTTGCCTAACAAAACCTATACAACAGAAAACGTTCAGCTTAACACATAGATTTGCAAACTCTACCTTAATTATTTGTATGTGGTCGTCCTCACATTATCTATCATTAATTTGGGCTAGAGCGACTATTTTATCAGGTGACCATCGGCTAAAAATGCTTAGTAGTTTGGTGCTGTATGAGACATTTAACTGCACAACAAAATGATTTCACGTTGGGCTTAGAGGGCAAACGGTACGATTTGACTTGATGTATATGTTACCTGCCTGGTGGGGCACGGGAGAAGAAGTCTATCTGTGACCGGTCGTGCTGTGCTGAAGACGCTGCCTGGTGGGGCACGGGAGAAGAAGTCTATCTGTGACCGGTCGTGCTGTGCTGAAGACGCTTCCTTCCACTCGCTGAACTGAACTGCTGCTGTAGCGCATCTGATGAGACAAAGGAAGAGAGAGGTCGGGTGTGTGCGAGGTGGTGGCGCATTTCAGAGCATTGTTTTTAATCGCTCAGGTTTTCAAAAGATCATTTCAAACCGACCTCAGTAAAATGATGATAATAATAAAAAACGAAGTTTCAAAAGGGCACTTTCGCTGATAAAGGGCAGAGTTGGTGGTGCTTTAGCACCACCTGAGGTCTATGTGTGCATGCCACTGAGTGTAGCTATATTGCGTAAATGTCCTAAACCACAGGTGTCAAACCCAAGGCCCGCGGGCCAAATGTGGCCCGCCGCGTCATTTTATGTTGCACGCGAGAGCTTAAAAAGCAAAATTGTCAAAAAAAAGAAGTAAAAGTGAGCAAAAACTACATTTCCCGCAATTATGTTACCCGCGAAGTGACGGCATCTCGACACTGCAGTGTTTCCATATCGATGCGATTTTCCCAATAAGTGTAATTGGGAAATACAAATAATGATCCCAAAATGTCCAGGAAGAGAAATATCGATGCAGATAGAAGGGTGTTTCAAGAAAGATGGGGAAGCGATGTTTGCGCTTCAAGGAGAAAAACGGGTATGAAGCGGTGGCAGTTGTCACAGTACTATACGTCGGCATTTTGCAACCAAACAAAATTAGCCATCAAGAAAAACGACGAAATGTCAAAGAATTAAAAAGCAAAGTGCGATAGCAACAAAATGTGTTCACAACCACAAACGAAACGGCAGTAAAAGCTGCTTTGTTGTGGCTGAATAAATCGCCGCGCTTCAGTCTTTTTCAGAGGGAGCATTTTTGAAGCACATTCGCTATTTTCACAGTAATTTGATATTTCAAGTTTTGAACAAAGTAAATGTGATATATTTGATCAATTGTTCTTTATTCACTTGGATAGTTTGATCGTTGATTGATGGAGTAATGTGGGTTTAATAACCTAACAAATTGAAAGGATTTTGTTATAACAGCAACAAGCAAACATTTTTTTTTACATTTACGCAAATATAGTATCTGTAATTTTTGTAACTTGAATAAGTAATAAATTCAGAGTTATTTAACATTAAGGAGTAGGTACATTTATAAGTTACATATGGGTAACGATTATGCTGATGTGGCTTGCGGTGAAAATGAGTTTGACACCCCGTCCTAACCATCCTTTGACATAATGCTGGGCGATATGATCTCAAATCAAGATCATGATTTATTGAACATTTTATCTCGATTAAGGTTAATGAACGATTTCGTTTTTTTATGTGTTTTTATAGTTCACTGACAAGTGTTCAACTATTAAAGCTGGAAGAGGAAGAGGTCATATTGTTATGGTTATAAAATAAGAAGGAATCACACAGTTGAACTGTTTATGAATATTTATTGAACATTTCCAATTTCCACCAGTTGAAATCAAAGCACACATTGCATGAAAAGGTCACATTTGTATGTTGCATGTTCTCTTGCTCTCAACGGTCTCGTCTCACCATTCTACTCGGCTCAGTAGTACTTACTCTCAGTAGTACTTACTTTTTCTTAATGAGAAAAACTAGTGTGTTTTCAGCAGGGCCAGTTTTAGCTATGGGCAATGTGGGCAACTGCCCAGGGCGCAAACTATTTGAGTGTCAATAAAACAAAAAAAAAAAAAACTCAAAACAAAACTTCCCAGTTTTGGGGGTTAGGTAGAGGGTTAGGGTTAGACTACCGCTCATTTCCATGTCAGATTAGTGGAGTGGGCGCTGGGGGGGCACAGGTTGTGTATGCAAGAGGAGGCAAGGGGGAGGGGGCGAGGCGAATACAAATACACATACTCAAAATAATTTGCTTTTTATCACATTAAAAGAGATGGTACCATGTTTGGTATAGTGTATTAGGCCTACATAAGCTTGTTGGCGTATTAATGTATACTTAAAATAAAAAAGATTTCTTTATTAAACACTGAACAATTCATGTTTAAAATAAGCCAGAACACAACCTGTATCCAAAGCAGAAAAAGAAGATGGGGTCTAATAATTGATACCCACGTCTCAGGCTTAATACTGAACCTGTTATGACCTTATCAACAAAAAAAGAGAAAGAAACCTGTTATCATCAGAAAGTAAAAATAAATTAGCAAAGTAAGCAGACCTAGCTTCCTTTACTAAAGTATTAAAAGAAAAATTAAGATCTTTAAGGTTCAGGAGATGCACTTCTAACCCAATAGCTTTCCATATTCTGTCCGACCTAAGACACTTCTGTCATAAAAAGTTCCAACCTCATCGGTCACACATGGAGTTTTATTCTTTATAGCCCTTTATACAATATCTCAGCGGGGGACAGCACAGAGTTGGTATGGATGAGGGCAGAGTGTGGCACCTGATCTGAACTCCAGTTTGGGCTCGACCCCCTCTGGTGGTGAAAAAGTGAAGTGCTGAAGGAGAGACGTGAAGAACAGGAAGAGCTCCATACGGGCCAGGTGCTCTCCCAGACACACCCTCTTTCCTGGGATGAGAAAAGCAAAGAAAAACAACAAAAAAGCACAAATAAAACAGTACAAACTTCACTGCAGCAGGTGGAAGACATTACCATAACATTACCATAACAGAAAGGAGGATGCTAAAAAAACTAGCAACTCTTATAGACAATGAATCCCACCCCATGTTTGAGACTTTATCAGCTCTGGGTAGCACCTTCTGTGACCGACTGTGTCACCCAAAGTGTGTTACAGAGCGTTACCGGAGATCCTTCACCCCTGCTGCAGTTAGACTGTACAATCAGCACTGCTCTCGATAACAATACACCTTTTGCTTATAGTTCTTTTTTGCTTATATTCTATATGTATATATGTATCGTGTACGTTTGGAGTCCTGTCCTTTGTACTACTGTCACTTTGTCACTTTGTACTACTGTCACTTTGCTGCTGGGAGTTGTAAATTTCCCCATTGCGGGACTAATAAAGGTTTATCTTATCTTACATTAGGGCACTCCAAATGTTTCTTCCTGAGTACTTATAATCTGATGTACAGTGCATCCGGAAAGTATTCACAGCGCTTCACTTTTTCCACATTTTGTTACAGCCTTATTTCAATTGTATTAAATTATTCTCTCACCTCAAAATTCTACACAAAATACCCCATTATGACTATGTGAAAAAGGTTTTCTTGAGAGTTCTGAACATTTATTAAAAATAAGAAATCACATTCACATAAGTATTGACAGCCTTCGCCATGAAGCACAAAATTGAGCTCAGGTGCATCCTGTTTCCACTGATCATCCTTGAGATGTTTCTACAGCTTAAATGGAGTCCACCTGTGGTAAATCCAGTTGATTGGACATGATTTGGAAAAGCATACACCTATCTATATAAGGTCCCATAGTTGAGTGCATGTCAGAGCGCAAACACCACGCATAAAGTCAAAGGAATTGTCTGTAGACCTCCGAGACAAAAATGTCTCGAGGCACAAATCTGGGAAAGAATACAGAAACATTTCTGCTGCTTTGAAGGTCCCAAATGAGCACAGTGGCCTCAATCATTCGTAAATGGAAGAAGTTTGGAACCACCAGGGCTCTTCCTAGAGCTGGCCGGCCGTCTAAATTGAGCGATCAGGGGAGAAGGGCCTTTGTCAGGGAGGTGACCAAGAACCTGATGGTCACTCTGTCAGAGCTCCAGCGTTCCTCTGTGGAGAGAGGAGAACCTTGCAGAAGGACAACCATCTCTGCAGCAATCCACCAATCAGGCCTGTATGGCAGAGTTGCCAGGCGAAAGCCACTCCTTAGGCACAAGGCAGCCCATCTAGAATTTGCCAAAAGGCACCTGAAGGACTCTCAGACCATGAGAAACTAAATTCTCTGATCTGATGAGACAAAGATTGAACTCTTTGGTGTGAATGCCAGGCGTCATGTTTGGAGGAAACCAGGCACTGCTATTCACGAGGCCAATACCATCCCTACAGTCAAGCATGGTGGTGGCAGCATCATGCTATGGGGATGTTTTTCAGCAGCAGGAACTGGCAGACTAGTCAGGATAGAGGGAAAGATGAATGCAGCAATGTACAGAGACATCCTGGATGAAAACCTGCTCCAGAGCATTCTTGACCACAGACCTGGGGTGACGGTTCATTTTTCAGCAGGACCACGACCCGAAGCATACAGCCAAGATCTCAAAAGAGTGGCTTCAGGACCACTCTGTGAATATCCTGGAGTGGCCCAGCCAGAGCCCAGACTTGAATCCGACTGAACATCTCTGGAGAGATCTAAAAATGGCTGTGCACAGATCTCTCCCATCCAACCTGATGGAGCTTCAGAGGTACTGCAAAGAAGAATGGGCAAAACTGCCTAAAGATAGGTGTGCCAAGCTTGTGGCATCATATTCAAAAAGACTTGAGGCTGTAGTTGCTGCCAAAGGTGGTTCTACAAAGTATTAAGCAAAGGCTGTGAATACTTGCGTAAATATGATTTCTTTGTTTTTTAATTTTAATACATTTTCAAAACCCACAAGAATTTTTTTCGCATGGTCATAATGGGGTATTTTGTGTAGAATTTTGAGGAAAGAGATTAATTTAATACAATTTGGAATAAGGCTGTAACGTAACAAAATGTGGAAAAAGTGAAGTGCAGTGAATACTTTCCGGATGCACTGTATATATTGCAAACATATTTTTAAAAGCAACTAAAGACCTAAGGAATCCTATTCTGGAAATTCTGGTATGTTATGTTTACAGTGTGAATCTTTATCTCTTTGCGATATTGAAGCTAAATGTCTTCATCAGTGTTGTCGAAGAACACGCGAGAGATTAGGCCGCACACCTTATAATCAGCATGAAATGAAATGGAGTCACATGACTCATTTCAGTTCATGCAATTATTAAAAAGCACTGGAGTCAAGTGATATCAGGTTTAAGGGAGAGTAAAATGTGTTTGGATCCTTAGAATAACAGTTGGTTAGAAAATTTATACTTGTTGTGACTTACTGTTAATGGTAATGGGTCATGTGAAACTATGGAACAATGGGTCATAACCAACATGGCGGATCAGGACAGGCATAAATCACAGAACAACCATAGTCTAAACACGGTCTAATAGGTGCACACGGTAAATGTTTATGTTTGTTACATTTTTATTATGCTAGCTAATGTTGTGCTAGCTAATGTTTTGTAAAAGCAATTCTAGCAACGAGCAACACCGCCAGCAACATTCAAAAGACTAGGAAGTGCATGTCTTGAACAAAGCACTTTTTATTTCTTGTGGTTTTCACAGTGTCTGAAGAGAGATAAATAGAGAGAGAAAAACATTTCTGAAGACGTCAGTACAACTCGTAGCAGTCATTCCATTACATCAGTGTAACTACAAGCTTGGTTTTCACGGTTGTTCCTGAAAGTATGTAGAAAGTGTGGCAAAAGACACCCCTGAACAAGTTGTAATTACAGTTACTGTGAAAAGCAAGTGGAAAATGAAATGATGTTCAAAAGACAAAGTTAAAGATGACATTCCCTTTGTATTTTAAAATTTACAAATTTACATGTTTTCAACATAAAAAAGGAAAAGGGCCAAAAGCAAAACTAATGTCACGACTGGCTCCGCCCACCCCACCCCCACTCAGATCTCCTGGGGTTCCCATACTTTTGCAAGGTATAATTCATTTGTTCATTCTAAAAATGTATGAAACCAAAATATTACATTGATAATGCTTAAAAGGTTGAAACCTGTGTGAAAATCTCTTCACCTTCAATTTACTTACTGGTTCACAGAAATAGTAATTGTGGTCAGGGGAGCCCAAAGTTTTGCAGATCACTGTATATGCATTTGAATAATGGTGAAAATTACTGTACCTGCATAAAGGCCAATGTATATAAACTTGAATAATGGTGATAATTACTGTACCTGCAGAAAGGCCACTGTATATGCACTTGAATAATAGTGATTATTACTGTACCTGCAGAAAATGGCATGAAGGCCTCCCTCTTCCTAAAGTTTCCATTATCATCCAGGAAGTGACCTGGGTTAAATATCTGAGGTGTCTCCCACTCTGACTCATCGAACAGAACTGAAGTCAGGTTGCCAATCACGATTGTGCCCTGCAGAACAATACAAACAATTATTGCAGCTCTGATGAACATTATGAACCAGATCTTTGGATATGAAGAACCAGGTCTCGTGTTTCCAAAGATGTGCAGGTACACATGCATCATTCTGAGCCCACCTTTGGGATACAGTACTCTTCTATCTGAGTGTCTTCTGTGGCAGCCCGGACAACATTAAGTGGAATGATGTTTGCCATCCTCTGAATCTCATGAATAACAGCGTTGGTGTATGGAAGGTTCTCCTTGTCTGACATAGATGGTTGGCGTGAAGACCCCACCACCCTGTCAATCTCTGCTTGTATTTTGGCTAAGAATAATTTATGAAAATTAGTACATACAAATTATCTACAAAACAATGCCTACTCAAAGGTGGTGTTGAACAGTTCAGCAGTGTGTTATTCCTGAATAACAATAGTTTGAACTGGAGTATTCTGCAGAGGTGAGTAAGAAATGTTTTTAATGAACACCTACCAGCCAGTCAGAGTTGATTGTTACATGTTAACCCCAATCATCATAACTGAATGTGAAAGTCTGTAGCAGATGTTGGAGCAGATGTTAACTCATCATGCACTTACCCTGAATCTCAGGGTATTTGATCATGTACAGCAGGCCCCAGTACATGGTAGTGGAGGTGGTCTCACTCCCAGCACCAAAAAGGTCCAGAGTACAACAGCACAGATTTTCCATATCAAACCCAGCAGCTTCATCTTCTTTCCACTACAGAAAATGACAGGAAACCTCAGATTTCTCTCTGCAGAGATTTTAATTAATCATTTAAATATTTAGCCTGAAGAAATTGTTTAACCTATTTCTGATCTACCAAATAAACTGAACACCTCTCATAGCGTTCTGCAGTTTGCCAGGTCTTCTTTTATATATATAATTTTTGTTCTACATCTTCCTGTTCTTTGTTTCTTTTTGTGTGTGTTTATGTCACACTGTGGTCAGAACCAGAGTGTGACAAACATGTTTGTCGTTGTTTAAAGTCTCCTTACTCCTGAACTCATGCCTCAGTTGCCATGTTACAGTTTAAATGTGTATTTGCCTTATATTGTATTTGCCTGCCATCTGCTTCCAGGCTGCTAGAGTAAGGCTTATGAACAGAATGTTACCAAATGCATGAATTATCACTAAGTGTCTTGTTTAGTCTGGTATATGAATGAATAAAACCTGAATCCACACACAGGGAGCAAAGAGATGTCTCCTGTGCATCAGGGGGTGCAGTATCTGCTTTGGAAAACCTGGTGAAGAGTATTACTACTTACCTTTGCCATCTCGGTGAGGAAGCAGTCAATATAGTCTCGTGGGTTTGAGGGGTCATAGTTCACTCTGTGCTCTGTTATCTTGGAACGGACAAAGTCAATGATCTTTTTAAACAAGTGGAAGATTTTTTGGTGAGGACCAGGAAGTCGGCGCATGAGCCATGGAAACATGTTGTACACCTAGAGACACATGAGCACAGGTGTGAAGCTTGTGAAATTGATTTCTTAACACTGAATCACTGGCTCACATTCCCAAAGATTACATAGAACAAACATCACCAATACCAAGGAAACAAAGTGCAAAGAAAAGAATAAAACATGATCGGATCTCATATCATCAATTACAATGATAGCACTGCTAACAAGTAATGAAAGTGTATTGAGACCAAGAAGCATGACATATATGTCCACATCTTCGAATGCCTAAACCCCTAGCTTAGACTAGGTAACAGTACACAGACTTGAAATAGGGCATAGGACACATTAACACTCAGTATTATACACATACATGGACAATGATTTAGAATTTCTCATTCAAGACAGCAAGTGCACCTTGCATATACAGTATATATATGTGTGCGTGAGTGCATGCGAGTGAGTGTGATATATACAGTGTGTGTGTGTGTGTGTGTGTATTATATATATATATATATATATATATATATATATATATATATATAAATAATACACACACACACACACACACACACACACACAAAGCCATGTGAGTACATGGTCAAATAGACGCCGTAGTCAAATATAAACATGCCCTAATAAAAGCTAGAGCCTCATATTATTCGACACTAATAGAAAACAACAAAAATAACCCTAGATTTCTCTTCGCGACTGTATCAAAACTAACAAGAAATATCAATGACACTAGTTCTAATACGGCACTTAGTAATAAAATAGATATTATCCGACTACAGAGTCATAATACATCACAGCCTAATCTCCAATCCAACCCCAGTAGTATAGGTATTAGTAACTACGCATCTAAAAATATTACTGAGCTAAATGGCTTCGATCCTATATCGCAAAAAGACCTCACAACACTAATTCATTCGTCTAACCTAGGATATGTGCCCAAACAATTAAAATGTGCCGTAATTAGACCCTTGATTAAAAAACAGAATCTTGATCCGCAGATTCTAGCCAACTATAGACCAATTTCTAATCTCCCATTTATCTCTAAAATTTTAGAAAAAGCAGTTTACAATCAGTTAAACCATTATCTCCAATCAAATAGTATCCATGAAAAGTTCCAATCAGGATTTAGACCGAACCACAGCACTGAAACAGCTTCACTCAGGGTAGTGAATGATTTACTGATATCGTCAGATAATGGGCTCATCTCGTTCCTTATACTGTTAGATCTTAGCGCAGCTTTTGATACTGTAGACCACAACATTTTGCTGGATCGACTAGAAAACACAGTAGGTATTAAAGGAGTTGCACTCTCCTGGTTTAGATCATATCTGACCGACCGCTTCCAATGTGTAAGTGTTAATAATAAAACATCTAAATCTGTTCAGGTTAAATATGATGTCCCACAAGGGACAGTCCTAGGACCACTTCTATTTACACTTTACATGTGTACAAGAGATAAAACATTGGATGGCGTGTAACTTTCTAGCACTAAATCCAAATAAAACAGAGCTAATAATAGTTGGGTCTAGGGCAGCGAGAGAGAAGATACGTAATGTAGCATTGAATCTACATTCCTTTACTATAACCCCCAGCGCAGAGGTAAAGAACTTAGGTGTCACAATAGACCCAGATCTCTTGTTCGATACACACATTAATAATATAACTAGGGTAGCGTTCTTTCACTTACGCAACATTGCTAACATTTGAAATAAATTAAATACTAGTGATGCGGAAAAGCTAATCCATGCATTCATATCCTCTCACCTAGATTATTGCAATAGTCTTCTAGCTGGATGTTCTGGTTAATCGATAAACAAACTCCAGCTTGTTCAGAACGCAGCAGCGTCCGTTTTAATGAAAACTAAAAAATTTGATCACATTAGTCCCATACTATCGTCATTACATTGGCTGCCAGTTAGATTCCGTATTGACTATAAAATACTTTTATTAACATATAAAACACTGCATGGCTTAGCTCCAGAGTATCTTAGTGAACTTATTGATCATTACAATCCAGCACATTCGCTTCGTTCACAGGACGCAGGCTTATTAACTGTTCCTAGGATCAAAAAGATCACAGCAGGTGGAAGAGCCTTTTCTTTTAAAGCTCCACAACTTTGGAATAATCTTCCTGCCTTTATTCGGGACTCAGACACAGTCTCAATGTTTAAAACTCAACTAAAGACTTATCTGTTTAGTTTGGCCTTTGAATAACCTGTTACATATTTACCACATCACATATCTTTCTTCTCCGAGGTTCACTTGGGGAGTAACACTGCAGTTGGAGCCTACAATTCCAGTATCATCGCTCCGACTCGGAATGAAAACCTGGTGTTCATCATAAGACATTTACATTGACAATATCAACACCCAGAACTTTCATTCTAGTTACCTTATACTTAGCCTGACTGTGTGATTTATTTGTAACTTGTGTATTAGTCTGTATAATTTGTTTTTGTGTAATTTGTGTGTTAACGGGCCGCCCAATGGAGGATGGGTTCCCTTTTGAGTCTTGGTCCTCCCAAGATTTCTTCCTATTCCCCTTTTCCTTGCCACTGTCACCTTTGGCTTGCTCATTAGGGATTTGGACCCATAGTATTGTTAACCTTGTAAATCCTGTAAAGCGCTTTGTGACAACATATGTTGTGAAAAGCGCTATACAAATATATTTGATTTGATTTGAGTCCATGTACCTGAGCCCAGATGCCACCCTGCAGGTAAACAACCTCATTAATAGCTTTCAGCATGGTTTGGAATTCACTATCACTGTACTCAAACCGATCACCAAACACCAGGACACAGATCACATTAGAGACAGCATTGTTCATCAGCCACTGAGGATCAAACATTCTCCCTAGAAATGGGACAGAACATATGTATGTTATATTATTTATGTCATACATAAAAAATTAATCCATACAAGCAGGAAATGAATAATTATACAAAGGTTGCATTCTTCCTATGTACTACACAAACACATGACACTGTACAATATTGTTTGTATATTGCTTGTTAAGGCTTTATTGTTAAGCATTTAATCATCATTATGACATAACATTGTGGGTGCCATTTATGCAAAAATACATATCACTTTTCTCAGCTATCTGGGCTTTTCAATGTAAAAACTAAAAATCTAAACTACAGTTCATACAGTATCTTAGGAGGCATCACCTTGCTCATCTGACATGGCTTCTTTCAGGTAGCGGCATTCCAGATGGATGGAAGGCTCCAAGCTTTTCTTTCCAAGTCCAAAATTTCGAAGTGTAGACAGAGCAAACCGTCTCTGCTGCTTCCAGGTATAACCATTGGACAAAAGAACTCCTATTTACCCCAAATAAAAAGGTTCTCAAAAACATGTTCGATAAAAGACCCAAATAGTATCTTTATTTACTGTTCTAAACTAATATATCTGTGATTATACTTATGACAAAGCCCAAGTTGTACACTGAGGAATGCATAAAATTACTTTTAATGTATTAACACAGTAAAGGAACAAATTGCAATATATTTACTGTACTAAAGACTAACTATTAAATTAATACGACTAGTCTTTACAATGTGTTTAACAGTTTACCAGAATCAAACATTAAGAGGGTCTACTGTTGATTTGCCCACCTGTCATACATACGTACCTTTCCTTCCGCCCAAAATATCATTAGCCAAGGGTAAATTTGGGCGATCAGCAAACACATCTCCTTGGTCTACATACACCTTTTTAACTAATTTATATCCATTCACGATAACAAACCTCAGTCCGACAAGTCGAATGCTGAAAACATGTCCATATTTGTGTGTCATCTGCAAAGGGATAATAATGGATATCTTTATTTCGGATCTACATGCACAATGAGCGACTTGTATGTGTCTGTACATTTTCGGTTAAAATTAGATCAGGGAATCACTGCAGTAGAATGTAGCCAAGATATGACTGGCTTTGTAGTTTTGCGCTTACCTGTACTAACTCAGTATGAATATTCTTTAAGTCGATATGATGAATATCGCCAATAAATGGCAGAGACCATGGCCCAGGAGGAAAGTTCTTCGGTGTTTTATTTCGCAAATAATCATAGAAAAGAAAAAAGACGCACGAAAACAAGAAAACACCCTTAAAGTCAATCCACTCAAAAACGTGTAGCTGAATGTCCGTCATTTAAATTCCGTTTCGAAATCTTATACAATGTTACAAGGAAAAGGTTTTTTTAAGCTACACTCCAAAAACACTCAAAGCGTAGATTGTGGCGTTTGACGGAAGTGAGAAAGTGTCCCGCCTCCTTTAGTCTACGACCGTATCTTATAACGTTCATTCTTCAAACAGCACTCAGTATATAGTGTATATTGCGTCCTAAAAACCATCCTACGACATAATGCTGGGCGATATGATCTCAAATCAAGATCATGATTTATTGAACATTTTATCTCGATTAAGGTTAATTAACTATTTCGTTTTTTTTTTATGTGTTTTTTATAGTTCACTGACAAGTGTTTAACTATTAAAGCTGGGATATTTTCTAATGGAAGAGGTCATATTGTTATGGTTATAAAATAAGAAGGAATCACACAGTTGAACTGTTTATGGATATTTATTGAACATTTCCAATTTCCACCAGTTGAAATCAAAGCACACACTGCATGAAAAGGTCACATTTGTATGTTGCATGTCCTCTTGCTCTCAACGGTCTCGTCTCACCATTCTACTCGGCTCAGTAGTACTTACTCTCAGTAGTACTTTGAGTGTCAATAAAACAAAAAAAAAAACTCAAAACAAAACTTCCCAGTTTTGGGGGTTAGGTAGAGGGTTAGGGTTAGACTACCGCTCATTTCCATGTCAGATTAGTGGAGTGGGCGCTGGGGGGGGGGCACAGGTTGTGTGTGTAAGAGGAGGCAAGGGGGAGGGGGCGAGGCGAATACAAATACACACTCAAAATAATTTGCTTTTTATCACATTAAAAGAGACGGTCCCATGTTTGGTATAGTGTATTAGGCCTACATAAGCTTGTTGGCGTATTAACAGGGCCGGAGTGGGACACTTTTTCAGCCCGGGAGTTTTATGACCAAATCCGGCCCAAAATTATTTTTCCCTCCCAATCGGCCCAAACTAGAGATTAACATGAACCGGCCCATCGGGAATCCTCCCAAATCTCCCGATTAGCCACTCCGGCTTTGCGTATTAATGTATACTTAAAATATATGTTAGATTGATTAGGATTTGTTCCGGTAGCTAAATTAGGTAACAAGCTAGTATATATTTTATTTAATGGTCATTTAATTAAAAAATGCCCAATCTTACCGTCTTCACGTTCTCTCATGTTTTGCCCTGTAATTACGAGAGGCTTGTATTTGTAAACATAGTATACAAGCAAACTATTCAGTCAGATAGCTTGTTGTGAAACTAAATACTGTTTTCAAATACCTTAGCCAAAATTCCAACGCTTTTCAAACCTGGAACACAATGCAACATTAACATTCATCAGGTAAATGTTCTTTCCCCTGGTTTTGAGGGGTGTTTCTTTATACTACCACATATAGTTTCGGAGAACACTGCAAAGAATGTGACGCGCCAACACTTCCGCCGTTTGCACAGGTTCGCGTGAGGTGTGCAGAGTTGCGCGCTACGGTGACTCACGAAAGTGTATCCTTTAACGTTCTGTATTCTGCATACTGCACTCAGTATATAGTGTATATTCCGTAAAGGTCCCATATTCACGCTATTTTCCATGACAACGCTGGGCAGGGCCATCTTGGTTGACTTTGTGTTGGAACTTCCGGTGCTACGGATACGCTGATACCGATTACAAGCAAAACGACAACAAACACAAAATGACTAGCATATGTTCAGTTAGAGCAGAGGTGGCCAACCCGTCAGAGACCAAGAGGGGTGGCGAGTGTAAATTATTAGCGGGGGGGATATAAAATGGACACAAATTAAGTATTAAGTAAAAAAACAAACACAAACTTCGATATAAACATAAGGCGTGATGTGCTTCAGGACTTTGTCACGTTTGGAGCACACTACGAGCTCTGTTATGTACGCAACTGTTTTTTTTCTAGGTAAAAAGTGGATAAACTCCGTTATCAACACTCCGTTACAACGCCACTGACCTGCGCTCACTTTTAGGAAGAAAATAACAGACAGTGTCAGTAGTTTTTAAACCTCCCTCAGTCGTGTGTGGTGCCTTTGCTGCACCTCATATGTGGTTTATTCCAACCGTGTGACAGAAGAACCGCGTCTCACCAATGAGACTCCAATCACAATCGCACAGATACTTCATACCGCTAGTCTCCAGTTTTCCACTACGCCGGTTTTAAAAGTATTAGCGGCTCGCTGGGCTTGTAAACAAACCGCGCAGCACGAAGATGTAGCAGTGCTTGACCAACAGTGTTACGAACACAGCTCGAAAAGATCTGAGTGTTGTGGGGCACCTTATAACTTATATCCACCGCCTTCCAAAGAAGAGGACCTGCGTCTAAGGCTGAAGGCGCTAAATTTAAAACATCCACCCAAACGTCCATGCGTCTGCTCTTACCAACACCAGATCATCCTTATCCCGAGAAATGGCTCGGTTATGAAGCTCCGATGAAGCAAACGCGTCGGGTGCTTGTGAGGCTATCAGATAAGTAACTTTTATAATCAGTGGCCACATCTTTTCCTTGCATTCATTTTGTAATTTAAAGTAATTAAGTAAAGAAGTAAATAGACAAGAATGCCTATTTTATGAAAAAAATCATTAAAATGTAGTAGTGTACACTAATGCAAAAATAGCTGACCGGAAGTTCTAACACAAAGGCGGAAGAAACACACACTTGAAAGTGGGCGTGGCGAAATACGGTGAATACGGTAGGCCTATATTCAGCCCCGTCGACAGGGGGGGACAACCGGGTCTGTTGTCCCGGGCCCATCAAAGAGCCCAGCAATTTATTTTTTATTTAAAGTCTATAATTTTTTTATAATCTTGAAATCTTTCATTAATATATAATTATGTACTCATAATAAGCTCAATGTCTAAAATATATATGTTTTTACCTATCTGCATATTTTCCATTAAGTGCATACACCCCCGCCTCCCTCTGAAAAATGGTTTGATCCAGCACCGACCGTAACCGTACAGTGGTGGATAGTTAAAGTAAACAGGAATCTGTAGTGCAGAAAAGAAAGGAAAAATATTTACCTGACGAATTTTAAAGTTGCATTGTGTTCCAGGTTTGAAAAGTGCTGGAATTTAGGCTGAAGTACTTGAAAATGCTTGAAATTGTAACTACTTCGTTTCACAACAAATAGCTGTCTGACTGAACAGTTCTCGTGAAGACGTTAAGATTGGGCGTTTTGAAAATAAACAACCATTAAATAATGTGATAAAAAGCGAGTTATTTCGAATCATTTCGAGTATATGTATAAATATTTAACTTAATTAAGTTTAACGTGCTGGGAAATATTGAACTGGACCTTGAAAGTGACGTACAAGTGCTTTAATTCCACCTTATAAAGGTGTATGAACCCTGCAAACACGACTTTGTATGGAGTGATTTTTGTTTCAATAGTTCCACAAAAGCAAAAGTAAATCCAAGAGCAGAAAGTATATGTTATGAATGCAAAACAGAAAAAAATATATCAAAAGTATATTTCTTTAATATAATTGGTTATTTGAAACTTATTTTCGTGTTTGAAAACGCTGGGAAGCTGGTGGGGTGGGTGTGGCTTGGTCCCAGAGGGTTTCAGAGCTCCGTGTCAGTCCGGAATCAGTGACCAATGGAGATGGCAGAGGAACGCCTTCATCTAAGCCCCTCCCACACGTGAAATGTGTTCCAAAAGTCAGAAGCAAAAAACGAAGCAGAAGCAAAGAGAGATTTCAGAAGCAAAAGACCTTACTGGGAAAATCCAAAAAAACAAAAATAATGGAACCAAAAACTTGTCAAAATGCAAACGAAAATAAGTTTCAAATAACCAATTATATAAAAAAATATACTTTTGATATATTTTTTTCTGTTTTGCATTCATAACATATACTTTCTGCTCTTGGATTTACTTTTGCTTTTGTGGAACTATTGAAACAAAAATCACTCCATAACTTTGTTCCTTGCGCTGAAGCGCGGCGCACGAAGTTACAAAATTCGAGAGGTGCACGACATGAAACTTTCTTGTCCCGGGCCCCAGCAAGACTGTCAACGGGCCTGCCTATATTATCCTTTATTTGACGCAAACCATACAACGACATGGTGTGTGACGATATGAACTCAAATCAAGATCATTATTAAGTGAACATTTTACCTCGTTTACGTTTAATGAACGTTTTTTGTTTTTTTTGCTGTTTTTTGCCCTTATAACAAACCCTTTTTTTGCCACTGGCAAATGTTCAACCATTAAAGCTGGGATATTTTTTCTAGTAAAAGAGGTCATATTGTTAAGATTATAAAATAAGAATCAAACACACAGTTAATCCATTTATGAATATTTATCAAACATTTTCATCAACTTAAATCAAAGCACTCACCACTACGTTCTACCTTCTCTTCCTCTCAACGGTCTCGTCCCGTCATTCTACTCTACACAGTAGTATTTACACTCAGTAGTACGTACTCTCAGTAGTACTTACTCTCAGTAATACGTACTCTCAGTACTTACTCTCTAGCATAGTTTTCAGGTTTTAGACAGGATCTGGGTCAAGTAGCAAATGAGGGGTACTCAGTATCACGGACATAATTTGGGGGGGACGGTTTTGGTCCCCCCCCAGTTTTTACGGTTAAAACCAAATATTTAAATAGCGACAAATCCATGTCCCCCCACTTTTTTAAAAGCCGGTTTTGGTCCCCAGCTGTTTTTATGGTAAAAAAAAAAAAACTAATATTTAAATAGCGACGAATGAAGCGCTAGGACCACGCAGAAAACGACCGCCCCATGTTCTCAGGCGCTACCAAACCCCTCCCCCTCAACGATTGGCACACACACCCCGCACCCCAGTTCTCAAGCCATTTGTGTCCCCCCCACCTATGAAATCAAAATTACGTCCATGCTCAGTATTTAGTGTATACTGTCATCACTAGTGTGATAAGTATTGACGTTTTAACCCTTTTTAAAGTTGCTTAAGCAACGTAAAGCCAAGTTGGGGTCTGTCAGCAAGTTTGGTAAAAATGTCATCGATTTGGCGCCCCCTCTAGTGCAGTGCCCCTATGCGTCGCATAAGCTGCATACCCCCTTTTTGCGCCACTGAGTGAGAGTGTATCGTGTAGAGTACATTATATTACCGCGCTACGTTAGGCTATTTAAACTTTGTAAATGCATGAAATGTGCGTCATCTAGCCAGAGGAACACAGTTTTATTACAAATTTATGATACGAACAAACTTTAAGCAAGGCAAGTTTATTTGTATTTATTTATTTGCATTTATTTTATTTGTATATAGTTTTTGCTATAATAGGTGACAATTAAATATGCTTTACAACTACAGTTAAAATCATATTTTAACATTTATCTGATCAAAGTAACTTCAATATCATTATTTCACATCCAGGGGAGCAAACATCTAAAGTGCATAATTAGACTTTGCCCTCTTAATATAAAATTATGTTTAATATTTGTTTTCCTGTGTTTCTAAACAGCTTCTCACAGCATCAGATTATCTGATGTATGTCATTTCCAATCTCTTGATGACATCACCAGAACTCAGAATGGGTCATTTTTTCAAGTCCTTCGCCGCAGCACCACCAACACCAGCTTGGACTTGGAGGCAAATCTTGGCATGAGACCCATGACCTAGCCCAAACCCCACATACAGGGGCACAGTGAACGTGCTTGTGACTTTATGAATGAGGGTCATTCTGTTAGAAACACTGTAAAAGGAGAGATTTCCTAATTTTTGATCGAGATAGACCCCAATTCGTTTGGCCGTTGGGCCAGAGATAGCCACCTGAACGTCCTGGTGCCAGAAGCTGTATTTCTCTGGATAACAAACTAATCTCCAGGACTTGCTATTATGGCCAAACCTGCTCCAACCATCACATCCTTTCCTTTGGATTTCTTTATAAGACACTGCAATGGAAACCCCATTTCCACCTCCCACCTCGACCTCCCAGTAACTGCGCTGGGGAAGCCGATGCTTACTCAGGACCTGCTGCCAGTGGGTGAACCTCTCAGGGTGATCAGGGTACGATGCATGCTGCCCACTGCATGTCACCTGGGTGTTATCATTGGACAAACGGAGGTAATGATTGATGGTGTTGGGATCCAGAGATAGCTCACAGGAGTCTAGAAATGATAAATAACAAATAAAATAATTATAAATCTTTGATTTTTTATACTGCAAATTAATATTGTAAAATACTGAGGTTAAATTGTGGTTGTGTTACTCAGATGCTATAAGAGATATAATGTAAAACGGTTTTGATTTGTCAATTAGTTATTCCCAGAATGTTGTTTTTGTACAACAGTGGTTTATTGTACATCTGACAAAACTGACTGAGCTCACATTTCAGAAATTCCTCCCTGGTTTCTGGCTCAGGGACTGGAACGATCTGGCCAATGGTCACTGTGGAAATCACGGTGTTAAAGAAGATTTTACAAAGCACAACATTTGAAGAACTCAAACTCTATATGTAAGTTGTTTATTCATACAAGTACTATAATGTCATGAATGAAAAAATATATAATCTCTTTTATGTTTTATCTTATATTTAAGTTTTTCAGCACCATTTTTAGAAATTATTTCCCATTTTTCTTTGCAGAGGTCTTCTACATCCTCCTTTAGTTGGGATACAGACGTCTTAAAATCTTCAAACTGCCATTGCTGATTGAAAGTGACCTTAAACTTGTCACCAGTTTCCAGATCAGACTTCATGAACTGAAAGCACTAATGTAGAGAGAAACAAATCCAAATTTGTTCATATAAACATGGTACTTTGCAAAACTGGGCAACTTTCCATCCATCCATCCATCCATGCATCCATCCATGCATCCATCCATTCATCCATCCATAAACTAGCACAGAAGGATGAACTGTCACCCATCTCTGCTTATGCATTACTGTTGGACTTGGCTACTGTATTATTTGCATGTATATACATATGAAATCGTAAATCATCATGATTATTGTTAAACTGTAACTGGTGAAGTTTTACAGTAATCTACATGATATCACATGGAGGATGTGATGTCACCTGGAGGAAGTGGACGTAATCGTTTGTGTGTGAGAGCTGCTCCAGGCTAGTGCCTTTACGCTGAAGCTTCAACGTTTCCTGCTCCAGCTGCTCCTGGACCTTGGCAGCTCGATCTAGCTCAGTCTTCTCCTGAGCTCTGATCAGCGCTGTCAGATCAGACCGCCTGTTCTCCATGGAGTGGATCAACTCAGTGAAGTTCTTCTCATTGTCTTCCACTGCTGCCTGTGCAGAATTCTGTCAGGAGAGGGGGGGGAGAGAGAGAGAGAGAGAGAGAGAGAGAGAGAGAGTTGGATGAATGGGGTGTTTATTGTCAAATTGCACCAGAGGGTCATGTCATTACCTGTCACAATGAATGTGTTATGTATGTCCTCCTGCTAGTGTCATTGTGTTACATTTTTGTTGCACATAGAAACACAGTCTGGTAACTTTGTAGATGCAATCAGCATTATATATCATCAGAGGTGCCCTCTTAAGAACTGGAAAATACAAGTTTCACTATAAGTCACAGCTCAGTCTTTATTTATATTTATTTTTTACTGGTTTAGTAAAAAATTGTTTAGTTGAATATTTTAGTTTATGGGGAAAAAAGTTTAATAATTATGGTCTCAGTAAACATCCTTTGTGTAACTGAGATACAAACATTATAAAATATAATTCAGTAAGAATTCAGAGCTGACTAACCAGAGCTGACTAGAGCTGACTAACTAAAACTAACCAGGCCAACAATGTTCCTGTGTTCACACAGCTGATTCAGTTTGAAAACTGATGAACTGATGAACAGAGATCTTTAGGAGGTGTTGTGTTGCTGATCATATAAGGCACTAAATAATGACCTTTGTACTTTCATGATTTATACACTGTTGAAAATACTTGAAAAATAATATATATATATATAATGTGTGTGTGTGTGTGTGTGTGTGTGTGGTAACTGTGTATATATATGTGTGTGTGTGTGTGTGTGTGTGTGTGTGTGTGTGTGCGTGTGTGCGTGTGTGCGTGTGTGCGTGTGTGCGTGTGTGCGTGTGTGTGTGTGTGTGTGTATAATATGTATGTATATATTACCACCAGGGGACACTATAAAATCGACATTGCAACAGAAAGAGAAAGTGATTTGATTTAGCTACTGCTAGGTGAATTAGAAAGAATTTAAATACCTACCTTAAAATGTTCCATCAGACATTTGAGCTCTAGCAAGGTCGTCTCTCTTTTCTTCAGTGTGTCCTGCTGTTTTAGCTGCAGCTCCCCAAAGTGCTTCTGTTGATGGATTAAACGTACTGTGTTATTTTCACCATGAACAAGGTATTCTCTCTGTCTAATGTTACACTTTCATCAGTGTGAATTTGGGTGTTCTACACTACTTTCTAGTTTCAATATCATCATTGTTTACAATCATGATTGGCCATGTTTGTAACAGTATTGAATTGGATTTCTTAAGTAAACAACATAAACGAATCACTTGCCTTCTTTTCCCTCCACTCCGCCTCGACTGAGGTAGTATCATGGGCTTTGTGATTGCTGATCAAACACTCATAACAAATGGCTCTCTGATCAGTACGGCAGAAACAGTCGAGGATCTTGTTATGCTGTGCACAGGTTTTACCCTGGAGGTTTGCAACCACAGAGACGAGCTTGTGCTTCTTGAAGGCAGCGGCTTCGTGGTGAGGCAGGACGTGCGTGTCGCAGTACGAGGCCAGACACGTCAGGCAGGACTTCACAGCTCTCTTCTTCTCACCTATGCACGAGTCGCACTCCACGTCTTGGTTGCTGGAGAGAGAGACGTCTAAAAAGGTGGAAAAGGAATCTTTGGCGTCTGTGTTCTGCAGCGTCAGCAGAAGCTCACTCAGCATGTTATTTCTGCGAAGTGCAGGTCTTGGGTTGAAAGTCTCTCGGCACTGGGGGCAGAAGTACACCTGCTGTTGTTCCTGATCCCAGTAGCCATTTAGACAGTCCATACAGAAATTGTGTCCACATGGACTAGTCACTGGATCCTTCAGCAGGTGTAAACAAATTGGACATTTGAAATCATCCTGATCAGCTGAAAAACTGGCTTCTGCCATTCTGCCACACTCCCAGACTGAGAGAGCAGTGCTGTACTATCACTTTCATTTTCTCTGAACTGAGTGGGAGGAGACTGCTCCCCGTCACGTGTCACAGTGGGACTGGAACCACTCGGCACTTTGACCTGTGCACCTTCAAGGCAGCAACCTTGTCAAGTTTAATCTCACACCAAAGACGTAGTCTTGCTATTTTATCAAACAGGAAATGAAGCCAATGTGTCAAAAGCATACATATAAATATGAAAGTTTAATCTGAAGCACGTGAGTTGTGGTCACACACAACACTGAGAATTAAAATGGAACATGGTTCCTTCCAAACGCAGTGAGATCATGTCCGTTAGATCTATTGTTTGTGTGAGACCTGTTTATTTATTACTTACTGGGTGTTACTCTCTGTTATCAGATGACACACAGAATGTCATGTGGCATTTCCTTTCTGTGACATTATGAGTCTGAGTTATCTGAGCGTCTGAGATATACATCCGCACATCTAAATATTGACACCTAAAAATTTAACTGAATTCCCTATCTGCTTATTTCATGTAGGACTATCTCTCCATTATTGTATCTGACATGAGAATAAACATGACAGACCACCAGAATCAATAATGATATGAAATACTGTAACTTTTCCTTATAGCGTACTTTGTTTTCCACTGAATAACAATATAATTATTCATTAACATAATAGTGGTTATGTATGAAATTCTTCTTCATAGTTTAACATAATGATAACATTTACCCCTTTGTATTTGTAATGTACATATCGCCTGCTCAAATCATTTATCACTATGATAATGGTGTTCAATGCATACATGCTATTGTTCCAACATGATCAATTACATGTAACTAATCCAGAAATAAGGATAGGTTTTAACTGATTCTCTGTTTCTGCCCTGCATCTAGAAGCAATTAATTCAAATAAATTATTAGTAGTACACAATATACTATAAGTAGTGTATAACAATAACTGTACTACAGGTTTTCTCAGTCGATTTGGTTCATTTCTCAGATCAGAATTGAAATTCTCAAAATTGTTAATTCAGTCTCCACATCTCCTTGTCACTTGTGCACATCATAAGTGCATTTCTCATTGTGTTTCACATTTTGCAAATGAACATGGACAATTGTCTGTTGTTTTTTACATTATAAATTACTTATGTCATGTTTATAAAAATGTGTTGTACGGATTGTCTGTTGAATTGTCTTACCCTCCAAAACATTTAATCTTTAGGTCATTACATGCAAAAGTGCTGAACATTTCATAATCTCTAAGGCATCATTTTACTTTTCTTTTTTTTTTTTTTTACATTTTGGTAATTTTATCCAATGGCTGAAGCTGGTCGCTGGGTGCAGCTGAATATTGGAAGAACGAAAGAACAACTGTGTCTTCAGTCGTTCAAACATTTCATAGAGAAAACATGTAATTCAGAAATGTGTGCTCTGCTGTAATGTAAATAATATTTCTGTACAAATATGATTCCAGTCCAATTTCTTTCTATGAGTCTCCCATGTACAGTGATGTGTAACTTTGTGTTCTGTGTAAGTTTGTATATTGTGTGTAACATGTATTGTTTCATTTGATATACCACAGAATGTGCAGCGTTCTTGAAATCAAAAAAGCTAGATTCCATCAGAATATAGTCTGCACTGACTGTGACTTATAGTTGCATTGACATGGCTAAGTATTTTGACTGCCTTGTTCATAGGCGATGGCACAGAGACTAGATATTCTCAAGCCACTGAAAAATTGATTGACCTAAATATTTGCTTTTGAAACAAAAACAAAGAATTTTGAGTGAAGTACCGTATGTGTTTTTGCAGGTATTGCTGTTTGCACTAACTGTTTTGAGAAATGCACTTCTTGTGATGCCAATGTAAACCATGTTGTGAGAAATGTACCAAATCGACTGAGAAAAACTGTAACTGTATTAATGGTTTACAATAATATTAGTATATAATTTTTTATGGACATATTAATACAATTGTATATTATTGACATATTGTGAAAAAAATCTACTAAAAATACACGTCCACATTCTTCTGTGACTATGGATTGTATTCCATCATGAACCTTAAGCATTTTGTCTGAAGCTGCCTGTGTTATTCTCTACATTCACACAATTTTGCTGTTGCAAGCACATTGATCCAAAACCCAGGATACAGGGGCTGAGTAAAAGTGGTGTGAACTTTGTACAGGAGCGTCATTGTGTCCGCCACGCTGTAGAAGGACAGAGTTCCCGCGCTGTGATCCACATACACTCCTACTCTGCTGCACGGTAGGCCGGAGATCTTCGTCTGCACGTTGTCATGCCAGAACGACAGAGTGGAGCTGCACTCCAAACTCCACGACTGGCTGTTGTGACCGAACCAGCATTCATTGCCTTGTCCTTTCCGGCTGATCCCTTTATAAGACACCGATATGTAGACTCTTCCACCCCTGCTCAGCTCCACCTCCCAGTAGCAGCGGCCGTCCAAACCCTCCCTGCACAGCACCTGTCCAAAAGCTTCAAATCTCTCCGGGTGTCTGGGGTACTGCTTCAGCCCTCCACTACGCGCCGCCTTCCTGTTGTTCTCAGACAGGTAAAGTGCTTCATTCGCTGTGTTGGGGTCCAGGGTCAATGAACAATAATCTAAAGAAAGAAAAATTGGCGTATGTGATTATGTCTGCAAGAGTAATGGTTTGGTGAGCTATTTTTTGCTATTTAAAAAATATTTTTTTAATCTATGCATGTTCTTACACTGTAGAAATTCCTCTCTTGTTTTGGGTTCATATGGTAAGACCATCTGAATTTTGGCAACTATTAAAATACAGAAAAATTGTTAGAATGCAATTGGCATTATCATAAATGTATTAACATTACTAAGTTTCAATAACAAAAGTTAGAACAATACATAATGTAAAAATATGATATATGTATTCACTGTCGCTTATACATGATACATTCATGTTAGAGTCCACATAAATGCAATTTTGTCAAAAGCATTTGAACATTTTTTGACATGCATTGTAATGCATATAAATTACTGCAGTAGTACAAATATCATAAACTACTTTTATTCAGATCCACCTACCATGTGAATGGATTTTGTTGAATTCCTCCTTACAGAATTCGTCTAAGCGCTCTTTCAGATCTGAGAGAGATTTACTCACTCCATCAAATGAAAGATGACGGTTGATAGCCACCCTGTTGCATTCCTTAGTTTTGGTAGCTGAGCAGAGAGACCGGAACCTCTAAAGGAACAATTATTAAGGGCAAAAGATATAATTTCACTTCTGAATGAACAATGAGAACCTGAACACAAGAATTGTTAAATTAGGTCTAAAAACCTGTAGAGGTCAAAGGTTGTTGCTAACGTTGCACGGGTTATTCAGATTGGCTCGTTATATGTGTGGGTTAAATAATAAAAGCATACATTTATTACTGTAGAAACCATAAGCATGTAAATATTAGTGCTGTCACGGTGAGGCGGCCCCCTACCGGCCGTCTCTGTCCACAGCGGCTGTTGTTGTCATTGTCTGGTGACGTCATGTGCGTCCCTCAGGTGGGCGGAGCCCGTGATCCGTCTCACCTGAGGGTCGTTTGTTTGCCTATATATGTCTTGTCTTTGTACCAGTTGACCGCTGGTCATTATATCCTTAATTTGGATCTATTGCACGGGTTTTAGGTTTGCACACTTTATATTAAACCATCCTTTTTCCCTGAGACTTGGCGTGATCGCTTCCTTTTTGTTGCTCACACCTGCCCGTCACAAGTGCATAATAGAGATTAAAAGAGTTTTAGATTATGAGAGTTATTATAATTGGAACCCGTTATGGAAGCGGTACATATTTGGTCATTAAAAATGGACACTTTTTAAGGGGTAACTTAATAATTAAAGAGGGGTAATTAAAAAGTGAAACACTTCAGCCCTTACAGAAGGCCACCGAGCTGTACCTGGAGGAAATAAATGTCATCTTCTGTGTGGGACAGCTGTTCCAGTTCAGAATGCGTCCTCTTAAGATCAGCGATCTCCTGCTCCAGTTGCTCCAGGAGAGTCTCAGCTCGACTTAGTTCGGCCTTCTCCCGAGCTCTGATCAGTTCCATCACCTCAAAGCACGTCTTCTCAATGGAGAGGAGCAGCTCAGTCAGGGTCCTCTCACTCTCCTCCAAGGCCAACTCAGCAGAGCGCTGTCAAGAGGGCCAAAGCTACGTTCCATTTACAGCAAAAGATTTATTCTCCTAACGTCATCCTACACGATCTGAGGGTCCCTTCATGCCACCGTTAGCACACAGTAGCATGAGTGTGACTCCTCCTTCTTTCTGTAGCAGGTATCTTAGCAGCTCACAGATCTGCACCTACCTGAAGAGTGCTCAAAGCTTCTTGGATGTCCTGTAGCTTCTTTTCTTTCTCCTGGATCCTCTGCTGTGACTTCCTTTGCATTTCAGTCACTTGTCTCTGTGAAATAACCCGACACCCCCAGCAAACCAAACAACCAACCCAAACCCAGACCAGAAAGATTAAATGACTATTGTGTTATGCAAAGGCGGGGCAGGACTATGGGTGGTGACTGGCATAAATGACCGGTTTAACACGTTTATTGTCGTGTCTCCTATTTCTTGCTTGCTAAACTTGTACTTACTATTATTAAAATTCTTATAATTATTAAACTGTTGAGGTCTGTGTTGTAGCCATTACCTGTTGTTTTGTTCTTTCTGATGCAACCGATGCAGTATAATGTCCTTTATGATCATCCAAAACACACAATGAGCAGATGAATTGTTGGTCCGTATAGCAGTAGATCTCTATCAATTTGTCGTGGCGAGAACAGAGTTTGTCCTGTAGCTGTCGGCATGGCTGGACCAGCTTGTGTTTCCTAAAGACGGGTGATTCATAGTGAGGTTTGAGGTGAGCCTCACAGAACGACGCCAGGCACACCAGGCAGGACTTGACGGCTTTGTCTTTGCCCTCAAAGCAGATGTCACACTCCACGTCTCCTGATCCAGAGGTGTGCTGAATAGGAGAGGAACCTCTCAGTTCTTTCTTCTGGAGTTTCTCCACCACTTCAGCCATGACATTGTTCCTCCGTAGGACAGGTCTCGGCACGAAAGCCTCTCTGCACTGAGGACAGCTGTAGACACCCCCCTGAGTTGTATGATCCCAAAAGTCATTAATACACACCATACAGAAACTGTGTCCACAGGGTGTAGTCACTGGATTCTTCAGAAGATCCAGACAAATTGAACAGCTGAACTGAAGGTGGTCTACTGAAATACTGCTGTCCTCTGCCATTTTGCCAGTCTTCACAGGGAGGGAGAGGACTGTGAAAAGATGAACTGTTCTTTCTAAGACAGGAGGGACTTCCTGGTTCTGTGCTCTCTGGAGTGTAGATGGGTGGGGCAAAGCAGACATTCCATCACCACTACACCTGGTTAGACACACCATTTCACAACCACCCTTTCATGGCCCCAAGATATCTCCTAGCCAAAAAAACTACCTCAGTATATTATGACTTTGCATGTGAACATTGAATTATTTTCTTAATATGAAATGGAAAAACATGTTAAAATGTCAATGACAAAAAGTGGATTTTTTTATCTCAGTAGCCACAAATCAGCACTACTTTATCCTAGTTTAATCAAAATAGTAAAAAACAATAATTACATTAATCATTTAGATAAATATGATCAAATTAAACAATGACAATCTTCTGAAACAACATCCATCTCCTGTGCAAATTGTGCACCATATAGTGATGGGATTTTCGACTCTATTTTGAGATGCGGCTCTAATGGCTCTTCTTACTGTGGAGAGCCGGCTCTTTTCGGCTCCCAAACGGCTCCCCATATATATTTTTTACATTATTATTAATTAATAGCTTAAACCTAATTTTATAACATTTTATTTCATTATTGACATTGTTAAGCACTTGTGATGAGTAAAATTGCTGCATAACAATGCTTTATAAATAAAACTTTTACTATAACCAATTATTTAATTATCACAAAATAGCACCAAAATAGAACGCAATACAGCTTGGCCAATTGCCTGCCATTTCCACAAAAAAAGTGGAGATAACTTTCTTTCAGTGTTTTCCCACCACATTATTAACTAAAAGCTGCGTGTGATTGGTTAGATGTGTGGAGCACACGCTTGGTGCGGGCAGTGGAGACATTCTTTGCAGTGTTGTCTGAAACGATATGTGGTAGTATAAAGAAACATCCCTCAAAAACAGGGGAAGGAACATTTACCTGACGAAAATTAATGTTGCATTGTGTTCCAGGTTTGAAAAGTGCTAAAGTAGGCTAAAGTACTTGAAAATGTAACTGTATTTAGTTTCACAACAAATAGCTGTATGACTGAATCAATTGTGATAAAAAAGCGAATTATTTCTAATAATTTCGAGTATATGTATAAATATTTAAGTTTAAGGTGCAGGGAAATATTGAAAATGGCCTTTTCAATATTGAAAAGTGACGTACAAGTGCTTGAATTCCACCTTGCAAAGGTGTATGAACCCGGCATACATAACTTTGTTCATTGCCTGAAGAGGTGCACGACCTCTCTTCGCACGGGGGTCCTCACGCAGGAGCGGAGTCACCGCGATTGCGTCATTTTCGGGGCACGGACCCTCGCGCTGGTCGCGACGCGCCAAGTATGGGTGCATCTCAATTCAGGGGCTGCAGCCCACAAAGTGCGCATTTGTAGGCCGGATACGTCACTGCGCCGCGCCGAAGGCTGTCCTAATTCATGGGCTCCTTCTTATGCGGCCGACGATTGTAGCCTTCAAAGCCTCGAAAACGAAGGATGCATCTGAGGCTGTTTCTCAATTCAGGGGCTGCAGCCCACGAAGTGCGCATTTGTAGGCCGGTTACGTCACTGCGCCGCGACAAGGCTGTCCCAATTCGTGGACTCCTTCTTATGCGGCCGACGAATGTAGCCTTCAAAACCCCGAAAACGAAGGATGCATCTGAGTATCCTTCGCGTCCCACCATATCCCAGGATTCATTGCTCTATGAACAATAAACAGGCGGAGTCTAGTGTACGGGCCGAAGAATTCGTTTTTAAATGTCGGTATTTTTTAAATATGGACATTTATACTGCAATGAGATGCTAAATAACATGCCAGTTATTAATGATATTGCAGGTAAACATGTGCTTTGAGTATTTACTAAACGTTTATACGTAAAAGTAACGTTTATAAAAATAAATTGAATTTTGTTATGAAGTTATACTTCCCGTCATACGTGAATACATGTTCAACGCATTTTCTTTTAGGCATTTGTGGGTGATGTGATATTTGTCGGACAGCTCGCTAACACGTATGTAACGTATGAAACGGGGCAGAGCGTGGTCACGCAAACATACGTCTTGCGAAGACTAGACTGTCTCATTTAACAGCCGTGAGATGCAGCCTACCCTGCCTTCGAAGTGTGTGGCCACCGTGGGCTGCGGTCTACGCGGTCTACGTAGGCTGCAGCCCACGAAGTGCGCATTTGTAGGCCGGTTACGTCACTGCGCCGCGACGAGGCTGTCCCAATTCGTGGACTCCTTCTTATGCGGCCGACGAATGTAGCCTTCAAAACCCCGAAAACGAAGGATGCATCTGAGTATCCTTCGCGTCCCACCATATCCCAGGATTCATTGCTCTATGAACAATAAACAGGCGGAGTCTAGTGTACGGGCCGAAGAATTCGTTTTTAAATGTCGGTATTTTTTAAATATGGACATTTATACTGCAATGAGATGCTAAATAACATGCCAGTTATTAATGATATTGCAGGTAAACATGTGCTTTGAGTATTTACTAAACTTTTATACGTAAAAGTAACGTAAAAGTAACGTTTATACAAATAAATTGAATTTTGTTATGAAGTTATACTTCCCGTCATACGTGAATACATGTTCAACGCATTTTCTTTTAGGCATTTGTGGGTGATGTGATATTTGTCGGACAGCTTGCTAACACGTATGTAACGTATGAAACGGGGCAGAGCGTGGTCACGCAAACATACGTCTTGCGAAGACTAGACTGTCTCATTTAACAGCCGTGAGATGCAGCCTACCCTGCCTTCGAAGTGTGTGGCCACCGTGGGCTGCGGTCTACGCGGTCTACGTAGGCTGCAGCCCCTGAATTGAGAAACAGCCTGAGTATCCTTCATGTCCCACCATATCCCAGGATTCCTTGCTCTATGAACAATAAACAGGCGACATGGCGGAGTCTAGTGTACGGGCCGAAGAATTTTAATATGGAAATTTATACTGTAATGAGATGCTAAATAACATGCCAATTATTAATGATATTGCAGGTAAACATGTGCTTTGAGTATTTACTAAAGTGTAACGTTTTTAAAAGTACATTGAATTTTGTTATGAAGTTATACTTCTCGCCAAACATGTGAATACATGTTCAATAAAAATAAACAATCAAAACAGAAAAAAATGCTGTTTCTGGCTCCATTTTGTCGGACAGCTCGCTAACACGTATGTAATGGGGCAGAGCGGTGCGTGGTCACGCAAACATACGTCTTGCGAAGACTAGACTGTCTCATTTAACAGCCGTGAGATCCAGCCTATCCGGCCTTCGAAGTGTGTGGCCTCAGTGGGCTGCGGTCTACGTGGTCTACGTAGGCTGCAGCCCCTGAATTGAGATACACAGTAGGCTCTGTTCGAAATAGACTACTACATACTGGATACTGCATACTGGACTCAATATATACTGGATACTGCATACTGGTCCTCGTAGTAGTATGCAGTACAGTTTCCAGTATGCAACAAAAGCAAAGCATACTACGGGGTCACGTGAACGTAGCGTTGCATGATGGGATGCAGTACACCACGAAGATAGCTCTTTTCGCGTACTGGAATATTTTGCGGAAGTAGTAGGCCATCCGGGTATGTTTCGCGTACTGGAAATTTTCATACTGCATACGGCATACTGATTTGGGGCTCGATCAGTACGCCAGTAGTAGGCTATTTCGAACACAGCCTTAGCTTAGGCACCGACTGAGGAAATAAAATCTCCGCTCTCTACCACTAGCAGAAGCAGAGCAATACATGCAAGGAGAGGGAGAGACAGCGAGGCACCGAAGGACAAATAAAAACGATGTTGGAAAAAAACTGTGGCACTTGCAGAGCACAAGCGCAATACTGAAGGAAAAAGCGGCTCCCAAATAGGATCCTAAAACGGCTCCCATTGTGGAGCCGATTCCAATCGTTCACTTCAAAGAGCCGGCTCTTAGAGCCGGATCGTTCGCGAACGACACATCACTAGTACCATAGTAAGTATCTGATGACAAATGTACTTTGAGTACATTGTTATAGGTGAAGCATGTAGGCCAGCGGTCACCCACCCCTGGGCCGTGGACCAGTACTGTTCCGTGGGTCATTTGGTACCGGGCCGCCTGATCAGTCTGAGTGATGTTTTATTTTGAAAAATAATTCAGACTGGCTCATTTCGGAAAACAAGCTCGGGGCTCCCACTAATTCAACATAATGGTGAGTTTTATTTTTATGTGATTTATATTTGTTTTTATGCCAGCCATATCATTTTATTTCGTCATATTTACCCCCCCACACTTTAAAGGCAGGTCCATGAAAATTATTGTCCAACATGTAACCGGTCCATGGCACAAAAAATGTTGGGGACCGCAAGTGTAGGCTCATGTCCTCTTCTGGGTCTTCATTGAAGACTTTTCCTTTCCATCACATATGCAAAATGATGTAAATGTATGGAGAGTAACCATAAAATATAATAAAAAAAATTGTGGCCCCACTCCTAAAAAGTCATTAAAAATATTCTTTACTCAATTTCCAGCTTCCCCTGAACATCGTTAATGGCTATAGACGTTTGTCCTTGGTCCTTTTATTAGTCTTGCTGGAGGCAATGCAGCTAGCACATCAACCATTTTACCCAAAACCTTTCACAAACATGGGAATGAATCTTCCTATACATCTTTCAAGTGACATCAAGCCATTTTTAATTGTTAATCGATTTTGTACAACAGCACCCATCTACACACTGAAAGCTCAATAGACACGATACGCTCACCTGCATAGCTTAATAACATTGTCAGTCTGTGTCATAAGCCAGTCTAGTCTGGGTAACATTATTTAAGCACTGAAGTCAAAAAATTCAGAGACTCAGGCATGCATTTCCAGGAAACAAGTATCCTCAGATTTTTTGCTAGCTAAATTAGCCTTGCAGCTCTACTGACAAACAACAAAGCAAACGTCAGGCAGCAAAACATGGCCAATGGACGACTTTATTGGCTAGCTCAATTTTGTGCAATTTTTTTTTTGGCCAAACCATTGTCCATCATTGTGTAGCAAAGTTCCAGGGAACGGTTTTCTATTAATCCATTTATTGTTGGCATGTACAGATGAGATATTACTGCAAAAAGGCACTCCGCGTTAGTTCATTAGCTTCTATCAGCAGGAATGATCGCCGTGTGTACATGTGTTTTACGGATGCATCAACATCTGGAATGGTTCAGGGTAAACAAGTCCTGGGTGTTCACAGGCTGCAGTGCTGAAGCTTCTTGTCAGCCTGCTTCAATGAGATCCAGGTGTTGAGCATGGAGGCACGAAGTCTGGCCCAGACAAGATGGTTCGTCAGACCCAGGATTTGAGCAGCATGTTGGGCAGCAGCGTCTGGAGTGAGGACTGTGGAACAGCCCAAACCTTGAGAGACGGAGAGAGATGGACAGGAGACTCAATCCACAACGTCCAAAGAGTCAAAAGAATCCTCAAACTTGTGAGAGCAAGCATAGGGGGTAAACCCCTGGAGGCAGCCTTACCAGTAGGCATGCGAAGAGATGACCAGACATCCTGAGCACCCCAGTCAGGTGTAACAGGGGGGCAGTTTATGACGGGATACACCGTGTTCCCTGACATCACTGGACCCAAACCGTTACTCCGCCCTGCAACTGCTACAAAAACGGTTGGCACGCCATCACCTGGAAACATAAATAAATACACATCCATCATTTCAAAATCTTTTTAAGACCAGATAGAACTTGGACAAGATAGCAATACAATTTATGAATTATTGGACATTCTTGGTTTTGCACATAAACTAATTCCTCAGCAACCCAAGCACCAGAAATCAGAAACAAACCGTCGTACCAATTTCTGCAAATGACCTAATGATCTGTCCGTTTGTGTGTTGCTGAAAGATGCTTTACCCTCGTATTCAGCTTTGATGCGGAGTGTCTCGTCGGGACCTTTATGTGCAGAGGTGACTCTGAGGTCACAGGAGATTCCGTAATAGCTGCAAGCTTTGCTGATCCTCTCACAGTGAGACATGTCAGAGGTAGAGCCCATTAGAACTACAACTCTCCCAACTGTGTGGGGCTCCAGGAGCAACTACACGCACAAACACACACACAAAAAATGCACATCATTCCAAACTTGCACATAAAATTATGTTGAAATTCTTGAAACTGCATCTACATTATTGTACATGAGGCAAACCGTACACAGCTTCTGGTGGAGTCTGGGATATCACATGGCCCACATAACTCAATAAAAAAAACCCATAGCACAGCAAGAACTGTTCTGAATATGTACCTTTACTCGCTCAGACACCCACTCAAAGTTCCTCTTCACCATCTGCATGGCTTCAGGTGTGACCTCTTTCAAGTCACGATACACCTGTGCAAGGGAGAGGTGAACACCGAGATCACCTGATGATACCTAGCAGCACACTCCAGAGAGCTCAGGACTAATAGCTACAAGTCATTAACCAAGCAGTACATAAAACTACTCCGACCACAGAGGAAACCACAGGCCACCTCAGGGAACAATCACGGGTAGTCGATTAACCAGTGGCTCATCATCTTTGTCCTTTGAGTAATTATGATAAAGTGTAATAGTAATGGAGTAATAGAGTGAGGTGTGGTACATTAAACACAGTACTAGCAAAAACATACAGGAAATTCAGTTCCCCAAAAAACCTGTGTACCAAGATTTGGGATCAACACATGGCCACTGTCTGCACAGTTCCCACAATGCAATTCCTGCGCCCTGCTGATGTGTTGAGTCAGGTGCAGTATTTAGGCATAAAGGCACCTGCCTGCTTGTCTTTCTGTTGGCTGCGGTCACCAGCTGGCCACAATCTCCACGAATCGTTGTCAATCACGTCAGCCAGCACAATCTCCTTGGTGGCCACGTTCACGCCAAACTCGATCTGGAGAGTTGTGAACAGCCAGCAGCAAAAAAGTAAAAATTAGTTATGTGTGTATGACCAGCTGAACATACAGCTGAACAAAGGCTCCACACTTCTGAGCACTTAAATGTTTGATTTTTGGTTTAATTTTTTCCCACTTTGTTTGAATCTGTATTCTTGAAAATAACTTGTTTAATCCTCATGAGAATTACTTCTGTAATTCACTCTGAATAACTGCATCTGCCAAACGCATACCCCTAAATGTCTATGCCCTCACACAATTATAAAGTTCCTTGTTTTTATTATTCTTATGAAATCATACTACAATGCATCAATACAAGACATGACTTCATTCATTAGAACACTGTTCTGTCTTATAATGACATGAAGCAGAGTGCTTTAAAAGTACCTTCATATCCACCAAAGTGCAGTTCTGAGTGGCCCAGGCTTTCTCCAGGACCTCAAAGATAGCCACCGTGCTCTTGTTCATGATGTCCACTTCACAGCGGCCAATGGCCAATCCGGCGGGCTCCAAGTCAGCCGCCAGGATCTGCTCTTCAGACCACTGAGGGTCGTTGTTGGCATCATCCTGTGAGGAAGAGAAGTGGGATGAAGGTCAGACAAAATTTTGGTTTAGGCAGAAATATCTGGAAAGGATGAAAGGCTTAGGGGATCATGTCTTTATTAACGTTATTTAATGTCATGGGGATTAAAACGCACTGCTATGCTTCAACCCACCCAGACACAGCTTGGTTTATTTGAACCGATCGGTGTTATAACATGACTACAGCCAAAATGGGGGGAGGGGAGTCATTCCTGGGTGGGGATAATGACCTTTAACCTTGTCTGACAGGCTTTGTTTGAGTAACATGATGATCTGTGCTTCGTGTTTATCAACCTGACAGCAATAAGAACTTTACTCAGTCTTGAGCAATAAGAACTTTACTCATTGCTAGTAACAGTGTCGTCATTCGCGTTTCTGATCCCACTGTGTGTACTGAGCCATCAACAACCATGAGTCGATAAATTGATTAGAACGCTGACCACACCGCAGTCCGGCAAATAACTCACGGGTTCATGACAAAGGCAACATTTTCGTGACATGTCTGACCTTGTAGAACATCTCCATCTTCAGCGGCGAGAAACGGTAGCCCTCTTTGACTCCTGGGTTCCTCTTGAGGAAGGAGCCTGTGGCGATACGTCTACAGACCCATTCAATGGGGATCATATCACAGTGGCTGGCTACAAACGCAGTCTCAGACTGCTGCCTCACGAAGGCCGTCTTAATGCCTGCCATCGAAAAAGAACATCAAAACACTAGTTACTGTCTCCATCAACCCCATGTTATACAAACACACACAAAGAATGACACAAAGAATGCAGAATTGTCAGTGGTGTAGGTGATGGTTTAAATACACCGTTTTTAATTCACTCATAAGCTCCATCTTATGCTGGTTAAACATGCAGTTACTGTGTGGCAACAGGCCGGTCAGGTGCAAGGCTGCAGCAAAGTTACTCTAGTAGCCAAATTTGACCCGAGTGGCAAAATGATCTTTTGTTAAACCCAGAATTCCTCAGCAAAAATGGTCCACGAGGGAAAGGGTTCACGATGAATAAACATGACACTTAAGTATGAAAAGAGAACAATACAATCAACCGAGGGAAGAGAAAAACAGCCCCAACGGCTGCGCAGGTATAAACGTCTATATTTGGCGGGAGTGGGAGTCACGAGGCATTGATTTGCACAGCACGTGGGTCGTCATTAGCAACACACGCACTGCAGTTACCCAAATTCACTAAACTGATACGTCAAGGGCAACGATTTCCGGTCCATTGTATGACACAGTCGAAAACAAGAACTGGTGTTAAAGTCTCTCTCTCTCTATACACACACACACACACACACACACACAGGTGGACTTTATTGTAGTATTATACCCGTGTAGACAAAAGTGAAAACAGTATAATGCTTCTAAAAAGTCACCTTATAAAACCGTAGAAATTACGTGCATTGCGGACGTAATTTCCATGACGACCGTGCCGCGACTCACCAGCGGTCTGCAGCAGCTGGAAGACGCAGCTGGTGGTCTTGTTCGCGATCGCGGCCTTGCCGTCCATCTGGTCCTTCCGAGCCGCATTGCCCGCCGTGATCTGGTCTTTGGACTGGACCAAAACATGACCCGGCTCGTCCAGCAGCTCAAAGATTTGCTTGGTCTTGCCCTCATTAAGTTTCTTGCCAAGTTTTAGATCTACGAAGCAGTTGATCGGGAAAGCAATGCAATTAATACAGGTTTGGAAAGTAAATATTATAAAAAAAATACTGAGGTTTAATTCCTTCGTTTAAAATACAATGTACAGTTTGCAAGATATTCATCACCCATGTAACTAGCCTCAAGAATACATAAATATACAGGTTGGCTAAATTAAATAAAGATGTCTTTCTATTGGCGACCATCATCTCGCAGATTGTTGCTGAGCCGCGTTAAAAGTGCTGCACGCCCAGAAACAACGTGATGGACCGGGAGGAAATGAAAGATCAAAAGCAGCCGTTAGCATGGGCGAGATAGCTAGCTTAGTTGAGAGGTTCACTTATATCGTACCTGACGCCGACGCCATTTCGGTCGAAACTCTTTTATCCTGCAAAAAAAAGTTAAGTAGTTGAACAAATCAAACGATTTCACCAACCAAAATCACATGCACTCAAAAGCATCGGTCTCTATCCACAACAACTCCTCAAACTACCTGGAGCTGAACTTCTCTTACCAAGGACAGCAGGAGCAGTTTGGCAGAAGGAGACAGCAGACTTTCACGCACCGAAGACGCAAACACGCCACAAACGATTTATAAAAACCGGTTAAAAAGTGACGCAATCTAGACCACGTGGAAGATCATTTCCTCACCTCAAATAATTTGATCTGGTATCTTGTTGCACTTTTCTTAAATTATCTCTCTTTAAAAAACTACTTTGAACACATGCATATGTATATATGCGTTTAATGCAACCGATCAGACACTTTTTAGGGTACACCGACCTAACCGAGGAGGACGTTACTGCTTCGATCTGCGCGTCCCTGCTCCTCGCACGGGGAACACGTGTTCGCCCCGAGTGATCATCTTCCAGCAGCGTGCTGCTCACTTCGGGAGGTTCACGCGTACGCTCCGCTCTGTCTGGACTCGAAGACCCGTTGGCCATGGAGTTCGAGGAATCCGGTATCGGGGAGGAATGTGGAGTTTTCGGTTGTGTTGCTACCGGCGAGTGGCCAACACAACTAGAAGTTGGGCAAATTATAACACTGGGGCTTGTGGCTTTGCAGCACAGGTAAGGTTCTTTGTGTGAGGGTGATTACACTTAGGATGAGTGTCGATAAACGAGGGGAGACCAACTATTACACCTCTCAATCAACTCAAGTCGACGAAAGAGTGAGGGAAAAAAGAGTGAAGGAGACCGTATGAAACCATCGAGAAAGATGAAGTTTTTCACTCTCTCGAAATGAGAGAGATCTAGCACCTAAAACCATTTCCCTTCCAAATATCCACACACCAGGGTCTTCATCACGGGAGTAACATCACAAGCTATAGAGATGTGCTATAACTGTAGATATAGATGTTACTATTAACTACATAACAATCGATTCTTCCTATCGATCAGTCCTATCAATAATTACCAGTACGGTAACTTTCTGATCTTTCTCATTTCAGATGTATACATACTAATAAGGCAAATTTCTAAAGCTATGCTATATTTGTAGCATTTCTTCAACCTTTTCCTGTACAGTGGTGATCATTGTTTGTCTTGGGGAAGTTCAGCCATAACTGCAGATGCATTTCATACAGCCATGTAAGCCTGCGATACTCGCTGCAGGTGCTACGATGGGGCATTTCAACGTGCTAGAGCAACTCACCAGAACTGGCCGTGACATTTCTGGGTACTTTTATCAGTTTCAAACTGTTGCCAGTACAGAAACAGGTCGCGGATCAGTGTAAACTTCAGTTTTGTCAACTCACCAGGTTTTCAGTTGTTGGTGCATTTGACGCCATTGAACACACAGAGGTGATTTCCATGATCGGAATGTATTGATCCTGCTCCTCTTTGCACCGATAGTCGATGTTCTCCGAACAGTCTGTGCTGCTGTCCCCGTCATCGGTACTCGGCTGAAATCTTTTACAGATCAGAGTATAATCTGTAAACCCAAAAATTAAACATGCTTGTTAATTTAGTTCAAAATCACTTTTAAAAATCTTCAGATGTACATTTTTAAACAATTGAATTGACTTGTTTTAACACTACCTGTTTGCATGCTGTGTCAGCATTTGTATATCATTATAATTTTGTTAAACTCCACCCACCACCAAAATGTGTGGCCGTTTCATTGAATTTTTTCAGATATTTTGCCCAGTGACCTTAATAGGCCTTTTCCTCCTAATGTTGCTTACACTGCCCTCTTTGTGGGTTGATTTTATTAAACTTGTCACAAGACCCGGTCACGCCATAGCCCTTATGTTAAGCATTTTGTGGCAGTTGCAGATCATAATGTCTTCATGGTGAAATGAGAGGAATGAAGGACCTTCATCTGTGGCTTTCCGCTTTCTTCCTCTGCTTGACATGGCATACTCCCTCTCCATGAACATCATCTCGGTGTCATCTACATGCGCACGCACACACACACACACACACACACACACACACACACACACACACACACACACACACACATTTCTTGCAGATTCAAATGTTTTGAGTCTGAATTGTATAGTGCACCCCAGAGTGGGGTTGTACAGGAACGTCATTGAGAGGTTCAGTGCATTACCTTTACTGACTTTGTATTCCCGACCTCCTTCATATGTCCCAGTTGTGTCCGAGTGACCGGATAAAGGTCGTTCCTCATAGCCTGTTTGAGCGCTGTCGTTTGACCTTAGCAAAATGCCATCCACTCGAGCCCCTGTTTCATATTCCACCTCGGCAGTCTCCTCAGACCTTCTTAAAATGGTGTCCATTCGTCCCTGACTTTGGAAAGTTCTGGTGGTGATGCCAGGAGACCTCCTCAAAATGATATTGTCCATAGTCTGGTGTTCATATCCTACAGCAATGATGTCACAGTCATCCTGTGCAGGCATTTCGCCAAGGGAATGCTCCTCAAACATGGTTGGACTGAGCATCTCCGAGTTCCTGTAGAGACCTCTGTAGGGCCTGGACAAAATACTGTCCAGCTGTTCATAAAACTTCATGATGCGACGCGTGTCTCCAATATCAGCCTTGCCCCTCTGCAGGGAGCGGTATAGATATTTCAGGTTCTTGTACTTGGTGCGACACTGCTTCCAGTCCCTCTCCACACCCTGCTGCAGAAGCCGCCGTGATATTTGCACGAACACGTCCTTGTTTCGGGTCGAGCCCTGCAACTGCTGCTGGATCCCCTCTTCTGCCCAGATGTTGAGCAGCGCGGCGACCTCTTCCTCCGACCAGTTCCTGCCCGAGTCGTGGACCGTGATCACGTTTGCCTCATCCAGCAGTGTCCTGCCACCTGGCGATATGGTTGGACCTGGTGTAGCGGAGGAACATGGTGGATGAGGAAGTTGATGTCACTTCACAGCATTACGATAACCTTTTGTTTATTATTTATTTATATTTAATGTTCGCTCGGTCTTTGGATCTGATGACGTACCTATATCTTTTGTGATGAGAGGTGGAGAACCGCTGTTTATTATCGTCTGCATATCTGCCAGACTTTCATCTGTTCATCACAGCATATAAAGAAAGGCAATTAAAGTAAAAATAAAACATGTAAAGAAAGATGCTTGACAAGTACTGTTCACATCTAAGCAATCTGTAGTCTGTCATTTCTCAGCTTCTGTTTAGCCTCTTACCATCATCAATCTTGATGTAGTCTTCTCCAGATTCCCTCCTCCCGGCTGCATGGTCTCCCTCGGGTCCTTTTCTGGGCGAATCCTCCTCGTCGTCGGGGCCGTCCTCCACGTCCTTGCCCTGCAGTATGGCGTCCACCTCTGAGAAGAAGCGCATGGCTCTACCTTGGCTCTTGCTGACCTTGTAGTCGTATTTCAGGTTCTTGTATTTGGTGCGGCACTGCCTCCAGTCTCGCACCACCCCGTGCTGCAGCTCCAGGCGCTGGGCCATCTCCTGGAAGATGCCCTTGTTCCGATGGGTGCTCTGCAGCCGCACCTGCACGTCCCGGTCCGCCCACACGCTGAGCAGAGCCCGTATCTCTTTGTCAGACCAGTGCCTCCCGCCCTCCGTGCCGGAGAAGATGAAGTGATGGTCTCCGCTTGCTGAGGGAGAGGGATGAGATTGGACATTAGCCTCAACAAACATAAATGAGCTGTTGCTAGCACAAGCCCCCCCCCCCCCCCCCCCCCCCCAACCTCTGTGATGAAGCTGAACTCAGTTAATGGACTTTACTTTTAATTACTGGCCTAAATCTTTAAGGAGAAGCAACTGACTGATGATTCATGGCCTGAGACATTAATAGAAGTGTGTTGTGAACAGACATGCTAAAATTGAGCTTTACTGCTCATATAAGTTATAAATATATTTTGATATTTTTATGAATTAGTTAACACGTATTAAGGCCTTCTGATTCTTTGTAAGGCATGAACTAAGAGTTAAAGGAACACTGCATTATTTAAATTCCTTTTATAAGCCATTGTAATAGATTTACTTAGTTAATTAATAGTAATCTTAAATTATTTAGTTAATCTGAGGGAAATATTTATTTCACTTCTGGGCCTTTATAATCAAAAATGTGTTTGGTTTATTGTATGCATATTATAGAATGTATTTTAAAATAATTATTATTTCAGATTACATTAAAAATGTTTCAGAAATGTTTCTAAATATTAGTCTATTTGTTCTAAATATTAGCTAATTAAGTTATAAAAAGTGATATTGCTTTTATTTCTTTAGCTAAATGTTTGAGCTATCTGTGGTGTCGATACCCACCAGACATAAAGTGTTGTATAGTATTATAAAGGACCCAGAAATTGACAAAGTGGCTTTAAAAAGGTTAAACCGTGCTTCTGAAAATTGGGCCAATTTGTGCCAATGTCTGTCGCTGTCAGATATTTACCCTCCTGAAAACCGCTCAGGGAAGCGGCTCCCTCTGTCCTGTGGGCAGGAAGGCCGAGCTCTTCCTCCACTTCGTAAGGCCTCGGTGTCGGCCTGCCGTCCGCCTGGGACTGTGCCTGGGTTTGGGCCTGCACCGTGGGGCTGTAGACCGTCTGCGATCGTGGGGGTGGAGGCCTCCAGTCTGGTAGAGCCATCGATCTGCTCTGCGTCTGGCAGCTGAGCCAGTCCCTGCACACGCCGAATTCTCTCAGACGGCTTGAGATGGCCTCGTACTTTGCCTTGCTCTCCGCCTCGTCCCAGGCCTCCCTCTCCCGCCACACCACGAGCAGAGCTTTCACTTCCTCCCCTCTCCAGTGGCTGGCTGCTCCTCTCTTCCTCTCCTCCTCTCTACTGCTCCTTTTCTGTTCAGCACCAGGCTCCATGTTTCTGAGCTAGCCTAGAAATGGCTTCTGTTTAATTTTCACTTCTGCTTTTTTTCCCTCCCTTTTCTGCTCCCTTTCACCCTCCCCCTCTCGCCTTAAGCTCGGTGTCCTAGGCAACCAGACAGTTGAGCCAGTTAGGAATGGCCACGTGACTGATAGCAGCTTTGTGACTGGCTTAAGCTAGGGGGGAGGGGCGGGGGGAAATGTGAGAAGCGGCTTGGTGAAGGAACCACACAGCTGCTGCCGCTGTGAAAGCCTCTCCTAATAAGGCAACTGATAAAGGCTCAGACGCTGGGTGAGCGTCCGCAAAGCTGCAGAAATGTCCTTATATTTTAGGCTGTGTCTCCTCTACTGCTGTCTGGCAAGTACTGTGACATCCAGTCCTGCTCTGCTGACACACGCTTTCAGTTCGTCTTGCCAACGGTTCTCCATTCCTTTCTCTCTCTGTCTTTCTCTCTCTCACAACCCCCCCCCCCTTTCTTTGGTAACCCACTTCACACACAAACCAGTTTAATCTGCCTCAGGCCTTTCCTCTGTACTGCTGCTGAGTCATAAAGACAGGCAGGGCCTGCTGTGTTTGGCGCTGAGAGAACCAGCCAGCCACGGCAAAGACTTTTTTATTTTATCCAATCCCATTTTCTGTCCTGTTTTCAAGCATCAATAATGCACTATTTTAAAAGCAAATGCAAAAACAACAGTCAGTCCACAATCGTTTTATAATGAAGACAATGGTACTACACTTTCAGAGCAGTTTGCAAGTATTAACGTTTATCTTTTGTTGTGTAAAATAGGGGTCAAGAGAGTGCGGGAATCGTTGCAAGTAATGGGTCCTCACCACCCACATATGTCACCCTTAAGGTAACATAATTAAAAGTTTAACCTGCAAAACAGTCCAAAATTAAATGATAATGTTTTCTAGAGGTTTGTCTTGTGCTTTCTCTCTCTCCGACTTCCTCTCTTCCTGGTTCAGGGCATGGGGTTAGTGAACACAGCTTTTAAAGCGGAGGAATTGCTGAAACTGCGGCATGGCAACTTGGGTATCGGGCACACGCGGTATTCCACCACAGGCATCTCCGAGCTACAAAACTGCCAGCCGTTCGTGGTTGACACCCTGCACGGCAAGATCGCGGTGGCACATAACGGTGAACTCGTCAATGCCGCAGCCCTGCGCAAAAAGGTATACTGTTGTTTCTAAATTCAGGAAGCTTGGGGGCTGATGGTGTGCATGGGATTGGTTGGCAGGACTGAGATACAGAAAAGAGGATATTTTGTGCGTGTGTCTTTTAAGGTGATGAGACATGGTGTCGGCCTATCCACCTGTTCAGACAGTGAACTCATCACTCAGCTTCTAGCTCTAACTCCGCCCATGGAGGAGGCCGATACTCCTGATTGGGTAGCACGGTCAGTTACATCAGTTATGTACTTCTCATTGGTTTATGGCACACAATGTGCTTTAAATTCACTCCAGCATAATCAGAGTGAATAGTATACTAGTAGTGTGTGTGTGTAAATATATGCTTTAATTACAGGATTATGCTTTAATTGTATTTGTGGATCTTGTTTATTTCAGCATTAAGAACTTGATGACCGAGACACCTGCTTCCTACTCTCTTTTGATAATGTACAAAGATGTGATCTACGCTGTGCGAGACCCATATGGGAACAGACCTCTCAGTATCGGACGTCTGGTGCCCATCTCCAAACTGCACAGCTCAGGTACGGAGAAAAAGCGGAGTAGGAAAATGCATGTGAAAGGAAAGGATGCTAAGACTTTCTACGAATATCTGCAATCTCTAAGAGATTATCTAGTTAAAAACAAACTAAAGTCTTTGTTGCTTTGGAAACATCGTCTCTGGTTCTATAGGTTCATCGTGCTTGCTGGTTACAACGGCAATTTTTACAAGACAATTTAACATTAGCTTCTGAGGTTCCTGTGGAGGAATGGGATCAATATGACTCGATCATGGTTCGCTGATGAGCCTAACACCTTGTTTCCTCAGGCGGAGGGGAAGGAGACACTGAAGGCTGGGTGATCTCCTCGGAGTCCTGCAGCTTCCAGTCCATCGGAGCAAAGTGAGAATTGACTCCATTGGCAGCTTACCACTGAGGAGTTACTACTGCTTAGTACATCAGGTGGATGGTCCCCCTGTGTGTGTCCATAGGTACTATCGTGAGGTACAGCCTGGAGAAATCGTGCAGATCTCCAAAGACGGCATCAAGAGCCTGTGTATAGTGCCACGCCCTGAGGGAGATCCTCCCGCCTTCTGCATATTTGAGTACGTTTACTTCGCCAGACCAGACTCCATATTTGAAGGTAAGTGTAGACTGCTGAGAAATATTAAAGCAGTGATCATTATTACAAACCAGTCTCTAGCGGAAGAAAGAGGTTGCTAGATTTTAACACAGCTTTGACCAGTACCACAGTGAACCACGTGAGAAAATAATACTATAGTTTAAATATCATGGCATAAACAAGCTTCTTCCGCAAGCACTGCTGTTGCACTCGTGAGCGCAGATCTCACTGTAGAAGCTGGTGTTGTGCTGCAGGTCAGATGGTATATACAGTCAGGCAGCGTTGTGGACGCCAGCTAGCCATTGAGGCCCCCACTGAAGCAGATGTGGTCAGCACGGTTCCTGAGTCTGCAACACCAGCAGCTTTAGGATATGCACAAGCGGTGAGATGGGTCATATGATGGCAGGGATGTGGATGTCTGTACTAACCAGGGTATTGGTTAGCTGCATGACCTAGTCACAACTGAGCATAATCGCACATTAGTATGTTACAACACTAACACAGTAGAGTAAATGTCATTTTAAATAGCTAGCATATAAAATTATTTCATTTGCAGAAACTGGAAATACTTGGATGTCTTTTATGGGACTGCGTATATGGTGTCTGTGCTATTTATGTCGTTATATTAAGGATCACATGCTTGTTGTACAGTGTGATAGAACTATGTCTTTACAAGTTTTTGATTGCATGTATTGTGTTGTGTGTCTAGTCTGGCTTACCTTATGTGGAGGTGCTGTGCAAAAACCGATATGTGGGCAGAACTTTCATTCAACCGAACACTCGTTTGCGTCAGCTGGGAGTGGCTAAGAAGTTTGGCGCATTGACTGACAACTTTGCTGGCAAACGAGTGGTCCTTATTGATGATTCTATTGTGAGGGGCAACACCATCTCGCCTATCATTAAACTACTGAAGGAGGCAGGAGCAACAGAGGTAGTAAGACGTGTATGAGTGTAAAGTGAATGCATGTGTGTGGTTTATATGAAGCATCACTTCATCTTTGAAGTTGACATTTAGTTTAAGGGTGGTGGGTGAGCAGCATCTAATAACACCATAGCAAAAACCAATTCTCGTTTGCTCTGAAAATCCACAGGTCCACATTCGAGTGGCATCTCCTCCAATTCGATTCCCCTGTTACATGGGCATCAATATTCCAACCAAAGAGGAGCTCATAGCTAACAAACCAGAGTTCAAGGACATCGCTGGCTACATTGGTACGCCAAGATCAAAATGGGTCTTGTTTGTGAAATAATCCACATACTGGTAATTAACTGATAAATAATGGAACGTCTGTGTTTTGTAACAAAGCATGTTTTAACCACAACTTAACGTGTGGGTACGGTATAGGGGCAACCAGCGTGCGGTACCTGTCTGTGGAGGGGTTGGTGGCAGCTGTCCGGGGCGTGACAGAGTCCTGTGGGGGGAAAGAGCTGGAGCCAATCAGGCCAAGCAGCGACGGTAACCAGAGGCTGGGACACTGCACTGCATGCCTGACGGGGAAGTACCCCATCGAGCTGGAGTGGTGACGGAGCAGGGAGCGACTTCACCGCTGACGTTCCACAACCTTCACCAGAAGTATTAAAACTGCACCATACCTCATGAGCTGCAAGATGCAGTGACGGCTTCTAGAACATTCCGTTTCCTCTTTTAAAGCCAGTTTTGTCCAGTTCAAGAGACGTTGCCGCTTCACAAGCTAGAAATGTACCTTTCTAGAATTACGCATTTTTAAAATTCATTTCGCATGGAAATTCAAGCACTTTGAAAATACTTTTGTCCATTTAAGGTCCTCTGCATCTGTTTTGTGTACCTTCAAACATTAGCTGGGGTGCCGTTGCACTGCTACTGACATTCCTGATGTCCCAAATACTCATTTTATTTGAACAGTGACGCAACAGCTCTTTTCTATGTTCAGCGAGCACAAAGATTTGTAGTTAAGTGAAGTTATAGTAAAAGCTTTGTGTGAAAGAGGGTGTGTGTGTGTGTCTTGCATGGGAGAGAGAAAGAAACGTTCTGTTGAACAATCCCTTATTTCACTCCTGTGATTTTGTAAAGCATCTGACACTTGTATGTGCAATAAACCTGCACCAATGAACACCTATGTTTCAACTGCATTTGCCAATGAAATGTCAGTAAAACGTCAGTAGGTAAAACAAAGCCATTTATTACAATTATTTGAACATTAAGTTTTTGCATTATTAATTAGACATACTAAATGCATCTCGTTAGCCCCATGACCATTTAAAACAAGTTTTCAAATTGTAAGCACGTTCTAAAATCTCATCACAACCAGAAACCACTTTTTATTCTTAAAGCAGAACCATACCACAAGTCATTCTCAAAAAACACCTTTGAATTCTACTTCAAAAATTGTCACTGTTGGAAAAGTGTCAATCACTAGTTGGTGATTCTTTGAATATAAATTCCTTGACTGACTTTACACATGCATAGTAAATAGCCATTAAATGAATGTGGTATACAATTGAAACAGCTTGAGGAACACACACTGAAAATGGGCAGAAATCAAATTTCAAAATGCACAGGAAAAAGTTCTAGAAAAAGATTCACCGGAGATTTTTCAACATTGGTATATAGTATGACATGTCACCTCATAAAAAGTGGACAGAGAATGCTGGTCACTGGAGAGGCCCATACAGAAGTCTTCTCCTCGACATACTGTAAGAGGCAAATAGACTCAGCAATTAGACACTATACACACTGTTCTAAGAAGGGGGTGAACTCTCCTTATTTCACAGAGCCTGGAACTTCCCTAGTTCACTGCATTTCAGAAATTTGGTCACTTTTTATTACAGAAAGTATTATAGTTTAATTCCTAAGCCTTTACCTCGGTGATTGCGAGACCCCACTTTGATTCCAACTTCTCATAGGTGATGTGGCTGTAAATAAAATGTTATGTCTCAATATGAGAGGGATATTGTTGTTAAGGCAATCATTTCAGAACAACTCTTGAAACTGAACACTTACCTTCAACAGGCCTTAATGTGTCTCTCTGCAAGCACAAGAGTAGCAAACGCATCAGTACAAAATACAGCAACATAAGATCAGACAAATTATGTGCACACAACATTTGGTGTCGTCTTACCCAGGATGGGGAGTGCTGATGGGTTAGCAGGCCGTGTTTGGAGCCTGGTACTTTCCTAGTGCGCTCACTGGCCCTGAGGAGTCCAGGGCTAGGACACTGCAGGAGAAGTGCCCTGTTCCAGGTGCGTTTATCCTCGCTAGTGTTTTCCATCGAATCACAGATGTATCTGTTTGCCTGCTGGTGTTTTAACCAGAGCTGCTGGTTCTTTGACCGAGGGGAATAACTCTCACGGAAGCGCTTGAATCTCAGAGACTCCTCCTCCTCCTCAGGCTGGCGACATCGTTTTTTTAGTCGATGCCATGGGGGTGTCGGAGCAAGCGCAGACCAGCTGGAGGACGGTAAGGACCGCCCCTGGACTCCATCGTCCAATTGGCTCTGACACAGGTGACAGAAAGTAGGATACGAAGAAGAGCCCCGACAGATAAAGTGGTGATAGATTCTTCTGAACTCAGCATCAATCTGCCCTCTTCTGGACATGTGGGAGACAGAGGACACGGGCTGGTGTCCAGAGAGAGATCGCCGACGATATGGTGGTCTGGGGCTGATTTGGTGGTCTGGAGCCATAGTGACGTCCTGCTGACACGCAGGGTGCGGAGATGACAGCATCTCCTGCTGATTCCGGTATGGAGAATGGCAGACTGAAAACACATCCCAGTCATTCACAGGTAAAGTTTGTTTAGGGGAGCACATAAACGATGGCGTTTGCTGTTCCCGTTCCAGGCTACGAATTCTGGGTCTGAGGGGGCTTCTCCCAACAGAGAGAGAACGGCCAACGAGGGTTCGCTGTAAGGAGGTGGCAGGAGAACAGCTGCTGTTCCTGAAGCGCTCCCTGCCCACAAAGCCATTAGCACATTCCTGTTCCGGCTGTCTTCTAGAACAGGAAGTTGGTGATGAAATCTCTGGTCTGCCTCCTCGGCCAATAAGAAGAGGGCTCTTAGCCTCTTTCTGCGGAGAGTTCCACTTAGTTTGGGCTGGTCCGCAGAAAGGAGAAGCAAGAACACCATGAGGTGTTTGCATGGCAACTTGCTCAATGTCGTAGGTCTGATTTAGATCAGATGATGGGGAGGAGGTGGGGGAAGAAGATGGAGATGTCAGCAGGTCTATCACGTGAACAGGCTTGTGTGGAGAACCTTTTTGCACCTCCACATGTTGCTCTGCGCCGTCTCTTCGGGGTGAGTAAAAAAATCCAGTGGACGAAGAGGGTGAATTTGGGATGCTCTTGTATGGAAAAAGCTCCGGCATGCTTCCGCGGGCCGAGTCCGCCTGGTCACTGGACCAACGGTTATGATGGCAGTCTCCGTTACTGTGCAGTGGTTGCTGGACAGCAATTGAATTCTCCTTGTTCAGCGTGCGGGAGTGGACGCCGCGGTTTCGTCCCCGGGGCCGCGTTGGCTGGCAGGATTGGCGGCGGTACTTCTGCAGCACGGTGCTAGCCACGTCCATCACGCGCTGCCGTTGGCATACCTTGCCAATCTGGTCGAGCATGCTGGGATAGACGTCCAGCAGGGTGTTCCCGTGGCTGCTCAGCGTTCTTTCCAGATCCTGGTCCTCTTCTTCAGGCTGAGACATCTCAATCCACGCACTGGCATGAGGTCCAGTCAGCGAGCAGTTTTGATTGTCAGTGGAAAAGTCTAGCTCATTCTCGGCTCCATGTGTTTCATCCATCTGTATGAAAAAACATTTTTTTTTTTTTTTTAAAGTAACTCATGATTGAGTTGTAATATGTGAAGTAAAATACATTCAGCGTGGCAGGTACAGGAGAGTGCACTTACTTCTTGCCCTGAGAGATCATATTCATCCTTAGCACTGGCCAACACTACAGATGCTGAAAAAGAAAACGATACGCAGTATGTGGAAGCACAGGAAGTGTTTCAGTGTAATTAAGCGGAAAAAAGAAACGAAATCAGAGAAACAAAGCATGCTCGTTTCCTACTGTCAAGCGGCGGCCGTTGACCTTTGACCCGACTCTGCAAATACAAAAATTAAGCATTGAAACCTCAGAATTCCTTAATCTACACCATATGAAGATCTATATTAAAGACTGAAGTAAGACACGCTGTGAAACATTTCAGCTCCAACGGTGGACCAAAACGCCACCAGAGGACATCAGTCTAGCCGGAGTGTGCAGGGTCTGATTGTGACACTGTGATGGTCTAAGGTTTGTATGTGATGATCTCTGCAGCACCGACAGTGTTGCAGGAGGTTCGGTGTATTACCCACACACGTCGCATCTCCCGGTCCGCCTCCACACTGTATATCGGTACCGAACCTGCATGGACACAACACAACTCCAGTTACGTTTAACGTCATGTTTGAGTGTTTACGCAGATAATACCAGCCAATACAACAAACCCTGGTTAGGAAGTCCTTATTCTTGTCCACTTTTAGAGCTATCGTAGTTATTATCGGCCTATATAGCTGTAGTATCTTATCTTGAACACGTTTAGAAGCGTCGTACCTTCCCCCGTCCTGAAGGTCATGGTGTTGAAGCACACGTCGGGTCCTTGGTCATCTAAACCTGAGTACTGATGAAGACACAAGCATGACTGCGAGTATGACAACACACGGGGCTCTGATATGGCTGATGTTTAGGGTGGAGGGGGAATAGACACTTTAGGCGGTTAAATGCGGTTTTAAATGTACATTAAATGACAGTAGGGGGTTGAGCTGGCCCGCCGCCGTTAGAGTGCTGGAGCTGTGCCGCTTACCTTTTGAAATATTCCCTCCATTATGCTCCTAAAGCGCTCGTCATTTCTCTTTATTTGCTCTGAAAATTCATCTCCACGATTTCTACGACGGTCAGTGTAGTCCATTTCAAATGTAAAAAAAAACAACAACAATGAATAAAGTCTAAAAATGTCAGTATGTAAGGAGCTGACTTATTATTTCAAGATGCCGGAGTTCAGACGGTCACAACATTTTAAAAGTGTCCGGTGGAGAATACTTCAATTTGATTGGCCCGCTGTATAATACGTCGTGATGATATCATCTTTATGCGGCGACTAGCTACTGCGGTCTGGTTGTTATGCTTTTATTGGCTTTAAAAGAAAAGCGTTTGACTTATGAATTTGACAGCGGATGAAGGTCTTACGTTGATTAATCTCCTGGTTATAATGCCACTGGAAAGTCTTCACGGTATGGTGCATGAGGCAGCCGCCAAGCATGGTGGTAAAATAGCTGTTGTTTTTGACAGCGGTGGCTCGCCAAGTGCCTGCATGACCTATAATGAACTTTTCGCTTTCGGAAACGAATTATCGAAACATCTGGAGGTCACTTTGGAAACGAGTGAATGTACTATAGGTTTGTTCTGTCATGTAAACATATACCTTCCGGTCTGGATCGTTGGGTAAGTTATTTTGCATGAATGTGAACAGCACGTGTGCTTCATAATGTCACCACGTATGTTCACATGTCAACGTCAGGCATAATAATCGTATCTTGTTCTTACATTCTTAAAACACCAGTGACCTCCTTTACTAACAGTCGGCACTAATTCCTTCACGAAACAGCATCCTGCAGCTGCCTGCCGCCTATGTGCCCCTGGACCCACTGTCGCCCCCTCGACTTACCCTGAGAATAATGGACAAGTGTCATTTAAAATTCTGTTTGATCGAGAGCAGTCTGCTGCAAGTAAGTAGGCCAATCTGAGCAAATCTGCATGTAGACAGATAAACAGTGACAGTGAGAATACATTATAACGTGAGATCTTATTACTTACTAACTTTGTAGTTTTTGCACTTTCATTTGAAAGAAACTCTTTTAAAATACATAACACTACCGTCAGATAAATGCATAACAGATAAATACATAACACTACTGTCAGAACCTTAGTTTAATTTGTTGGTTGGTTGATTGTTTCTAGGCTATTCCACTTACATTTTGCTCTTCTCATATATTGCATTCAGCAATTCCAGAGTGTATTTTCCAGCTCACTGTCCATCGATGTGTGTGCTGTGTGGGCAACATTAAAGCTTACGCTGATCAAGATGCATAGAAAGATGTCGTCTCAAGGAAGCAATGGAAAGCAGGCTGTAGATACCCAAATGCTACAGGTCGAAGAAGAAGAGCAAAATCCCAAAGATGCTGTTCCAAGAGGTGTCCACCAGGGGGAGTTGATGGCATATGTTTTACACACATCTGGAACTACGGGACTACCTAAAATAGTGAAAGTTCCACACGCCTGTATTGTTCCTAATATTGTACATCTGAGGTGAGTCTACATCTGCTAATTTTCAGCTTGACACTAGCCGTAAACAACGTTTTAACATCCTTTCTAATATTAATACACAAAGCACATGTGCACTGACATTATATTGGTGTAAATCCTAATTGATATTCGTTTGTAACACAGTACCTTTTGTTTGTTACGCTTCATTGTATTTTGTATTGTCCAAGGTGTTTTAAATGTTTCAGTATTATTTACACTTATGTTTTATTGTTTTTTACACCATACGTGCAGTCCTGAGTTGTTTAACCCACCTCTCCTAAGATCTCTATTTCAGATGAACCCAGACGATGTAGTGTTTCTCGCATCACCCTTGACCTTTGATCCTTCGGTGGTAGAGATGTTTTTGGCTCTGGCATCTGGAGCACGTCTGCTGGTGGTTCCCTCTGCCATAAAGCGGATGCCAAGCAGACTGGCTCGTGTGCTGTTCAAGAGAAATAGGACGACGGTCTTACAGGTGAAGTAGACGAATAAGAGAAACGCCAGTGGCTCCACCTGAATCCTCCACCTGAACCCAAGATCACTAATGAGATGACCCCACACACATTCACACATGCAAACTGATTCCACTGTATCTTCATCTATACACATTTAAGTCTTATTAAATAGGGTTGAATAATTTTTATTAAATATCATAGCTATTGGTTTTTGTCCTCAGTAATTTGTGAATTCTTAAAAAAACAACACTAGGATGACTGATGAAGCTGATTTACACCATCAATGGCAATAATGATGATGATGATGATGATGATTATTATTATGATCAGTTCTGCCAGCAACACCTGAGTTGATCATTTATTTCAGCACACTTAGTTTAGCTGTTCTGAACATATTTCTCAACTTCTTCTCTAGGCCACTCCAACTCTACTAAGGCAGTTTGGGGGGCGTATCTTGGAGGAGGAGGTGCTTAGCACAGGCTCCTCCTTGAGGGTGTTGGCTCTAGGAGGAGAAGCATGTCCATCACAGGTTGTCCTTAGGAGCTGGAGGCAGGAGGGTAATATGACAAATATTTATAATCTCTACGGCACTACGGAGGTTTCTTGCTGGGCTTCCTGCTACAAATTGCCCAACAGTCTGCTCACCTCTGACAGCATGTGAGTGATGATATTTTTAAAGCATGACTTAAAACTGTATTTAATGAAGACGGGTAGTACATTGTGGGTAATGTATTTTGTGTTTAAAAGGAAGGACACATCTGTGCCTTTGGGGAAGCCTCTGATGGACACAGTTATGGAAGTGAGAGATGAGAGGGGATGTGTAGTTACTGAAGGAGAGGGACAGGTCTTCATAGGTAATTATTAAAAGTGTATTTATTTCTGTTGTACTGAAAATTTTCCTACTGCTCTGAACAATTTTGGAATATTTGGAATGCGCTTATCTCCTTTTGTAATTCTAATAAATCTTTCTTTATTCAATCAGTGTGAAGCTTAGGTTTTTAAGTAGCATTGCATAACTCAAAGATAAATCAATAAATTAATGTTTGCCTGCAAAATATGAGGAGAGGATATGTTCTAACCTACACATTCTACAGAATGGAGCACCCAGCTGGATCTTTCAGCACTAAATGTGTGTGTCCCAGGTGGCCAGGAGAGGGTGTGTGTGCTGGATGATGAGACGCACGCTGTTAAAGGTACTATGCGAGCCACAGGGGACTGGGTGATGGTGAGAGACTCACACCTGTATTACCTGGGCAGGATGGACCGGCTGGTGAAACGCCATGGCCAGAGAGTACACCTGGACACCTTGCAACAGGTAGAAACTGCTCACTTGTACACCGAGGCTTGAATTCACAGTTTGGTTCATTTTGTTCAGACTAAAATGTAATTTATTTTAGGACAAGGAGCATTTTAGTCAGTTAATATGGGCATATGTTGAGGGGAGGGGGATGAATGTGATCTCTCAAAAACACAACAAGCGTTTTGTGACTGGTGAATTTTTGTTTTTAAACAAAAGTTGGGTTTTTTTTTATCAGTAGTTTCAGTAGTTTCAGACAAGATGAACAGTTGTAGACTCTTTTCCCCACACACCACCTGACCTGTATGTGATCCTGAAAATGTCAAAGACCTGTCCACACAAAGAACAAAGCCTATTCATGAGCATCAAAAACGAGCCAGATGTCCTTACGCCGCTTTGCCATCTTCTGTCCGGTCAGGTTCACTTTTCCTTCTGTTTCCTCCCATCCCAGGCCGTGGAGAGCTTGCCTCAGGTAGACGCATGTGTGGCGGGTCTTCACCAGGGCTGCAGGCTGGTGGCTTTCGTGGTTCCTTCTGACAGAAGGAATGTCTCTTCCACCAAACACCAGGAGCGCCATGGCCACGCCTCCTCTGACACACCTGCAGATGTTCTGGTCTCAGAAGACATCTCCTTTTCCTATACATCCCTAGAGAAGGAGGTGCTCCAAGAGCTGTCTCAACTCTTACCCAATCACAGCCTTCCAGATACATTGTTATTGGTGCCTGCTCTGCCACTCACTAATCATGGTACGATATACCTTGTCTGTGCATTGTGAGTCTGTGACTCCATTGATACAGCTGGAGTACGTTCCATGTTCAGCACATTTCTCACTCTGTCATGGCTCTGTGTTTGTGTGTTCATTCAGGGAAGGTATCCATGGAGAAGCTGATGAGGACGTATGAGATACAGAGACAGGTCAGTGGTGACCAAGCTGCATGGAGAGACTCGGACACTGCGAAAGCAAGGCTGCAGAACCTGTGGAAGGTATGAAGGATCTAGGTGTATTGCTCAGACCACCAATCAATGATAAAACAACTCCCTTCGTAGATGATAGTTATAAAATGCATTTAAGATGTTGTAGAAATATAACATGTAATGTTAAAGAAACTAATGTTTACAACCAAAAGTAGCAAATAGTATTTATGAAATTGATAAATACTATTTTTTTCTTCTAAAATGTTGCTTGCATGATCTGGAAAATCAAATTGCTTTGCAGTCCTCAAAGGAAACAGTTTGTAGTTTGTCCTCTGAGTAGGTCCACCACAAGGCACCACAGGCAGCCATGTTTACAACAGATTTAGTACCAAATCTCTGAAACATACAGACCACTAGGCAGGGGCGGACTGGGGAGAAAAAGTGGCCCGGGAGTTCCTGACAGACTGGCCCACTATATAAACAAACTACGAAACGTATATATATATATATATATATATATATATATATATATATATATATATATATATAATATGTGTGTGTGTGTGTGTGTATATATATACTGTATATACTGTATATGAATCTATACATGGCACGTAGTGTATATGTCAGCTTTTATTGTCATATGGACAATATTACTTCCAGCAATATGATTACAAATATCAAAATAATTAACAAACTTAACAACTTGACCCAGACAAAATACAGGGGGAAAACAGCTGGACAGCTACTGAAACCCACATTGTTCACTCAGTGAGTAAAACCTCTACAGCTTTTCAGTGCCACCTTTACGTTTGGTAGTTTGTTTAGACCAGGGGTGCCCACACCTTTTCAGCTTGTGAGCTACTTATAAGATGACCTAGTCAAAATGATCTACCTACAACAAAAAAAAAACTATATTTAATAGTAACATAAAACAGGAAGATGATAAATCCTGCACCTAACATCCGGAGTCATGCAACAGGCTTGGCTAGGATGTATTAACCAACCAACAACCATGATCTAATAATACCTACACAATACTACTGGACAAGATAGATTTCACACACCCTATGCACACACTAGTTGCTTGAACAGAACACAGCAGCAGCTACAATCTGATACTGGCTCGACAAGGATCCAGAAGCACAGCGCACTATGTTCATGGTCCATTGCCTCAACTGCCAAGTACTCAGACCACAAAACAAACCTGGACTGACCTTCAAAACAAAGTGACATGGACACACACAATACCTTGCAAGCTTTTCCTTGGGGTCATCAGGAAGGCACCTCCCTTCGTTGGTGTTTCGATGAATTGAGCCCCCAACACCTCCAGAAGGCTCATCAGTGGAGTCTGGCGTCCCAGACCCACCCCCCTCCAAGCTCACAATGTAGCCCATCGCAAAATTACCAACAACCCTGCTACCCGACGGCTATCGGAAAAGCCAAGTGACAATCCTACCCATATCTCAACATCACACCCACCAAACAATTTATCTCTTCAAGTACTATCCTTACCCCACCTACCCTCAGCCCTTCTTAGCCACACCCACTGACTAGATCTCTCAGCTACCTCTGACAACTCCTTTACCACTGCTCTCATCACACAGCCTCTAAATCCAAACTCAGCCAGTAGTCTTGTGGTAGACTTCGCCACGAAACCCCTAGCCCCTACCTCTACAGGTCTAATATATGCTTGCCAGCCCCGCTCTCTTACCTCAGCCACCAAATCTGCATACTTCAACCTTTTCCTTTCATATGCTGCATCAACTTCGTCCTCAAATGGAACAGTTAGCTCTATGAAATACACTATCCTCTTACTTTCAGAGTACAACACAACATCTGGCCTCAAGTTTGTGACAACAATACACTCTGGAACCTGCAATTTACAGCCTACATCAACCAACAGTTTCCAATCTCTTGCATCAGCCCACTTATCGCCAACTTTTGAAACCTGTGCTGGCTCCTTGCTATGCTGCCCCTCACACACAAACCTAATTACTCTATTGGAACTAGCAACTGGCATGCCACTAACTTCCAACCGCTTCTTATCAAGTGCACCTGCCAGTGATTTAAGTACCTGATTATGCCTCCATGTATAACGTCCCTGTGACAAACTCACCTTGCATGCCGACAGGATGTGCTTCAATGTACCACTTCCTGCACATAGCTTACAAGTTGAATCCTCACCTAACCACTGCCCAAGGTTTTGTGGAGTTGGAAGCACATCATAAGTAGCTCCCACAAGAAACTTTATACGACTCGCATCCAATGCTCACAACTCTCGCCAGGTGATTCTCCTCTTCTCTACACTTTCCCATTTCATCCACTGACCCTGCTTACTCTGTCCTGCAGCTTTTGCCCGTCTTACTTCCTCCTCCTGCTCTCGAATAAAACCAGTCACCATTCGTCTTCTCTCAGGAGATGTGGCCTTGCTGAATGCCCTCCATGTATCACCTGACCCTAGTCCTGCCCTACCATTTTGCACCTGCCCTACAACATCTCTATGCTCCAATGCCCTCTTTGCTGCCTGAGTTGCCTCTTGGGAACTCCACTTTCTTCCTGTACGTGTCACTGGTGCCGCTGCTTTGATCAGTGCATCTTTCGACCCCATCAACAACATTTCTCTGCCTACCTTGGCACATTTAAACTCCTCAACTAAGCTTGTTAGTGGCAGTTCTAGTACTCCTCTCCCAAACCATGCCACACTACTAAGACAATGTGGAACCCCAAGCCATTTTCTTACAGCCTTATTAACAATCCTTTCTAGCCTCTCAACTTCAGTCATTGGAATATCATACACTGTTAGTGGCCACCTTAGACGAGGCAACAATCCAAACTGCAAACACCACAACTTTAATTTACCTGGCAAAAAGGACTTATCGATACTATTAATAGCCTCACCCAATTCCTTCCTTAACTCTACAACCTGCTCTTTGTCGTTCAGTGCTGCGGTGTACCACCTACCTAGACTCTTAACTGATTTCTCCAGAATAGACGGTATTACTTCTCCCTCCATCACATACTTTTCTTGTGTCAACTTCCCTTTCACAATTGAAACACTCCTAGACTTACTGGGTTTAACCTTCATCCTAGCCAGCCTAAGATTATCACCTAGCTTCTCCAACAGCCGCCGAGCACATGGAACAGTTGTCGTCAATGTAGTCATGTCATCCATGTATGCCCTAATCGGTGGGAGCCGGGTGCCATCATGCAGCCTCTCCCCACCTACAACCCACTTAGAAGCCCTAATAATCACTTCCATTGCCATTGTAAAAGCCAATGGTGAGATTGTGCACCCTGCCATTATACCTACTTCCAGACGTTGCCAAGATGTAACAAACTCCTCTGTGCTGAAACAAAACTGAATGTCTCCAAAATAAGCTTTAACTAACCTCGTAATCTCATCTGGAATCTGAAAAAATTCAAATGCTTTCCACAACAGAGCATGTGGCACCGAACCAAAAGCATTAGCCAGATCCAAGAATACCACATGTAGGTCTCTTCTCTCTGCTCTCGCTGTTTGAATCCGGTGCCAAATCATGCTACTATGCTCTATACACCCTGAAAAACCTGTAATCCCTGCTTTTTGCACCGATGTATCAATTAACTTATTCTTTTTCAGAAACGCTGCCAACCTACGTGCAACTACACTAAAGAATATTTTACCCTCCACATTAAGCAAGCTTATGGGACGAAACTGCTCTATGGCTACAGAATCCTTCTCTTTTGGAATAAGAACACCACCTGCCCTTCGCCAGTCCTTTGGGATAATCCCCTTCTTCCACACTATAATCATCAACCTCCATAACAACTTTAAAACATCTGGCGCACTTTTATATAATCTATATGGAACTCCATTAGGCCCTGGTGCCGAACCAGCTTTTGCACACCGCACTACATCCTGTACCTCACTCCACTTAAGGGGATTAACATCCATCTTCCACTGTAGGTCACCTACTGGCGGAATATCTGCTGGCAATTCCAACTCACTAGTCCTTTCCTCCCTTGAGTACACCTTCTGAAAATGCCCCTCAAGCTCCTTCTTTCCTACCTTTAGGCTACCTGACTTCTCCTGACTAAACAACGTTTTAACAAATCTAAACGGATCCTTAAAGAATGCCTCTCTAGCGCGCTCTTTCTTCTTCCTTCTTTTCCTCATAGCTTCTGCTCTCCGCAATTTCCCTAACTTACTTTTCAACTCGTCTTGCAGTAACTCAATGCCCTCTCTTTCCTGCTCATCACCCCGCTTCCACTGCTTCCTCAATAACCTTGACTCCTTGACAAGTTTTCCTATTTCTACCTGCCTCCTTGATTTACAAACCGCCTTACTCATTCCTTTCTTCTGCACAACACCAAATCTTGCAACACCATAATCATAGATAACTTTACCTAGCCTGTTCAACTTACTTTCCGCTGTTCCCTTTAACGCTTCCAACATCCCTTTCAAATCATCATTAACACTCCTCCACAACATTTTATCACCTGCCCCAGGCCATTTAACCTTCGATCTGTGCCCTAACCCTTTCTCTCTTCCCTTTTGCTTTCCACTAACACCTGGCCCATCACCGCTATCCTCCTCTCCACCTCCTGTGCTTGAGTTGGCCTCTATAATAGTGTATTAAACCAAGGACCCAATCAAGGTCCAGGCCCCCTTATATTTTACACGACGTCTTCACTTTTTTGATAGAAACGCCTTCTCTCTCGTTACATTCATCCATCTCTGATTAGTTTTTCGGGTTTGTTGTTCCCGCTGTCAGCGCTAATCTCACGAGAACTGTCACTCGGGCTACTGCAGGTTGACACTCTCGCGAGGCTAGCGACATAATTCCTTTTGCAGAGGCACTTGAACGCTTTTAAAAAATTATATCATAATGATTGTAACATGGTCAGGTCAAGTCAAATTTATTTATATAGCGCTTTTTACAACACATCACAAAGCAGCTTTACAATTGTATGGGTCCAGATCCCTAATGAGCGACAGAGGCGAGGAAAAACTCCCTATGATGGTGGAGATTAGGAAGAAACCTCGGGAGGACCAAGACTCAAAAAGGAACCCATCCTCCATTGGGCGGCCCGTTAGCACAACTCTGTATTTATAATCCAAATATAGTTCTATAGTTATAGTTCTAATTCCAGGCCAAGCAGTCACAGTCCCTTCAGTGCAGATGGTGAGTTGGCATCAGCACGTCCTCTGTGGCAATGGCACATCCAAACAAAATGAATAAGTTCATAAAATGTGTTTATTATTAAATGCCATAATATTTATAATCTCTCTAGAGCACAGGTTCGTTTACTACCCTTTCTGTAACATACTAATCAGGCAGACAAGGACCCAAGTGCGGATAATAGCCGTCTTTATTGAAACAATGATCACAGAGCTATCAAACAGGTGAGGGTGCCATCTAGTTGCAGCTCCATTGAATCCCCTGTGGTTCTTTGGCCTAAAGAGAGAGAGGAGAAAAAGACAGGAGAAAATGATTATTGTGAGTATTGATGTGATATAAATTTGAACTTGTTGCACATCCTTGGTTGTTTTTTTATACGTGTAATGAGTGTATACGTATCCAGTAAGTGTTCTCTAATACTGTGTATTCACCCACTATGGGATATGTATATGGGTAGACAAAACTGAGGGAGGAGTAAACTCACATCACTCTGCAGGCACATTTTGAGGCAGACCAGTTCATCAGAACCAAACAGGGCAAGACTAGGCTGAGAGCAGATGCTGATCCCACCATTTTTGTGCATCGCCCCGCACTCAGAAGGAGGAAGCCCCCTGCACAATACGGAATGACAGAAAGAAGAAACAGTTAAAACATGGTCAGCTTGGATGCAAGAGCCAATCCAGAAAGGTGAACAACTCCAGTAGCCAAGCTTCAAAATCCAGCAACCCCCAAACAGCTCCAAATAATAGAATACAAGTCTAGTACGGTTACATATGATTACATATATCATACTGTACTATATCATTTTAGTATGTTGTATTCCTCTTTAGTCTTGTAAGATTCATTGTTCAAAACTGCCACCCAGTTTCAAATTACCTTGTGTTTTCAATCTCTCTCTTGACCTTCTCTCTCCCTTTGCCTAAATTCATGACGAATTTAGTTTTTTAGATTGAGTCAATGAAAAAAAATTTGTGTGATTGATTAGTTCAGTTTTATTACATTGAGCCAATGCTTTATTTTTTTCAGTGTGCGGTTCCTCACACTTTCATTTCAGCGCTTGAACCATTTTCGCCATATGTTCTTCTTTCTCGTCTCTTGGTTGTTTCTACCGGGGCAGGACGAGAGTTCTGCTGAACTTTTCTCTTGGCCGCTGCTCTCCTGTCTTCTGAAGAGCACGTGGTTCTTCCTCAGGCTCTTCCACCATCGTCCCAGCGTCCACCTCTCTTTTTTTGCAGGCGCTGTAACCACCATTTGCTCCGTCTTGAGGCTGTATGAAGCCTTCTCTCTCGTCAGCTCTTCTAGCTCTCTCTTCATTTCCTCCCTCATCCTGTTCCTTTCTTGCTCTGTTTCCAACTTCATCTTCTCCACCTCTTTCTGACATTCCGTCAGTCTCTTTCTCTCCGTCTCCCACTCTCGCTGCCTCACCATCTCCCTTTCTTCGAGCTCCCTCTTCATCATTTCACTCTCCTTCATCTCTTCCACATGTTTGTCCATCTTTTGCCTGAGGTTTTTTATCTCCCTCAGTCTCGCCTTTTCAGTTATTTGGTGGAAGCGGATCTCCTGCCTGAGCCTGATCTTATCCAGATCTTCCCCCAGTGTGTACGCAGCCGTCTTTCTCATCTCCTTTAAACATTCCTCCTCCATTTGCTTCCTGCCCTCTTCAAGCTCCCTCTTTTCGTCCTGCAGGGTTTTGCACTCCTCCTCCAGTTCCTTCTGTCTGCTCATCATTTCTTCACCCTCTCTTGTCCACTTCCTTTCAATCTCCTCGTACTCACTAACCAGCTCTCTGTTTTTTAATTTCTCCGTCTCGATTTGATCTATGGCTTTCTTTATCGTGGACAATAATTCCTCAATCGTATCGCACAGCACGTACTGTACACTGCAGTCCATCTTCTTTCTTATAACTCCACTGTCCACTACTATGTTAATTAGTTGTATGTTCAGCTGTGATGCTGTACAGTCTTTCCTCTTTCTCAGCAAATATCTCACTGGTGCCGATCGGCCTTGACTTACGGCCTTATATACTTATGTTGTGTTATGTCGTTACTATAGAAACGGGATTCTACTAACGAACAACGTCATGTATTGTGACGTCATTTAGATTATTCAATTCATAACGTCTAAGTAAACAAAAAACGTACCGCGGTTATAGAATTGTTGTACGCATATTACTAGAAATATTATTTCAGTAATTTATTTCCTTTAATAATAAGTTCATTATTATACATTTATTGTTTAAAGAAAAAAAAATGCAGAAGTAACGCAATATACCGCAGCATAAATGTATTTACATTTGAGACTGTTCGTATCTACTGCCATTAGAAATAGGAGGCTCCGCCCGTGCGCGAGGGCCTCGCGCGCTGTCGCTGCGCGAGGTCGTGCACCTCTCGAATTGCGCGCGCGCCGCGCTTTAGCGTGATCGACAAAGTCATGTTTGCAGGGTTCATGCACCTATACAAGGTGGAATTAAAGCACTTATACGGCACTTTCAAGGTCCATTTCAATATTTTCCAGCACGATAAACATAATTAAGTTAAATATTAATACATATACTCGAAATGATTCGAAATAATTCGCTTTTTCATCACATTATTTAATGGTTGTTTATTTTCAAAACGCCCAATCTTAACGTCTTCACGTTCTCATGTTTCGTCCTGGAATTACAAGAGGCTCGTATTTGTTAACGTAATTTCAACATTTTAATGTACTTTAGCCTAAATTCCAGCACTTTTCAAACCTGAAACACAAAGCAACATTAAAATGCGTCAGGTAAATGTTCATTCCCCTTTTTTGAGGGGTGTTTCTTTATACTACCACATATCGTTTCGGACAACATTGCAAAGCCATATTTACGTTTGATGCCTAATGTGTATATACGGTCTCCGGTCAGGTAAAAATGTTTTTTCCCCGGTTTTGCAGGGGTTTTTTATTCTCCACTGCCACCTATCGTTTCGGAGAACACTGCAGCGACGCTCGCGACGTTCGCGAAAGTATAAACGCTAACCGCTCGCGCAGGGTCGCGCGAGGTGGGCGGAGTGCGCGGCAGTGGCTCCTCCACGGGCCGAGTTAAACCACCGGCGGCCCACCGGCTCACTAACCCATCGGCCCACCGGGGAAATCCCCGGTAGTAATGTCCGCCCCTGCCACTAGGTGTAAATGGTACAATGGCCATTTAGATTCAACAAACAATTACTTTTTGTTACTTTACAAGTACAAAGTGTTCCAAATATTTGATGGCACTTGTACCTGTTTTGGATGGAGCCTTAGATGATTCAATTTTGTATGATGCTTAGTGGGTTTTTAATAATGTGTGTGTGTGTGTGTGTGTGTGTGTGTGTGTGTGTGTGTGTGTGTGTGTGTGTGCGTGTGTGTGCATATTAGGAGTACCTGGGTCTTCCTGCTGATGCGGTTGTCATGGACGATGCCCACTTTATGTTAAGTGGTGGAGATTCCCTGCAGGCCCTCCGCCTCTTCGATTACATCACCGTTACTTTGGGGATGACCTCCACAGGACTTTTAGAGGTCATTCTAGATGGCTCGTTTGCTGATGTCTTGAAACACATAACGACAATGACATGCCATGGCCTTATCCAGACCTCAGACAAAAGACCGCATGAAGATTCTACATCTGGTGTTACACCCAAGAGATACTGCATAGAACAAACGTCCAATGTTGTCTCAGAGAGCAACAAGGTTTCCTCGGTGAAAGGAACTGTGGGATTTGTAGTTGTTAGGAGAGCTGGCGATGTACAGGAGTGGAATTACTCTCAAAGCAGAGAGACAAGCTCTCATGTGGTTTCACCAAAAGCGAGTGAAGACCCAGACAAGATACATGTTCCAACTAGTGAAAGCTGTCAGAAAGCCAAACGTAGACCTTCATCTGCAAGCCAAGTCAATGAGTCATCAAGAAACAGTTATTTGGCAACACCAGCAGATCGTTGCCTTCCCAATAAAGCCGGCAGTGTTGGCGTTAACAGAGACACCAGGGAGGAGCAAGCACAATACAGTAACAAAGGAAGTGGCGATACCTCACAATCAGGCACTGCAATGGACGACCGAGCGCTGGGCCTGCGGGTCCTGTGGAGGTCCGACACGGGCAGATGCGTTGACGCCTCACCAGTGCTGCTGGTGCGTCCTGACCAAGCCAGAGTTTTCATAGGATCTCATTCCCACAGAGTACAGGCTCTGGACCTGTCTAGTGGAGAGGTGGTTTGGGAACGTGTGCTAGCGGACAGAATCGAGTCCTCTGCTGCCATCACTTCCTGTGGAAATCTGGTGGTCGTTGGTTAGTAGTCAGAAAAGACCGAAACCTGAAATGTGCTCTGCATTATTGTGTTTTCTTTTTATCTAAATGTGCTTTTAAGAATAGTTTTTTTCTTCATTTTGATATGACAAGACAGATCACACATTACTGTGCAAAGGTTTTATGCCAGTGTGGAAAAAATTATGCGAAGTAAGAACGCTTTCAAAAGAAGAAGTATGAATAGTTTATTTTTGTCAATTAACAAAATGCAAAATGAATGAAGAAAGGAGAAATCTAAATCAAATCAATTTTTGGTGCAACCGCCATGTTTTTTGAAGGAACTCAACAGGGATGTTGTTTCAAACATCTTGGAGAAGTATTCACAGATCTTCTGTGGAATGTAGGCTGGCTTGAATCCTACTATCTCTTTGTGTAATCCATCACACGGACTAATGTTCAGATTAGGACTTTGTGGAGGCCATATGACCACTTCCAAAACTCCATGTTCTTTATGCTGTTCTTAGTGACACTGGCTACATATGACAATGATCAGCTGTTTGGTTAATCATACACCTGAATAGAATCCTGCAAAACCCTTGACCTTTGATCAAACCTCTGTACTTAGGTTGCTATGACGGGCAGGTGTATATTCTGAGCGTGGCCTCAGGAGAGACCTGGTGGGTGTTTGAGACAGGAGATGCAGTGAAGAGTTCCCCTGCTGTAGACCCTCAGACCGGACTGGTCGTGATTGGGTCCCACGACGGCCATGTCTATGCTTTGAATCCGCTGGTAGGTCTTGTCTTATCATCTAATCTCTACCCAGTAAATCTTAGCTGTCTTAATATAAGGCCTGTTGTGTGTTAGGTTGTTGATCTGTTGCTGCACAGCTTCAGGGTGAATGTAGTGAATGTAGTTTATTTGCAGACATATTTGGCCAGTGTTAAGGGAGGTGTTGGGCCTCCAGTGTTGAGCTGCCCTCTCCTCCCTAATCCCTCACATTCAGCTTTATAACAGGCTGAGCAATAATGTCAGACATAAGGTGTGATCTGTGTCTGGGACAAGGAGCTATAGGTGCTAAACGGTTACAAATGTTTGATGGCACTAGTAGTAGTTTATGAATGAACGCCTCAGGGCAGAGATAAATCCTAACAAGTAAAATGACTAAGTCGTGTGTGTGTGTGTGTGTGTGTGTGTGTGTGTGTGTGTGTGTGTGTGTGTGTGTGTGTGTGTGTGTGTGTGTGTGTGTGTGTGTGTGTGTGTGTGTTCCAGGCAAAGCGCTGTGTGTGGAAGCACTACTGTGGGGGTGGTGCGGTTTTCTCGTCTCCCTGTGTGCTCTCATCTCTGAGGCGGTTGTACTCCGCCACTCTTGGAGGGCAGCTCCACTGTCTCTGGCCGGTGAGCACAGGACCTTTGACCTTTCCTATTTGACCTAGAGGATTTCCAGATTCAGACCAGCTTTGTTGGTCCAATGTCTGTGTACGATGCAGCGGCACCACTGACCAATTTTATGGTCTTCATTTATTCTCTAAAAATATTCAAAATATTTCACCTACAGTTTGATTTCTTTAAACATTTATGTCTAGTCTTAGCAGATTATTTAATATTATATGTTGTATTGTAAAACAGAATAAAGCATGAATAACTCTTATCACTCATTGTATTTTGTAATGTCTGTCCAGGACAGTGGTGAACTAATGTGGAAATACACCACTGATGTTCCTATTTTTTCATCTCCGGCCTGTTCAGAGACGTGTGTATGCATTTGCTTAGTGAATGGACATATCGCTGCATTAAGCCATGATGGACATATGGTAAGAAAATAGGAAAGACTACTGTTGAATTTCCATGAGAAAGAAACAGAGACAAAATGTAAAGGATGAATATGATGAAACATTTTGTGTGTAGAGGAAGAGCTGTTAGTTTTCACCAAAGCTGTGTGTGTGTGTTGGTTTTCGTTTTTTCCATCTTTTAATCTCCTTTATCTCCATCTTCAGTTATGGGACTTTCTTACCGAGGGACCAGTCTTCTCATCGCCATGCTTGGCTACAGTGACGCCTCAAACCAATCAGAAAACAAGTTCTAACACACATGACAGTGCCACCTCAACATCTCCAGCCAATCAAGTGCTTCTTTGTGGTTCACATGACTGCTCTGTGTATTGCTTGAACACTGCTGATGGGTCGTTAATGTGGCAGTTCAAGACTACGGGCAAGGTGTACTCCAGTCCGTTTGTTTTTGACGGTAGTCGGTGGGGGGTTAGAACACTGGTTGCGTTGACTACAACCGATGGAACAGTGTGGGTTCTAGATGTAGACCAGGGAGAGCTGAAAACCTCCTTCTCCCTCCCAGGAGAGCTCTTCTCCTCCCCAGTTGTGTGGGACGGTACAATAGTGGTGGGATGTCGGAATGACTATGTATACTGCCTGGACCTAACTGGCATTAAGGGACAGGAAAAGCACCTCTGAGTGCAAGATATTAATGTTTGTACATGTAAAATCTGTAGTTGTCTATTTGGTACTAATAAGCCAAATAAAAAATTGCATTTTCAACCTGAGTTTAATGTACTGCTGCTAGTACAAGTGTTTAATATTCTGCTTTATGCGCAGTGTGTTAATTCTCTTCTGGACGCTGCACTAAGGAGTTACATTTACTGCATTTGGCAGACATTTGTATCCTAATCAACTTGCATGTTTATCAGAGTGACTTCCTTGTTCCTGCACCCATTCCTGTGGCTTTGCTAGCACCTATCGGCTGATTGGCGGGAGTTCATGACTGCTGACTTTTTAATTTGTCTGTATAGGAAACAAGCGTTTCAACAAATGCAGTGTTCAAATGTCTGCCTTTAATATTTTTCTACATAACTCATAACATTTGCATTAATTACTTTCTCAGGAGTACTTCTAAGTGGAACACAAAAAGTGCAATTACTGACGCTTTTATTTCATGTTACATACAACACTGTTTACGCTACACTATTGCACACGAACAAAGTGATGAAGCATCCGAAGTTGACGGGCTCCAACGGAACCGAACACGGCTCCGTTCACATCACCTCTGCACACACATACATTACATACGTACAAAATGTTAAGGTGGGTGCGGGAGGGGATGTGCTGAGAGATGGAGGTTTCCTACGAGTCCAAAGCTCATACAAGAACAATGTGGGATGGATGTGGAGAAGAACCTCGTTCCTCCGCACGTCCACATCAGCACTGACACTTGAAGTTCTGGCACCCCCGAGTACTCTGTCCAGTGTCATTTTCTTGATTTGGGGTACAGGAACAGCAAGCACACGCTACCACAGATTAATGATGTTTCTATTAAAGCGAGCAACAAGTCTGTGTTCCCAGGGAACTGGAGGCAATAAACAGGAAGCAGACAGTTCATCAACCAATAAACAGGAAGCAGATAGTTCATCAACCAATAGCATGGTTCTTAGTGCATTGACTTAACGAGGTGGAAACGCCATTAAGGACATTAATTATGTGAATTATTTACATAAGTAAACACAGTGACCATGTCATTGTTGTGAATTTCAGCAAAAGCTTAAATGACAGCTGTCAGTTGTCACAGACACAGTGAAAATCTTTGCACTTTGCCAAGATATCAAAACGAAAAGAAATAAAACCACTCCACTCTGGACAAGAGCTGTTAAACAACTGATTGAATACATGTTCAAACAGGTTGGGAACATGTCTAAACATAAAAAAGTACAAAATAGGATTTTGTTTTTCTCACATTCATGCTTGTGGTTTGTAAGTGGAGTTGAAGCGAGAAGTGTTTCCTACGGTGGAGTTCTTTAGCCCTTGAGTCACTTCCCAAAATACTTTCCAAATTGCAATGTGTTACATGTTTTTAAATATTACAGGAGATGTGAACCACTCGGTTTAATATTATGTACTTATTTACTAGGCATGCGCTATGCATTAACGCAAGTGATTTGCTATCAACAGGTCTGCTGGGCTTTGATTGGCTAAAAGGATTTGGGAATTGTGAGTGAAAGATGTAGGTTTGAGGACTAGTTTAATTGGCTGTGGGATGGATAAAAGGATTCTCTTAAAAATCCACCATGTCTGAGTGCAAAATGAACAAGGGTAAGAAGTGGCAGGGGAAAAAATTACATAATTCTGTCCTTTAAATTCCAGATTCAGGTACAGTACATCTGTGCCAAAGCAACAGCATCACTGTTCACAAGAATGCCAGTCCTCTGAAAATGAATTCTGCTTGCTACCTGCTCTGGTGGAAAGACAACAGCTTAGGTAAAAGTTTGTGAATGGATTTTTGACAGTTTGCCAGAGGTGCCGTGATGTTTTGTCAAGTCTCAAGAGCAGGATGAAGGTGATGAAGTGATGATGAAGGGGACTGGGAGCTTATTTGCTCTATTCTGGAGGTCAGAGGTGAAATGTCACTTGATGATCTGTGGACAGTCACTCCATGCTTTGGCCTTACGCTTGGCCAGGGCAAGCCAAGCGGGTTCAGTGGACACCTGGGCATTGTCACCTGGTGGGAAGCGCTTGGTTATATCTTTTGCTGCCGGCGGTGAGGGGGTTGAATCTGCAATCTCAACTGAAAAAAATAAGCATCGAGAATTTCGGTGTAATGAATGTGCAATGTAAATAAGTAATACGTGCATTATTACTGTGACTACATGATTCTATGATTACAGTGATTTACAGTATATGGACAGTGTGTTAAGTGAGTGCAGAAATAAATATAAAATGCCCTCATAAAAAAAGAAAAAAATGTACCTGTGACAGAACTGGGGAGAGTGCTGGCTTTCTTTAAGTTCTCCCTACGTTCAAAGCGGACAAACAAACTGTCTGGTCTCTTGCTCTCCTCTGGGGGGTGTGGCTTGCTCTCCTCCAGGAGATGTGGCTTGGCCAGACTGGAGTTCCCATTTCCCTTACTCTCCGTAGGGCTGATGAGTCCAACCTGTATGACACACAAGCTTTAGATGTTAACCTAGAGACAACAGATATGTGTAAACACTCCAATTTGTAGATCACACATGTGTAGTAGGATTAGAGTAGATATTTGTGGCCTTGTTTGGCCTGTGGGTCTTTAACATACATTCTCTCTCTCCTTGGCCTGTTTCTCTGCCAGCTTGGCCTCTCTCTGGATCCTCCTGTCCTCTCTGCTCTGCTGCTGTTCTCTGAATCCCTTCTGTTTCTGCAAGGCCAAAGTGATCCACAGTGGTCCTGCCTCTTTCTCCTGGGACCGTGAGCTGTCCAGGGAATGCCTGCTCTGAAGAGAGGGCTTTTCTGTAGGGGAGAGAGTACATCATGTATATAGTTTGTATGATGGTACGTCATCTTAGTGATGGTACGTCCAAATCTATGGAGGCAAGATCCCATGACTTCTGACTGGCATGTAACGTGATGTTGGTCATTTTGTTGAATCCACTGTGTCAGGATAAACAAAATATTAAAAATAAGTATTTGAAGGTCATTAAAGGTTGAAGAATTAGGACATCACTGACCTTTCCTGATGAGCTCAGTCCTCCGGTCTGTCTTCTCCCTCCATGGAATGCTGATGGATGGGAAGAAGGACTTCTTCTCTTTTGGTTCATCGTCTCCATGACTGCTCTTCTGGCCCTGCACAGATTCTGAGGGCTCCTCTTTATGACCACCGCACTCTCCAACAGATGGTGAATCTGGACCTCCTGTCCTCTGCTCCCCAGACGTCCTTCTCCCAGGTTTAGGCAGATTAGAAGGTGGAGGTGTAGCACCTTCAGACAATTTGGGAGGAGTGGCAGGTTTTTGGTAAAGAGGGGGCTTGGAGATAAATTTGTCACTTTCGCTACATATTGTATTTCTGCCTGTCCTGGACCTTGATTCGGTGCTAGATGTTGCATGGTGTTTCACTCCAGTGCTCTCTCGAAGTGGCGATGTTGGACTGGTCTTCTCAGAGAATACGGATGTGTCTGGGTCCTGATCGGTGGAGGTAAGAGGCACTGGAACCCCGTCAAAACTGTCACCTGCACTGTACCTTTTCTTCCTCTTCTCTGTGGATTGGTCACTATGGAAACGAAGGGAGTAGTTGGTCCTCCTAAGCTTGATACCAAAAGGTGAGGGCCTCTCATCACTGCTCCGGTCTCTTTCATCCCCATCATCTTTAAACAAGGCCTCAGTTTCCACCTGGCTGAGCGACGCTGTCTCAGACCTGTGGGATTTGGGGGACCCAGGAGACAAGCTTGGAACCAGAAAAGAAGGCAGGTCTTTGGCAAACTTGCATTCTTCGGCACTGTCTGACACACGAACTGCCTTTAATCCTTTGTTTTGAGCTTTGCTAGCTGCTGGTGATTGGACCGCTAGGCTGGGCGACCAATCAGAAGAGGGCGATTCCACAGTTCCTGCCTGTTTTTCATCTTGACCCAAGACCTCAGAATTCCTATTTGAGTCAGAAAATTTCTTTCTGGCTGGAGTGATGGAAAACTTGGCGCTAGCTGACATGGTCTTTCTGAGAGAGGTGTGGGAGAACGGCGTCTGGCCGTTGTCCTCAGTTGTGGTTTGTCCTTGCGACTGCTTGACGTTCTCATCTGAATATTCCTGGTATTTTCCGTCTTCGGCAGCTTTAAAAATTTTGGAACGGATACTGGCCCACTCTGCAAGCACAGCCGCACTAGACTGGTCTGCAGATAACGAAGCTTCATTTAAAGATTTTGTTTTTCCGAATTTGCGATCCGGAGATGTCTTGCTCTTTAATATTGGCGTGTCCATGGTTTTTTTGTCCTCAGACAGACCAAGCAAAGACTTACATGCTGTGTCCTTTATCTGATCCAGATTTACTGCTGTTCCACACAGCTGGGCTCCAGTCACTAAGATAGCAGTGTGAGGGACATACATGGATGAAGATAACGCTGGTGAATCAGGACTTCCTGTGGTACCTTCCCTGGGTTCAGCAGTCCCGTCACTCTGCTGGCCAGGTGTTGGGGTGACTGGCGACAGGTTGACTTTCTGGAAAAGGATGTGTTTCTCTCCTGAGGTCACTTTGAAGGTGAAGGGTCGTTGTCTCTCCTCCATCTCCCGCCATCGCAGCTCTTCTGCTTGTCTTTTCCACTCTGGATCGGACGTTCTGGTCTCCTCCTCAGCGCATTGCTCTTCCTCTTGCTCTCTCTTTCTATCCTCCTCTTCCTTCCTTTTCTTTGCCTCAGCCAATCGGTCCTTCTCAACTTCCTCCTCTTCTTGTTGCCGTCTTTGCTGCTCACAAAGGCGCTCTTCCTCTTCCCTCCGCCGTTTCTCCTCAAACTCCCAAAGCCTTAGTTTTTCCTCTTCTTCCTCCTTCCTTCTCTCCTCCTCTGCCTCTCTCTGTCTCTTTTTCTCCTCCAAACGAAAGCGCTCTGCTTCAACTTCCTGCTGCCTCCTTTCTTCCTCTGCTTTCCTTTTCTGGTCTTCTTCTCTCTTCTTTCTTTCCTCTTCCTCGTGTTTCTTCCGCTCTTCCTCCTCCCTCAGTCGTTGTTCTTCCTCCGTCCTCCTCTCCTTTTCCTCCTTTTGGAGACGTTCTTCTTCCTCCTCTTCTAGCAGGCGCCTTCTCTCTTCCTCCAGCCACATTTCCTCAGCTCTCCTTTCTTCTTCCCTCCTTTTCTGCTCTTCTTGGTCTAGCTTTCTCTGAAGCGCCAGGCATTCCAGCTCCTCTTCTTGAGGCCGCTGCCTTTTGGATTTTTCAGGCGGCTCAGGATCATCTCTGCTACGGCCTCTTGTGTGCTCTTCTCTACACACTCCTGATTCTTCTGCAAATGTCTGAACATCTGTCTCTTCCTGCAGCTCTGTCGAAATATCCATCTCGTGAAGCTCCTAAAATGCGTAAGAAAACACAAAGCAAAGATTTATGGGCCCATAGGGGCCATGCCCATAGTTTCATGTGCAAAGAACACTGTTTAGTTGACCTGACCTGTGTGAACCTGCGGTGCTTGCGAGACACTCGCTGGTTTTTGGGTTTCACAGCCAGTTTATGTTTGGCAGCAGTGTTGTCCAATCGGGGGACTGACTGGGGAACAGCGTCCAGGTTGATTGACTCAATCGTCCCAGGAGGCGGTGGACGCTTGGACCGAGGGGATTTCAAAGGAGGCAGATGCTGAGTCACATCATGTGTAGTGGGTGACATCTAATTATAAAACAGATAAAAAAGATTTTCATATAGAAAAACACAATATTGTATGTACTTCATAATCAGTGCAGAAGTAATTTTTAACGAGACCAAAACAAAAAGGTACATTTTTGATCAGTGTTCCCTTTCCCATACTGATTCTAGTACCATTCTGTAGAAATATTAAATATTTCAAGAAAGATATTTAAAATGTGAATTAAAAAAATGTATATGACATGTACAATCTTCACATCACTTTTCATGCACTATTCATAACATCTTACCAATGACATTACAGAAGTTTGTTCTTGAAATGCAGATAAAACATTCTGTTAGACATGATTTCTGAAAGCTAGCAATTCTATGATTTTACATAGAATTAGCAACAAAATTGCAACAAAAATAACAGTTTGCTTTGGAAGGAACTTGGAAGGAACTGACTCCTAGAGCAGCTCAGTTACTTCCAGTAGTCTGCCACAGAGCTCTGTGTCCACTATGTGATCTACCTTGTCTCTAGTCTCAGGGTCCTGTGGCTCTGTCTCCACCTGTGCCAGGACTCGCATTGGACTTCTTGGTACCTCTTCATCATCTGAGCTACCTTCATCTCCGTCACTCTTCCTCTGCGAGGGGGGTTTCTGACCAAATTTAATGTGGTGCCCTATCTGCTTCTGTGTATTTGGACACAAAGGTTAGTTATAAGAATTCAGTTACAGGACATTGTGTAAATGGTGTTAGTGTTATACATTATACATCTATATCTATATGTTACATAAACCCACTTGTAGGTTCCTGACTTTGTCAGAGACGTTCTCCTGAGACATTGTCTGCTCCACACACGGCTTCTCTCCAGACTCCTCAGGGATAAAGATGCTTTCGTGTGAAAAAGCTCGAGACCCCAGGGGATTCAACTCCCTATACTCACACAAACCCAAACAAATGTGCATTAGCTAACTGTTCATATTCATTAATTAATTGTGCACATGCATATTATTAGTTATTATTTAAATAATTAAATGCTCATTTTCATATTTAAATGTCTCTATGATGAAATAAAGTGCAAACCAAATTCACCATCGTGAATAGTGGGCAAACTGCTGAAATACATGTTCTGAGACTTCTGGATCAGGTTCACTGTGATATACAGTGAGATATAAACCGAAAACCCTGTTCCAGATCAGTAGTCCAAAAATAGGCCATTATGGTAATAATTTGATTTATAAATGATTTTTAATTATTATTACAAAGACAAAGTCAAAGGTGAAAGTAATACATTGTAGGTGCAGGTTGTCATTACAGATCATTAACATGAACCATTATTAACTTTGATTAATATTAACTTTTAATTAACTAATAATCATAACCTTAAGCTTGCACAATAACTCTAAGCACTCACCTCAAATCCTGACTGGTCTCTTCATGGCCTGGGCCCGCCCCATTGTAAACGTCACCAGTGGAGTGGCTGGGTTTCAGTTCGGCTTCCTCGAAGCCTCGCTCTGACTCCCTCCTCCTTTTTCTTCCAAAAAGGCGTCGGAATGGCTGGAATTTTCCCTGCCGTCGCCGATCTGTAAAAGAGGAAAAAACGATATTAACACCTGACTGAACACAGCTACGTCTGTAATCATTTGGCACGTTTTGCGCGTGCACGTGTCCGTTCTTTGTACATGCCAGTTTCCTGTACAGAAGCATGCTGATTACTCCTAATCTCAAAAACCACCACCACCACTCCATCATCTGTTAGAGAAAGTAATGAATTGTGCACGTGTGTATGGATGTGTGTGTGTGTGTGTGTGTGTGTGTGTGTGTGTGTGTGTGTGTGTGTGTGTGTGTGTGTGTGTGTGTGTGTGTGTGTGTGTGTGTGTGATATGTAGATATACATATAAAAACAGAATGGTTGGAAGGGGCTGTTTTCAGCAAAGACCTGTGTTTATGCTTTTGGACCAAAATAAATATCTAAATCATAAAACAAATTAATAAAATTCAGAAGTATCATGTCAGCTGTGATCAGTTTGAAGAGGCTGGGAAATGAGATGGTGGTCGAGAGCAGAGGGTGACGCCATTAGCTGTGCCAGCTGCTGAATGTGGACATGTTGAATTATGAGCAGAAGTTTGTTTCAGTCATTCAGGGTCATGGGACCTTCACAGATGCAGGCTAGCATGGCAGACAGCACTCAGACTTTACTTAAGCCACCATTAACTCACATGGTTCAAGCTTGGCTCTAATTTCGTGAAAATGTCAGTATTCAGAATTCAGTTGTGCTACATTGTTAAAAAAGACATCAGTCATTTTCAATCTTTTTTTCTGTTGAAATATGCAAATGTATTTAACGAGATTACTTAAAATGTCAAATTTTACAAAAAAGAAATTGAATCACTACCACATTTCATAAAACTCTTTAACACAAGACTTATCCTGATTGTTTTTTCTTACTTCCTCTAATAAGCATTAGGTGACCTTTTGACCATCTATTTAAATTATGTTGAATAATTGCAGATGTTAGTTTAAATCCCAAATTTAATTAATCAAAGCTGCTATACACCAGCTCGTACTTCAGGCAATCTGTAGAAATAAAACAGACCTACCAACAGAGTTCTGCCTTTGCAAGCGACTGAATCATGGTGTGTGACTATGGTCTCCATGATACAATATAGATATGAGAAGGACCTTTGATTTGCATTGAGTATTTTAAGTCTACTCTTGCCAAAGAGATATTCTCATAAACCTACACAGGCAGATAAAGAGTCCGGTTCAAAATACTCTGTAGGTGCTGTCTGTAGGTGCATGTGCACTTGTGTGTGTGTGTGTGTGTGTGTGTGTGTGTGTGTGTGCGCACGCGTGTGTGTGTGTGTGTGCGCGTGTGTGTGTGTGTGTGTGTGTGATGTTTTTCTTCATGTATGAGCTCCTGTGGAAGAAGCTGGGTTTTCGGTACACTCTACACCATGGAGAAGGTAACGCAGTTAATGACCAGAGTGTATCTGTTACAGGCTAAAAGTGGAAAGCAGTGTAGAGTTACCCAGGAGTGTGTTACCACATCAGGCAGAGCAGGCGGGCGGCAGCGAAAGGGGTCTGGATTCATGGAGTTATGATGCTACTGGTAATCCATTCAGCTATGACTTTACATGATTGGTTTGATAACATTCCTTATACACAGCTTACTTAAATTATATTACACCATAATATTTTTTTTCTTTTTCATTGTCCAATAAAGCTAAAACACATTTCACTGTTCTCTCTCTCTTTCCCTCTTTCTCTTGCTACTCTCTCTCTTTCCCTCTTTACTCAACACTACTCAATGACCACTCAACACCACTCAATTTCACTCAACACTAAATAACACCACTCAACACCACTCAATGACCACTCAGCACTTCTCAACACCACTCAACACCATTCAATGACCGCTCAGCACTTCTCAACACCACTCAACAATACTCAACACTACTCAACACCACTCAATGACCACTCAACACTACTCAACACCACTCAACACTATTCAACACCACTCAACACCATTCAGTGCTCCTCTACCACTCTTATCACCCTACATTTATACTCAAGCCACTTCACTCTAAACCATCACAGCAGTAATGTGACATAAAACTCAGACCCAGACTCAGTATAACATCACAGCTTCCTTCTTCCCAGTTTACAGCTATACCCAATCTGTACTAAACAGGACTATCTGTACTAAACTACAGCCATACCCCACCAAGGATAAATACCATTACACTGCTATTCTCCATTTCACTCAATACTGAGAAAACTCCTTCCAACCTACTTAATAATATGCTACAGCAGGGGTGCCCACAGTTTTCAGCTTGCGAGCTACTTATAAGATGACCAAGTCAGAAAGATCTACCGGGGTGGCGGCGAACGTAATTTGTTGAGCGGGGCGGGGGGGGGGGGGGGGGGGGGTTGAACGTAATATGTTGAGCGGGGGGGGGGGGGGGTGTGGCGAACGTAATTTGTTGAGTGGATTGCAGATTGGCTACCGTGAATGTCAATCAAAATACAACCGTCGGTGTAGATGTGCGATTCATCTACTACTATTTTATGTGACGCGATCTACGCACATTCCTTCGCGATCGACCGACACTTCCTTCGCGATCGACCGGTCGATCGCGATCGACGTAATGAGCACCCCTGTGCTACAGCAACCTAGTGGTATATTTCAATATGAAGATGTAAATGTTTTACACAAAGCTGCAATAACCCTCTCCTGAATACCACCTGCGTCCTCGTGTTACTTCAGTCTCCCCTGATTGTGCCTGCACTGAGCACTAATGTGTTCTGTATGATTCCCACCCTGCACTGAGCACTAATGTGTTCTGTGTGTTTCCCACCCTGCACTGAGCACTAATGTGTTCTGTATGATTCCCACCCTGCACTGAGCACTAATGTGTTCTGTGTGTTTCCCACCCTGCACTGAGCACTAATGTGTTCTGTGTGATTCCCACCCTGCACTGAGCACTAATGTGTTCTGTATGTTTCCCACCCTGCACTGAGCACTAATGTGTTCTGTATGATTCCCACCCTGCACTGAGCACTAATGTGTTCTGTGTGATTCCCACCCTGCACTGAACACTAATGTGTTCTGTGTGAGTCCCACCCTGCACTGAACACTAATGTGTTCTGTATGATTCCCATCCTGCACTGAACACTAATGTGTTCTGTGTGAGTCCCACCCTGCACTGAGCACTAATGTGTTCTGTGTGATTCCCACCCTGCACTGAACACTGTGTTCTGTGTGAGTCCCACCCTGCACTGAACACTAATGTGTTCTGTATGATTCCCATCCTGCACTGAACACTAATGTGTTCTGTATGTGTCCCACCCTGCACTGAGCACTAATGTGTTCTGTGTGTTTCCCACCCTGCGCTGAGCACTAATGTGTTCTGTGTGTTTCCCACCCTGCACTGAGCACTAATGTGTTCTGTATGATTCCCACCCTGCACTGAGCACTAATGTGTTCTGTGTGATTCCCACCCTGCACTGAGCACTAATGTGTTCTGTGTGAGTTCCACCCTGCACTGAGCACTAATGTGTTCTGTGTGAGTCCCATCCTGCACTGAACACTAATGTGTTCTGTGTGAATCCCACCCTGCACTGAGCACTAATGTGTTCTGTATGATTCCCACCCTGCACTGAGCACTAATGTGTTCTGTATGATTCCCACCCTGCACTGAGCACTAATGTGTTCTGTGTGTTTCCCACCCTGCACTGAGCACTAATGTGTTCTGTATGATTCCCACCCTGCACTGAGCACTAATGTGTTCTGTATGATTCCCACCCTGCACTGAGCACTAATGTGTTCTGTGTGATTCCCACCCTGCACTGAGCACTAATGTGTTCTGTGTGATTCCCACCCTGCACTGAGCACTAATGTGTTCTGTATGTGTCCCACCCTGCACTGAGCACTAATGTGTTCTGTATGTTTCCCACCCTGCACTGAGCACTAATGTGTTCTGTATGTTTCCCACCCTGCACTGAGCACTAATGTGTTCTGTATGATTCCCACCCTGCACTGAGCACTAATGTGTTCTGTGTGATTCCCACCCTGCACTGAACACTAATGTGTTCTGTGTGATTCCCACCCTGCACTGAACACTAATGTGTTCTGTGTGAGTCCCACCCTGCACTGAACACTAATGTGTTCTGTATGATTCCCATCCTGCACTGAACACTAATGTGTTCTGTATGTGTCCCACCCTGCACTGAGCACTAATGTGTTCTGTGTGATTCCCACCCTGCACTGAGCACTAATGTGTTCTGTGTGATTCCCACCCTGCACTGAGCACTAATGTGTTCTGTGTGATTCCCACCCTGCACTGAGCACTAATGTGTTCTGTGTGAGTCCCACCCTGCACTGAGCACTAATGTGTTCTGTGTGATTCCCACCCTGCACTGAGCACTAATGTGTTCTGTGTGAGTCCCACCCTGCACTGAGCACTAATGTGTTCTGTGTGATTCCCACCCTGCACTGAGCACTAATGTGTTCTGTGTGAGTCCCACCCATTTTTTGCACATGCTTCCACAGTAGCCGTGAGATGTCTGTCAGAGCACCTTTTCAAGCCATTAACTAAGTGTTAGTATCACACATCCACTCACTGTCAGGCACCATGAAGTCCAGCTAGTGCAGCTCTAAACGACAGTCTTCCACCTGTATCGTGCTCTGTTCCCATCTAGGGGGCTGTTCTCAAGTGTGTCTGACACAGTAAGTCAGAACTGGTCTCTTCATGCGCATGATAACCTTCGTTGCTCAATATAGGGTTTTATGCACACACACCATGGCATCCAAAATAAATACCTCACCACAAGAATGACTCTGTAAAGGTTAATCACACTTTTCATTCCAAAGAATCAGAAACACAGAAATGCACACTTTTCAGTCCCAGAATATTACTGAGTCTTCTTTACACACTCACACACATATAACCATGAACACACAGTCCAAGCATGGCACACAAGTCTTGGATGGGTTTTTGTAAGCGTTAATCATCCCTTACAACCCATCAAACTCTTCTTAAAGAGACAGTGCCGAAAAAAGGCTATAATCAATTTTAGCCATATGATCTATAGACTTGTTTAAACGCTAGAGTGATTTAATGGGAGCGCTGTCTCTTTAAGACATGGTCTTGTAAAGCTCTCTTAGCTGCTCTGTTTACCTGGGCCTTCGGATACAGTTACCTCTACGCACGCCTCATGCTTAGCCTCCTGACCGCCCGTCACCATGGTTGCACCTCTTTTTCTGTAGCAAGGGTAGAGAGGGGGAAATCAGTAAGCATGGAGGTGTATGTGTGTGTGTGTGTTTGTGTGGGGGGGGGAATAAACACATAAGCTCTTGAGCTGGAGCCATATTCAGAGTGCCACCACATCTTGAGGAAGACCACCAAACCCCAACGAAGACCACCAGACCCTGAGGAAGACCACCTGACCCCAAGGAAGACTTCCATATCCTGAGGAAGACCAACACAACATCAGGAAGACCACAGGGACATCAGTAAGACTACCATACCCTGAGCAAGACCCCCATGTCCTGAGGAAGACTACCATACAATGAGGAAGACCTCCATGCCCTAAGGAAGACCACCATGGCATCAGGAAGACCCCTATGTCCTGAGGAAGACCACTGTGACATCAGGAAAACCATCATACACTGAGGAAGACCTCCATGCCCTGAGGAAGACCACCACACCATCGGGAAGAGCACTGTGACACCAGGAAGACCCCAATGCACTGAGGAAGACCACCATGGCATAAGGAAGACCCATATGTCCTGAGGAAAACCACCATGGCATCAGGAAAACCACTGCAACTTCAGGAAGACCACCATACACTGAGGAAGACCCCCAAGCACTGAGGAAGATCCACATGCCCTGAGGAAGACTACCACACCATGAGGAAGACCACTGCAACATCAGGAAGACCACCATACACTGAGGAAGACCTCCATGCCCTGAGGAAGAGCACTCAGCTGGCTCATGTCCAGCTAGTCTCTTTCATCCCATCTTTACCAGTTGTGACTCTCCTTCTTACTCTCAACTCAGGCGTCTGCGTCACTTTGACGGATTCTCCGCACTTGGTTTGTCCATCACAGCACATCCCTGCGTTTCTCCCTCTCACACCGTTCAGCAGACATATTCAAACGTCAGGGACCAGGTCACCAGAGCAGAGTGGATCTGGACCTGAAGAGCAGTTACCATGTTACAGCTTTATGCTTTGGGAAGGGGGAGTGTTAGTGTCCATATTAATAAGTGTCCATATTGCGAATATTAAGTGTGCATACTGTGTATTAAACAATCACACTTATAATACAGAAGATCATACAGAAGAAAAAGGCTGTGCCACTAGTGGATAGGACTAGCTCCACTAGTAATGTGTGTTGACCAAGCAGTCTGTGCATAATTCAGATAAATGAACAGAGATTATACTTATTGCCATCATTTCTCTCTCTCCTTTCTCTCTCTCTCTCTCTCTCTCTCTCTCTCTCTCTCTCTCTCACACACACACACACACACACACACACACACACACACACACACACACACACACAAGATGCTTTGAACAGCATGTTGACCTGCAATACCCATGTATGAAGTTTAACACTACACACATTAGAGACTGTGATCTTCCTGCTGGAGATCACAGCATTTCACCACCAAATTACGACCATCTCTAAGAATTACTTAAAGAAGTCATTAATTAAACCAAATTAATTTTTCTCAAAACAGACGTCACCGCAAATTTGCTTTTGAACGCTGATTTGTTGCAGCACTTAGTAAAGGTTTGTAGCAGTGAATATACGCTCACGTCATCATTGTTTATCTGTTGTGTTTGTGTGTGTAGAACTGTGAAATGCATAGAGCATTCTGCAGAGAATGCCTTACTGTCTTAACGGGATCTGAGAATGTACACAGACATTTAAAGGGAGCCTGTTTTTCACTTTGATGTGTGAGCGAGAATCAGAGAGTCTGTCTCGGCATAAGTGCGTCAGAGACGGGTGGGGGAGGGAGAGAGATGGAGGGATGGGAAGAGGGAGGGAGAGAGGGGAAAAAGGGAGGAATATGGAGAGATGGGGAGAGGCAGGGACAGAGTGGAAAAGAGAGGGAGAGAGATGGAGAGATGGGAAGTGGGAGGGAGAGAGGAAAAGAGGGAGAGATATGGAGAGAGGGAGAGAGATGGCGAGAGAGAGAGAGAGAGAGAGAGAGAGAGATGGTGTCATGCCTGGCCCCGCTTCCGTCTGCATCAGTCCCGTGTTTAACCTCCCTGAGATGTATAATAACCACACCCCTGTATTTTAACTGTTCCTTTCTGGTCCTGGTTGTAGTTCATTGTCTAGAGTTTGGGTGTAGCTTTAGCCTTACGTTTGTATGGTATAGTATACGTTCTCTGTCTGTGTGTCTGTGCGTGCATGAGTGGTAAGCATATCCAATATCTGTAAGATCATTGTGTGAAGGCAAGAAGTGTGTTTGGAGGTTATGTATAGTATAATGGTATAATAGCGTCTATGTTCCTATCTGCGTTGTAATCTCTCGTATCATTATAGGTTATGTATTGTGGTTTGGCTTTAACTTCTAGTCATGTTCATCATTGCATGTATGTGGTTTTGTATTTAGTGTTTGTTACATTCAATATTAAAGTACGTTGTAGAAAACTTTGTATGTCTTGGGTTACGTCAACGTGTGACGTTGCCAGTAAACCCCACCTACTCTCGCACGTGTGTCGTCCCACGCTCTCACACAACCCTCATGTCACAGATGAAGAGATGGTGAGAGAGAGAGAGAGAGAGAGATGGAGAGAGGGAGGGAAAGAGGCACAGAAGGAGAAACACTCAAAGAATACAACAAATACAAACCCCCTTCTATCATTTTTAGATTCTGTAGCATTCTGTAGATCTTTTCCCAGATGAATCCAGGCCACCACCTTTTGACTTCCATGTGAGTCTTTTTTTCTGTGTTAAGTTCATTTGTTTGTTTTGGGGATAATGTCCTGGGTTAAGCATTTTGGGTAGAAATAAATGAGCATATAGATAAATGTGAATGTAAAAGCATCACCCTCTCTCTGTGTGTGTGTGTGTGTGTGTGTGTGTGTGTGTGTGTGTGTGTGTGTGTGTGTGTGTGTGTGTGTGTGTGTGTGTGTAAGAGTACTGCAGAAGCTGCACATGGAATGATGGTGGAAGCACGAGGAACAGCATGTGTGCAGTAGGAGACTACACACACACACACACACACACACACACACACACACACACAGCTGCAGCTCTGTGACTAACAGATGTGTGATGTTCACTTAGGTCAAGACCGTAGCATCATGCAGTTCTTCTGGTACAAGCTAATCTTCACAATTTCTGCAATGAGGAATTTTGGTTATTTTTAGCTACTTGACAAACATCTTCTCAAATATTTCCTACATGCATTCTAACCTTGTAGCTCCTTGATCCCTGAGACAGGAAGTGGTGTAGATGTGAGTCTCTGCTACTCCCTGAGTCTAAAAATGCTGACATCATATTCTGCTTAGTATTATCAAACATCCATGGCCCAATCAGTCATTTTGCAGGGCATGTGCCTGAGCTCCTCCTCCTGTCCAAAGGAAGAGGCACCATCCTTGTGAAGATTGGAGGAGCAGTACTTTGGGACACATACCAGCAGACCTGATAGCATGTTGCTGGATTACTGGTATATACCAGCCTTGTAGGCCCCAGTTAAGTGCATGTTGCTGGATTACTGGTATATACCAGCCTTGTAGGCCCCAGTTAAGTGCATGTTGCTGGATTACTGGTATATACCAGCCTTCTAGGCCCCAGTTAAGTGCATGTTGCTGGATTACTGGTATATACCAGCCTTCTAGGCCCCAGTTAAGTGCATGTTGCTGGATTACTGGTATATACCAGCCTTGTAGGCCCCAGTTAAGTGCATGTTGCTGGATTACTGGTATATACCAGCCTTCTAGGCCCCAGTTAAGTGCATGTTGCTGGATTACTGGTATATACCAGCCTTCTAAGCCCCAGTTAAGTACATGTTGCTGGATTACTGGTATTACAGCACTGTGGGGCCCAGTTAAGTGCATGTTGCTGGATTACTGGTATTATAGTGCTGTGGGCCCTAGATAAACCCAAGTTGCTGGATTACTGGTATACCAGCTGTGTGGGTTCCAGCTAAACCCAGGTTGCTGGATTACTGGTATACCAGCCCTGTGGGTCCCAGCTAAACCCAGGTTGCTGGATTACTGGTATTACAGCACTGTGGGCCCCAGTTAAGTGCATGTTGCTGGATTACTGGTATTACAGCACAGTGGGCCCCAGCTAAACCCATGTTACTGGATTACTGGTATTATAATGCTGTGGGCCCCAGATAAACCCATGTTACTGGATTACTGTGAAATCAGTAACATTATCAGTGAAATATGCTAAATCAAGCATCATTAGGACCAGTGAGATCCCCTAAATGAAGCGTCATTATGGCCAGCGAGATCCCCTAAATGAAGCATCATTGTGGCCAGCGAGATCCCCTAAATGAAGCGTCATTATGGCCAGTGAGATCTCCTAAATGAAGCATCATTATGGTCAACGAGGTCCCCTAAATGAAACGTCATTATGGCCAGCGAGATCCCCTAAATGAAGCGTCATTATGGCCAGTGAAATCCCCTAAATGAAGCGTCATTATGGCCAGTGAAATCCCCTAAATGAAGCGTCATTATGGCCAGCGAGATCCCCTAAATGAAGCGTCATTGTGGCCAGCGAGATCCCCTAAATGAAGCGTCATTATGGCCAGTGAGATCTCCTAAATGAAGCATCATTATGGTCAACGAGGTCCCCTAAATGAAACGTCATTATGGCCAGCGAGATCCCCTAAATGAAGCGTCATTATGGCCAGTGAAATCCCCTAAATGAAGCCTCATTATGGCCAGCGAGATCCTCTAAATGAAGCGTCATTATGGCCAGCGAGATCCTCTAAATGAAGCGTCATTATGGCCAGCGAGACAGAATACTCCCTGATCCCCTAAATGAAGCATGAGGAACTGCTGTACTGGCCTTCTACCCTGTACGACAGAACTGTGCACTGTGGTACTCAATCAACCTCCGTGCCAGCAGTGCTCAATCTGTGCATAGTGCCTTAGACTGCAGACAGCAGAGTGCAGTGCTCCTACTGTAACACACAGTGTTGTAGTGATGAGTGATGCACAGGCAGTGGTTTGACGAGACATTGCATGACACTATATGCCCCATACAAAGCTGCCTGCACAGTCCTACAGGTGTAGCAGCGTTTGCAGGGGTGGGCGAAGCTTGTCATGGCCGCAGTGTGGACGCTTCCGCAGGTGAAGAGCAGACGTGCGTGTCAGAAAGCTGCCCAGTGACAGCGAAGTGGAGCTGCAGCAAATTTGCCCGTAGCCCTGACTACCAGCTCAAAGCAGGCCGTACGCACACACCAGGATCTCGGCCAACAAACCTCAGAATGCCATGTTAATGTCACGACAGCAAGCCGACCTGAAGTTGCACAGGAGCGGGTGGGATGGAGGGCGGAGCTTAGCGAAGCCGGCGCACGAGTGCCCCGTTACCTAGATCAGCCGGGCGCCAGGAAAACGCCGCCCACCACCACAGGAAAACCTTAGGGAACATGGGATGGAGCTTCCGCACCTGGCCTTACAATCGCCGGGCACCTGCCCTTCGGGAGAGAAATACAACACAAGCCATGAATCACATCTATACTCTATGCCTCTATGAATATGCGAGGTGTTATCGGGTTTTTAACAGACATCGATGGGGGTGATACTTGTTGGTTATGTAACCACATACAAAATGATCTTTGATAACGGAACCAAAAACAATTAATTTAGAAATGGCACCAGCCCTCCTGGGGCCTGGTGGGGCGGAGCCAGGAACACCTGCTCCGCCCACATTCGCAGTCATTGTAACGGTCCATTCACAATATATAGCTGATGAGGGCATGGAGATTCTGAATGAGAGTTAGAATTTGTGCTTATTGAGAAAGAAAACTGCTGACTCATGATACACAAAGCCACTATGCTTTACTGTCTTCTCATTTACATATTATATTAGCTTAGCTATGCCAACACTCTTTGGCTTGAAAATGAACAAAACACACAATTCATCCTGAGGAGACTAGTCTCAGAGGCTTGGGAGAGAGAGAAAGACTCACAAACAACCTCAAAAACAAACCACAGTGAGCAGAGAAGGTTCGCAATACTCCTACAACAACAGCAGACAAAATGGTAACTCCTTTAGGCCAATACTGCACTGACATACAACACCATTCAAATCAAAAGATCTGTAAGAACCAACTCTGACTTAAGCAGAATTGGTTTAAATGGTTTGCTTGTCTGGGTGTGCAGTAATGCTCATCCTGGTTACCACAGTACAACGCAATCGAACGTTTGAGGATGTCAGAGGCAAGACTGAGAATATAACGGGCGTTTGGAGAACAGAAGCTCATTGTATTCTGACTCAGCTGCACTGTAGTCAGTTCACAATGAGCACTTGATTATGTATCATCAGAGGAGGCTGCATTACAGTGTCCACCAGTAAGAACATAGGCTTACCTTGCTGTCGATTTATCCTAGCGAGAGGGTATCCGTCAGTGTATGTGTGTGTGTGTGTGTGTCCATTCCATTTGCCTGCTGTTACTGTGTAAGTGGGGCGTTAAGAGGAGTCAGGTGTCACTGTGTGCAGGTGCAGTGTGAAGAGTATTTGCGCATGTTCACATGTGCATGTTCTAACCCTGACAGTCATCCATGATGTGAACATACTGCTGTATGTAAATGATGACTATCTCATTGTAAACAAAAGAATCTTGAATGTGCGTAGTATACATGTGCAATAATGTGTAATAAAAACGTATGAAAGGACATATGAAAGAATGTGAAAATAGAGGAGAGAATACATTCATGAGGAAATTATGTGTACATGTGTATTGAAGAGCACTACAGTATATGAGAGAAAGAGAGAGAGGAATGAAAAAAATGAGAGAGAGAGAGTATGGTTTATACAGGCATCACTGTTTCAGTCCACAGAACTGCACTGTTCTTCAGCCCAGCAGAGCAGGACGAACAGATGGACATTGATCACTTCACATTGGCTCACGCACACAAAGACTCGGATTGTTGAAAAACTGTAAATCTGTGTGCATGTGAATGTAAATAAACTTGTGGTGTGCCACAGAAATCTGTCACCATGTCCCTGGATGCAACACAGGTTTCAGTAGAAGCTGTTATGTTTTGGTTCTGTATCAGGTCCAGTAACCTTGACGTTCATATATGCTTATTGGATTACTACATTTGACAAATACTCTTAGCTAGAGTGACCTGCATGTTTATTTTAACAGTACACGTCTCCCTTGGGCATCAAACCCTCAATATTGGTACTGCTAACACCAAACACCACCTACTCTACTTAGAGAGATACTGGTGTTTGTTCACTAATTCATATAAATGTCCAAAATGTTGTAAACAAGACTGAATGAATGAATTAATTAATTCGTAATAAAACCGAAACTCGTCAGTATTACTCTGTGATGTTCTTTTCTTCTCGTAGTGTTACTGGATGATCAGGAACGTAGCCCGACTGGAGCCAGTTCTCAGTGTGCCAGAGTGCTGTACTCCAACGCATGCAGTGATCCTGTCTCAGGTGAGCACATGCATCTGTGAGCGATTACTCCTGACTCCCACAAGCCTGTTGCGGAGGGAATCCGGAGGGCAGTCAGACTCGATGTGAGGACTTCTGGGAGGTGTCGGCAAAGCCGGTCACGGCCGTGAACCTGCCGAGACACGGCACACCATGGCACGCTGGTAGTGCAGTGTGCTGGCATTAGACCCAGTCTGACAGACCCGCGTTTTCCTGGGCTAGTTCAGTTGGACTTTTGTGTTCATTTGTAAGCCGTTCAAGGTTGGTTGTAATGCACAATAGCTGCTTGATTGAGGTTTACACTGGTGGATTCTGGATAGGAGGTCCACACATTTTTTATAGTCTGATTGAATTTGTCATGAACATAATAAACACAGGTCTAAGCGCTTTGAGTTCATCATCATGCTTGTGTAGCAACCTGTCTCACGGTTGTTTATGCACATGCCTTATTTCCCAATACTCTACCAACAATTCATTTCAAAGCATAACACTGTTCTTGCAGTAATCTGATTTTAGAATGTTTTCCCAAACAAATGTTATGGTGTAAATATACAGTGCATATCCCATGCTTTGAGTGCTTCTCTGCAAAAGAACAGTTTACATTCAGCTCAAGATAGTCACTAAACCTGCTCTGTCTGACCTGCGTCAGGGCTCTCAACTGCTTGCCTTGTTCATCAAAGCGAGGCAATTCTGCCTCCTCAGGTTGAGCCGTATCATTAGCGGAATGCTAGCTTTTGCTTACCTGCTAAACCTATGTGCTGAGTTTAGTTAGATGAATGCTGACTACCTGACATGATCGTCTGTTGTACCTGAATGATCCATTATACCCTGATACCTCTGCAGTTCACGGTTGCTCTCATTACAAAACCGAGTCATCCTCTCTGGACCAAAAGCACTGAGACCAGTTTTGAATGAGGAATTAAAACAACGCAGGCTATTCATCAGAGCCTTGTATTTGAAAGAAGCAAGTCTCACCGAAATTATAAACACTTCATTGTTTTGGTTTCAGTGAAATTAAAGATGCGTCACCGTATTGATTATGTACAGAAATAGCTCCTGTTCATTTTGTTTATCCGATTTTTGTAGTGACACAGCCTCCTTATTCCTTTTGTGTATTAAAGGTGTTATGCGTAAAGTACGTGTAGGAAGGCTGTTTAAAATGAGAGTCACGCCTACTGGTGCAACTGTACTGTGTATTTGTGGAGAGGAATATTACTTTTAGCAATAGCTCTGCTCTTAGATCTAAACACACACCATATATATGTGCCAGAGCACTGGACAAGCCTCAGCTAGAATCTGATGAATGTGACTGTAGTCTTGGAGACTCTTTGAAAAACTTTAACAGGGTCATATAGATCCCCCCCCCATCTATATCTACACACACACACACACACACACACACACACACACACACACACACACACACACACACACACACAATCAGTTAAAAGTGACGCCCATTGTCTCCTTTCTTATTTAATATCTATCATCTCTCAATTTTGACGTCATTTATTTACTTTTTCATCCCCTTCTCTCCCTGTCTCAATGTCAATCATGTCTTGCTCACTAAGAAAATGTTGTCAGTACTGTTCTCTAATTGCGGCTGGCTCATTCTGATTCATCTGAGCAGTCTGAAGTGCTCTGTTCTGTCTGCACATTTCCCAGAATGCGAGTGCACGTGCATGCCTGTGCACGTGCACGTGCGCGTCCACTGTGAACAGTGTCCATTCATCTCTATTCATCCTCACACAGAGGGTTGCCCCTCCTTCTCAAAGGAGCATGCATGTATACTGCCTAAAATGAAGAATTAACAAAATATTAAGAATAAACTGCACTCTGCCTTCTGATGGCAGACTAATAGCAGGTTTGCCAGATTTGTGAAACGGGCCGATATGCATTTACACGTAAATGTTGGTTCTGCGAGTAATGATGGGTTTGGGTGCTGGTGTGTGGTGTCACACGTGCGCGCGTCATCCCGAGGTCACCCGCTTGCGTAAGAGCCGACGCACGTGGTGGATTTGTGCTGCTTAAGCACGCTCGGTCAGTATGGCCTACCGCCCTGCCAAGGTGTTCCAACCCAGCCACATGTGTGAAAACGCCCTGGTGAATATTACCTCTCACTAAACGCTAGCTTCGTTCACACCAGCTCTCTGAATGTATGCCGTGTCAGCAGTTGATATTTTTGCACAGTACGTTCTCTGTAACTCATAATGGTGACACAGTATATTTCTTTGTACAACTATGCATCAAGACAGTCAAGAATCAAGTCTTTCCTGATCTGACCCAGTTGCTCCACTGTAAATGGAATCTGTATGCTGTGCTAAGAGTCTCTAGTAGTTATAGCGTCACAGTATGTGATCGTACCACTGCTAGTGCATATCCCTTTGAAGCTGAGGATAATATGAACATCCTTTGTGGGAGTGAAGTACTCTGCCCTATATTTGGGTTTTCAGAGACAACACTGAAGAACAAACACACCAGTCATCAAATTGTTTTGTGACATCTTATTGACAGGGCAAATATCACATTCTGCCTCCCTATCCACAAACATATGCATGCCAGTAAGACGTGACGATGTAGACTACATTAAAAATGTTAGTAGGTAAATAAGGTTAATAAAGTGGCAGCAGAGCTCAAAAACTGGTTCAGACCATTAAACCCAGAGCAGTGTGAATGGTGTCACTGGAGAAATCTGCTGGATAGTTCACAAAAGCATCAGTGTACCGGATCCTCCCCTCTCAGCCTCCTCGCTCACCGGGACAGACACTCTTTTATCCATGGTGATTTAGATTTATCAGTTGGTACTTTTGATACTAGACTTTTCACACACCGATATTAACTAACCTCTTTGTTACTGACAGAAGTGTACTGTGGAGGAACTGTTTCTCTGGTTACCAAATGAGGCTTCTACTTTTGTCTTGGAGCCATTCACAACGAAATAATCCGGGGAAAGTTTCCTGGGATATTATAGAAGTTAGTGAGATGAACAATTCCACACACAGTCCAGCTGCAACTGTTGAAAGTGACTTATCTAATATGGCCATCATAATCACCTTTGACCACCTACAAGATAAATCTTGTTTAGGTCTCCAGTGGACTGTGATTTATAGGTGGCCCTTTACAGATAGGGTTACATATCTGGAATGTTTTTGTTGCATAATTTCCAGCTCTGGCACAACAGTCACTGAGTCATTTTGTCACCGAATGCAAATGCACAACAAATTCATGCATCCATCCAGATGTTTTATGGTATGATTAGTCACAGGAAGCTGATTTCACAATCAAGTCTAAAGGGAAAACATAATCTAATAATAGACTGCGTTGTCTATGTAATTTTGGCAACCATTTTCTCGTCTCGTGTTTCTCTCAGAGAGAATAGCTTAGACGTGTGCACCATACACATAAATGTAGTATGCACTGCATAATCATTTCTTAGGGTAAAGATATAGGCCTACTTATATACAAAGCAGTTGAGCTTATACCCTACAGTAGCTAATTACATCATCGTAAAATGTACCGGATAGCGGCATGTTCTGCAGAAAACAACGGTTTGTTCTCAGACGCGTCTAGATCTATGCAATCGCTGAAACATTCTTGTAGCAGTGGGTTGAGGTTAGAAAAAATGATGTTTCTTGTGAGCCGTAACTGAAGTGTGCGAGCAGTCGTGCTGCTGAAGGGACTGTTCGTGCCATTGTTGGAATCTCGTTGGTACAATTGCTCACACTGTGGCACAGGTACACTATACATTATGAAAGAAAAAGCAGCCAACCCAGGAGAGCGTGGGGTGTCGGCGACTGCTATGTCTGCACCAGTCCACAAGACCCACATTTTAGTGGCAGGGCAATTTAACATACTCTTAATAAACAAATAATCGTTAAATGGTGTGATAATACTGAGTAGTTTCTAGAAAATACTGGTCGTCGTCTCACAATCGCCTGATTTAAGAGAAAATGACAGCATTAAGAATAAGCTAATCAAAAGCAAGATGTTGGAGCTGCAGGCAACACAAGGCGTATTCTCAGCAGACAGGAATGATGTCAGAGTAGCTTATCAATCGCCTTTCACACAATGCCGTTTGTTCTATACATTTTAGGATAAAATGTAAAATACGCGTCGATTCCTCGTGTCCGCAGTTGCGCACACATCTGTGGGGAACGGTACAGGCGTTTGCCTTAAAAAATATAATGTGAGCTACGGCAAGGTCAATAGACAAAGCTCTCGATACTTTATACCACATCGATTAATAAAACGCTCCTACCTGTATGTGTGTATTAAAACGCAGCGATCAACCAAATGTTTTATTGTGTCCCGCAAGGCTCAGTTATCTCCCGTTAATGTCTAGCACGCGAACTCTCCGTCCTCTTTGTGTATGTTGCTGATGCTGCGAGGGCTCGCCCTCCTCCTCCTCCTCCTCCTCCTCCTCCTCGCGACGGGTCGGGGTGTTCCGCGTGCGAGGGCTGCCCAGGAGAAGTGTCGCGCATTGCACAGCTGCGCGTGAATGGGGAGGGTGTGGCAAAAGTAGACGGGATGCACATTATTAAGTTAATTACGTCGTGCCGTCATTAGTGTCATTTTTTTTATCCCATGAATGCTGTATTCCTGTAGTAGAGCTTAATTAGGCATTAGTCTTGCAGGAAACTCATCACATAGCCCTCAGCTTTTATAACTAATCCTGGTTGTCTCGAGCGGACGTTTTCTACTACTGTGATTCCTGTAGGAAATCATAGCACCATAGGGGATTAAGTACACGTAATGTACTGTATACCAAAGTATTGGTCTTTATTCTGTTTCTGGCTAAGACGACCAAATTTTAAAAGCAAAATTATTCATGTGCATGAAGAAGTTAATCTGAGATAAACAGGCAAAGCGTATCTGTGTAGCACTTTTCATACACAATGGCAACTCAACGTGTTCATGTAAGCAACAGACTGGTATGGTGTTTATAATTCTAATATATTTTATTTTATTTTATGGTAGTGATGCAGTAGCCTACAAATTTGCCAAAAAACAAACAAACAAAACCACCCAGAAAATACAGTAAATAAAAAAAGTATTTTTTTCTTCACCATAGTTCACCATACCTCTGCAACTCTGGCAAACATCTTCATCTAACCAATTTTAATTGGTTAATTAATCTAATTCTCCAACTTTAGTGGAGGAGGAAATAATTGAAATTCTTCTCAGATACGAGGCTCACTCATAATTGAGTGAAAAAGTTCATGAGGATGTTACAGTTTAAAACAGTTACAGTTTAAAAATAGAAACGATGAATAAAATACAAATGTGCTTACTTGTTCCCTGGGTTTAAAAAGTCTGCCCATATATCCGGTGATATAGACCGTGCACAGCAGCCCTTAAACATACAGGAGGAAGCCTATTAAAATTCTTCATGATGGAACAGGATATATCAGCAAACTGTTGATTTTTAGTGTCAAACTTCCAAAACACTCTCAAGGCTAGACACAAAGGCTACTTTTAAGATTGTTCTCCCCGTAAGTCTGGACTTCCACCCAAATCTGGGTCTCCAACTTTAATTTGTAACCTTCTAAGTAGACTATAACAACATTGTGCACCTCTCCCAAAGGACATGGTCCAAGACAGGTTGTGGAAGACGTCTGCACGTGCTGCTTACAATCCGCATCGTTTGCTGAACAGTCGCTTTTATTTTGACCGCGTGGCGGCGACATTTCGCTGCAGCGAGCGACCTCGTTTCTATGGCAATCCTACGAGATCTTCGGCGCCATTTTCAAACAGTTTTCCCGCCACCGGAAGACGCTGACGGGAGGAGGAAGTCGCCTGGCTACAATACACTAGTGCACTGGATAGCTAACAAGCCATTTTAGCCTAATGCAGTATTATATTTTGAGATAACAAACCCCTCAACCCATGCGTATTACATTCCGATGACTTCCTGCAAAGAATGGCTCAGTCTTCCTGTCCTGCTAAGGTTTTATGAAGCTATGTGATGAGTGCCAAGCTAAGGGGCTAGTTTACTGTCCATGTTCACCAGGTAACCCCAGTGGTTTGTTTATGTAGCTGTATAACTGACTAGCTACCTGATAGTTAAGGACAAATATAAGAACAAACCGAAATACAGTCTAGTTACAGGGTAAGTAACATTCTTATCTGCAAGTTAACTCTTATCGTGTTAGCTGAATTAGTTAGATAACTATACCTAGTCATGTAGTTTATTTCTGCTGTTGTGTCAAAAATCTAGGCAGCTTTTTCTTGTGCAAATGTCACATGAATGACAAGTCACGAAGTTAGTTCGTTAGACTAGCTAGGAAATTAGTTGGGTATATTTTGGTTGTGTGTGCATTATTTGGTGATTCACACTGATTCTGTGGGTTAGGATAACTAAGTTAATATCTTTCTTGCTACTGTGGCTTGAACATGTTTCTAAACTCTGGTCAGAAAAACAGTCACTAGCTGGTGCGTGCATAAGTAGGTGATTTAAATCGTAATATAGGGAAGTAGCTTAGTTAGCTATTTTATCAATCTTTATTACAGACACAAAAACTGTCCACAGAATATTGTCCATCGACCATGAGTTCTACAGCTGAACGAAAATTTATTAACCTACGAAAACGTCTGGATCAGCTGGGTTACAGACAACCTTTAAGCATTGAGTCGTTGCCACTGGTTGAAAAACTTTTTAGGTGAGTCATAAAAATTCTGATGACATTAAAAACCATGTTTTTCCAGACTGTTAATGTTTCTATTGGTTAACTTTGTTAAACATACATCAGCAGTAATACTGTAACATTACTTAATCCAGTGACAACTGCATTGTCAAATTCCTTTTACAGTGATCTCGTACACACCACTGAAAGCTTACGCAATGCCAAGCTTTCGGCCGGGAAGACAGAAAAGGAGAGTCGGAACCTCGACGCTCTGCTGGAGCCCTACAAAACCGAGAACGCTCGGCTGGTCCGAGAGAACAATGAGTTGCACTTGGGGCTCCTGAAGCTGAGGGAGGAGAAAGATCGGACCAGTAGAGGTAAACGCTCATGAATGAAGCATCCTGTTCAATGACACCATATTTAATGAGCTCAAGTTTGAAACGACTTTTTTTGTGCAATTTGTCAATAGAGCTGAAGGCTTACATCAGGAAACTGGACCATGAGACCTCAGATCTGAAGTTCCTCAACAACCAGTATGTACATAAGGTTCGTGCCATGGAGAAAGATGGCAAAGCCAAAACCGAACGCATCCAGCAGCTCCACGAGAAGAACATGCAGGCTGTAGTGCAGACTCCGGGTAGGATCACTACTGTAGTCGAATTTAGTCAACCAGCCACACTACATTGCTGTGCAATGCTATTCTTACACTGTAACTACTCAGTATTAGGTGCTGCAGCTCATGTAACATTAAATTTGATTAACCAGGAGGTAAAAAGAGGCCAATCCCATTCAGACGCCAACGTATGCAGATCGATGAGCTCCTCCCCCCTTCTCATGGCCCCACCCCCCCAGCTGTGTCACAGCCCGATGAGCCGTATATTGCTGACCTGCTCCAGGTGGCGGATGACAGGTAAGAGAGGGAGCTTTCACACAACAGACTGCTCAAATCTGCCTCATTTGTCTACATTGTGCTTTCAGACAAGCATTCAGTATGTGATTTACAGAAATGGCAGAATCTGTGTGAGTAATGTTTGCCCACTTTTTGATACAGGATCCAGGAGCTGCAGCAAGAGGTGACTGCACTGAAGCTGGACCTGGAGAGAGCTCAGGGAGGAATCAAACACCTTAATGCACAGGTCTGTGTGTCTGTGTGTGTGTGTGTGTGTGCGCGTGTGTTGTATTCCTGAAATTCTTATTTCTAAAGTAATGTCTGCTTTTCTTACAGTATTAGCTAATCCCTGAAGATCAGTTGCATCTGAAATCACATGTGCACGAAACAAATGGAACAGAATCTTTCTGCCATTTCTGCAGGTGGAGGAGCGAGACAAGGAGATTGAGCGTCTGAATCGGGCGCTGGATGGAGGTCGTCCGTATGACGTCATCTCTCTGGAGGCTCAGAACGTCAGCAATGAAAAACTTATTGCCCACTTGAACCTGCAGGTGGATGATTGTACACTTCGCTCATCTGTGATTATTGGTTTTCACCCCATTGTATCGGCTTGTAACCGGCTTGGTGACCTGCTCCTTTAGGTTGAGTACCTCCAAGAAACCAACAGGGCCCTGGAGCAGAAGGTGCAGGGGCTGGAGAAGAGGAAGAATACGGCCTCCAGCGAAGCGGCAGACCTGAGCGCCAGGAACCAGGAGCTATGTCACGAACTCACCCAGATAGACCAGCTCGCCCAACAGCTAGAGCGAGACAAAGAGATGGTGCTGGAGACCGCAGACATGGAGCTGCAGGAGGCGAAGGTGGGTAGAGAGAAAAGGGGTGAGGGAGGGAGGGAGAGAGAGAGAGAGAGAGAGCGCAACAGAGAAGGAGAGAGAGTCTCAGAATGAACACATTCAGGTTTTGGAGGGAATGGCTGGAATCTGGCACTTCTTCATGCACAACCTGCGGTTGGATCAAAAGAGACAAAATTATATTATATCTGGGATAATGTATATGTTGTTTTTCATGTCTTTGCCTGAAATGAATTCCATTTAGTTCATCAGAGAATGTTGGTTGGCAGACGTCCACACGTCAGTCTGATACACAGCAGATCAAAGCAAATGTCCATGAATTTCAGGACTGTTGATCCAGTCCTTGTGCTCCGGTCTGAATGATGTCGTTAAGACGAGGTCATTAAGGTGGATGTGGTTAAGACGAGGTCATTAAGGTGGATGTGGTTAAGACTAGGTCATTAAGGTGGATGTCGTTAAGACTAGGTCATTAAGGTGGATGTGGTTAAGACGAGGTTGGAGTGTAGTTCGTCCTGTCACTGCTGCGTTCACACCTCTGTCCTCAGAAGGAGCTCCAGCGGCTGCACGGGCGGACGGAGGAGCTGGAGGAGGAGGTCTCTGCCTTACGACGGGTACGCGCTCCTCAAACCTGCCATGTGAAACAGGCTGTGAAATTAGCCATCTGCTGCTGTACAGCCAGCCGGCTTTTCAGATCTTAAAACGCGGGCGGACGAATGAATCGGTTTGTCATCCTTATAATCTCCAGCCAGCACTGATATGGAATCCACACATTTAAATTGTATATATTAAGAGAAATGGAGAAGATTATGTGGCTGGTGAAAATGGGCACCTAATCTCATATTATTTTGGTTGTAATGTTATGAAGAAAAAAGATCTTCCTTCCTTGTGGATGACATGCAGTCAGTGTGAACACAGATGTATTGGGCAGTAATGACACAGTACAGCTCCCACTCAGCAGGGATCCAGAGGCTGACTGAGAGAGTTTTACACTGCATCTCTGTTTACACCCTTGGAAAGCTTGGTCCACCTGCTAATTTGGTTTAACACCCTGCTGGGTTTTGTTAGAGGTGACTGGCTGATTTTTTAAATCTGACTGTCGCAGCACCTGGCCTGTGATTGGCTGTTTAAAGATCTAGGTCTTCCTGTTACTTGATATCGGTTTGAGCTTAAAACATTTGATTGGCTGATTCAGGACATGGCAGAAGGTGATTATGAGAAGAATCGTTTGAGGGATCAGTTGTCGGACATGCGGGAGCACAGTGAGAAGATGGAGGGATTGATACACTTCCTGGAGGATGAGAAGAAGCGTCTGGAGGACAAAGTGGAGAGAATGACACAAACTGGTGAGACACCGTGTGTTTGGTCCTTTGAGCGTTGTGTGGTGGGTAAGCGAGACGACTCGAGGTATGTTGAGGATGCTTAATTCAAAACGTCATAATAGAGATTGTCCAAACAAAAGGAGGAGTAGGTTGTGGCAGTATGAGGGTCATTTAGGGCAGATCCTTTCTCATTTACCCCAATACAGTCCATAGTGTGAAAGTGTAGTAAAATGAAATGAAACACAGAGATACACTGTGAAACATGTTGATCACTGCAGCTGGAGACGGAGATGAAACTACAACAAAACCATGTGGCACTTAGTGAAGAGTGATGGGGTGTGTGTGTGTGTGTGTGTGTGTGTCATACACATCTGTGTGTTTGTTACAGATAAGGAAATGATTCTGGAGCTGGAGCGCATGCGTGCGAGACATGGGATGTGCGGTAAGGAGCGCTCGCCATCTCGCCTGGATGCTTTTGTGAAGAGTTTGGAGGAGGAGAGAGATCTCTACAAACAAGAGGTGGAGCGATACCGCAAAGCAAGGGAGTGGCCAGACAAGGGCCCCGCCCCCAGCCTGTCCAGGGGGAGGAGTCCCAGAGGACGACGGAGCTGGTCTGTCAGGGTAAGACACTCTGTGTACACAAGCGGGCATCATTCCTCCTGACCTGGTACTTGTACATAGATTCAGCATCCTGAGAGTCAAGCATAGCACTCCCCTGTGGTGTGTTAGGAGGGAAGTGTGTAGTGTGAACACACACCAGTGTGGTCCTCCCCTGGTCCGTGTGCAGGGTGATGGTGTGTTAGGTGTGTAGTGTGAACACACACCAGTGTGGTCCTCCCCTGGTCCGTGTGCAGGGTGATGGTGTGTTAGGTGTGTAGTGTGAACACACACCAGTGTTGTCCTCCCCTGGTCCGTGTGCAGGGTGATGGTGTGTTAGGTGTGTAGTGTGAACACACACCAGTGTGGTCCTCCCCTGGTCCGTGTGCAGGGTGATGGTGTGGACATGGAGTTGGCCCAAGCCGTAAGGGAGAGAGAAGAGCTGCAGAATGCCCTGCTGGCCTTCGAGAAGCACATGGATGACATCCAGGCCAGGGTCAAACTACTGACCGCTGAACGGGACCAGCTCAGCAGTCAGTACCAGCAGGTGAAGGACATACTCGCACAACTTCCTCTGCAGCATATTGAGTTTAAATGCTTTTCTACAATTAATTGTTTTTATTAAAAAAATAAAACACATAAATATATGTGTGTGTGTGTGTGTGTGTGTGTGTGTGTAGGCTCAGGAGGAACTGAGAAGTGTTCAGAGAGAGTTGGTGTTTTCTCCAGAGCTTCAGCAGAGATGGAGAGAGGAGAGAGAAGAGACAGATGCTGAACTCCTCAAAGTCACAACAGAAAGAGACTCGCTCCGTGAAAGACTGAAGGTGGGAGGTGTGTGTGTGTGTGTGTGTGTGTGTGTGTGTGTGTGTAGATTAGTTTGTGGGTTGTTTCTCAATATAGAGTGTCTGTGTGTGTGTGGATTTTTTGTTCAGGTGAATCAGACTTCAGCTCTGACGGACAGCGGGCAGCAGGAGATGAGAATCCTGGATCTTGAGAACACTGTTCAAATGGTACATCACCTGTATCATCAGCTGATCATATTTCCCCTGTTACCTCTGTTCACGTCTGTGTGTGTGCATGTTTATTATTTTTGTTTAGCGTCTTGTTGAGCATTGTGTGTGTGTGGGTGTGTGTGTGTGTGTGTGTGTGTGTGTGTGTGTGCGGCGTAGCTGGAGAGGGAGAGGTCGGACCTGCGTGCTCAGGTGTCGGTGCTGAGGGAGAGTCGTGTTGCTGTGGAGGAGGAGCTTAAGACCCGTGCAGCCGCCATGATGCAGAGTGCAGAGGAGGCGGCACAGCAGAGGGCAGAGAGCAGCGCACTCAGGTGTAGGGGCGGGGCAGGGGGCGGGGCCAAATCATGAACTACAGGAAAAGGCTTATATCTGTGCAAGTGTCTTATGTTTTATATATGTGTGTGTGTGTGTGTGTGTAGGCTACTGCAGGATCAGATGGAGAAGTCCCTCTCTGACATTCAGCATAGATTGTCTGTAAAGACCAGTGAACTACAGGCAGCTCACCAACAAATAGACAAACTGGAGGAAAAAATTGGTAAGCCACCTCCCCAACACTCTCTGTCTCTCTGGGTCTCTCTGTCTCTCTCTCACTCTCACTCTCTGGCACTCTCTCTCTCCTAACCACTGCAGGCTGCATGCAAACGTACTGTACTCATTGTTAATGACCACTCCCTCATCAGTCTTGCATCCCTCCCAATCCTGATATGATGAGCATGAATATTTCTGTGTGGCATTCCTGCTGCTATGAGAAGTATGTTAGCGTGTGTGTGTGTGTGTGTGTGTGTGTGTGTGAGAAGCCGAGCTGAGTAGACGTGACTCCTCTCAGAAGGATGAGGTAGCGGTCCTTCAGAAGGCCATAGCGGGTCTGGATCGAGAAAAGGACGCCCTGCAGGACGCCGTGGACCTGAAGGCTGAAGGCATGGTCCTGCTTCAGGACCAGCTGCACAAGAAGGTAGTCCCGCATCATCTAGGCAGGGTAGCAGTGCGGGAACCATCCCTTCTCTTCATAGTCTTACAAACAAGAACAACGGAAATAGATTTTTTTGTATAAGACAGAGGAGGGGATGAATCACCTTCCACCCACCCTCGCCCAATCATCATTAGACATGCTCGTTATAGTGATGTGTGACCTCTGACCCTTCCATAGGAAAAGACACTAACAGAAGTCAGACTTGCCATAACAGAATTGGAGACTTCGCTAGAGTGAGTGTTTGACTATTTATATTTTCCGTTTGTTCACGAAGGTTTTCGGATTGGTTTGCATGCTTTTATTGCCTAGATTTGCCAACAATTGTGCGTGTGTGTGCGTGTGTGTTTGTGTGTGTGCTGTAGTCAGCTGAAGGGAACACTGAGCAGTCGTGAGCGGGAGATTGCTAGCCTGCGCAGACAGCTGGACCAATCACAAGACCAGCTGTCGTCAGTCAGCCGGGACAGGGAGATAGCGCTCAGAGAGAACAGACGACTGCAGGACGACCTGGCCACCATGACCAGAGAAAACCAGGTACACACACACACACACACACACACACACACACACACAAGCAGGTACATGTCGGTAGCTAACCCACTCCATGTTCTGTGCTCCGTATTCGTCATTCTGTGCTGTTGTGTGCAGACGGTGCACGCTGAGATGGAGGAAGCTCTGAGAGACAGAGACGAGCTGAAGATGAGAGTTCACTCCTACATCTCCGAGGTGGCCAGGTTTGAGAACATGATGGCAGCTAAGGTAAGAAAGGCATGAAGACGACACCCCCCACACACACACACACACACACACACACCGGTTACCGATGGTCCTCTGTTGGTGCTGCAGGAGCAGGAGAACAGGGAGATGCTGGAGCGGTTCCGCGCGGCGCACACGGAGTCCGAGGAGCGGGAGGTGAAGCTGCAGCACGCCGAGGGCCTCAACACCTCCATCCGGCTGGAGCTGCTCTCCTCCGACACGGAACGCCGGCACCTCCGCGAGAGGCTCTCCCTGCAGGACCGGGAGATCCAGGAGGTGCGTGGGGGGGGGGGACGCACGTTCAGACCGCGGTGTAGCTTCAGGTACCTTCTGCAGCAGGTCCGGGTGAAGGAGGGTTTCATCCCGGCCTTCCGGCGCTGTTCTGTTCTCCGTTGCGCAGCACGTGAATGCGCTGCAGGCGTACGAGGCCCAGGTGTCGGCGCTGGCCCGCGCCATGTCTCGGCTGGAGGAGGAGCTGCAGGCCGCGCGGGCGGAGAAAGCGACGCTGCTGGCCGATCTCGCCTCCGTACGAGAGCTGTGTGTCAAACTGGACTCCAGCAAAGAGATGAGTGCACGACAGCTGAGCAGCAAGAGCATGGAGCTCGAGAGGGTGAGGGAGCAACACACACACACACACACACACACACACGCACACACACACACACACACACACACATACACACACACACACACACACACAGGCATACGCGCACGCACGCACACACACACACACAGGCATACGCGCACGCACGCACGCACGCACGCACGCGCACACACACACACACACACACACACACACGCACACACACACACACGCACACGCACACACACACACACGCACACACACACACACAGGCATGTCCATCAACAGCACAACATTATGATCTCCCATACAGCCAATCAAAAACTGCAGAAAATGCTTTTTGTAATGCTTCTCCCTCTGTGGAACCTTGTCCCATCAGACTGCGACATGAACATTAACAGAAACGTTCATGATCTTTGACCCCCAGGTGACTGGCGAGCTGGAGGACACGCGGTCCGAGGCGGAGCTCCTGAAGAAACAGTTGGCCAGCGAGAAGGTGGCGGTGCGCAACCTGGAGACTCTGCTCTCCACCAACCGGCAGAAGGAGTTCCAGAGCCACCTCAGCGCCAGTGAGAGGGAGTCGGAGATGAAGGTGCTCAGAGACCGTCTGGCCCTCGCCGACGGCAAAACGTAAGGGCCGTTGGGAGGGGCTGACCGAGAGGGACGGCGTACGCAAAATGAGCGCAACCCATTGTCCTGTGTGGCTGAGCTGACTGTGTTCGTTCGTGTTTGGTCAGGGCGAACCAGGCTAGGGAGGTTTCTCAGCTGCGTGGAAAAGTCTCGCAGCTGCAGACCGAGATGGACGTGCTGAAGAGACAGCTGACAACAGAACGCTTTGAGAGGTGAGCCAATCACAGCTCTTGGATAGGTGAGCGAATCATAGCTTAGTTTGTGAGAGTGCGAAATGCTTCCTCCTCTCTCTCTGTCTCTCACGCATACACTTTGTCTCTCTGTCACATACACAGGGAGAGGGCAGTTCAGGAGATGCGGAGACAGGGCGTGTCCTTCACCTCACTGCGTAGCTCCTCCCCCCTCAGCACCTCTCACAGTCCACGCCCAGTCTCTCCCGAACGTTCCGTTTTACGCACACCAGAAAGTACTACAGACAAAACACCGGAGAAGTAAGTGTATTTGGAATAATTGTATACAAATGTGTATGTGTAAGAAAAATGGATTGCCTTGGAAAGGTTAGTTAAATGGAATTGTGTGATAACTGTAGTGTTAAATTAGGAAGGCACACAATGATGTGTCCCCAGTATGTCTCTGCAGTGCCCCAGTATGTTTTACAACCTGCAGACCCTTCTTTGCCTATGTATGAACAAGTGGTTAAAAAAGCCCAACACCTGCAGGATTAAACTTTGTTTTTAACTGTAAATGTAGTGTATGATCACAACACAGTCGATAACATGATGGCCATCTTCTACCAATAGCCAGCCACTGCTTGCCAAACTAAAACAGCATTTTGTCACCAATTAGCAGTACGACAAAAAAATAAAATAGTACCATCAAAAAATAGTTACATTTTTGATCTGTTAATAAATTAAGAAATGCATGTGTGGACAGGTTATTGAGTTCAGAAGTTTCAGCTACGTCTATGATGAACAGGTAATCAGGTCAGTGCTGGACATTTCACCGTGCTGGACCTGCCCAGGTCACACCTGCTATTATTGTGAAACGGAGGCGTCCAGGAGCCAAAACTTGTCGGCTACTAAAGTGACGGACGAGCTGTCGTGGGACTGGTGAACGACGAGACACACAGTGTGGAAGAGTCGCTTGTCCTCTGTTGCTTCACTCACAAAATGTCCAAACTGCTTCTGGAAACATCAGCTCAGGAGCATCAAGAAATGGGTTTCCATGGCCGTCGGACAGCTTGGCACCGGCTTAAGAGCACTGCACGATTCCAGCTGTCAGCTGGAGTGGTATGAGACGCATGGCCAGTGAACGCTGAAGCACTGGAAATGTTCTCTGGAATGATGAGTCATGCTTTGCTTTCTGGCAGTCTGATGGCTGAACCAAAATGCTAAGCACTAACAGTAAACTGGGGGTAGACGGTGAATGGGACTGGTTTTCAGGGTTTGGGCTTGACCACATTAGTTCCAGTAAAGGGTAGTGATAATACTGGTATGGGGAGACCCTGTCCTATTCCAGCACAACACACAACATTTGATGAGTGGAGGAACTCCAGTGAACTGTGCTGACCCTGACCTCAACCCCCCTGAACACCTTTGACATGAATGTGGAATGTCAATTGCAAGTCGGGCTGCGTAGCAACCTCACAAACGCATTTTTGTGACTTAACTGGCACGCGTGTCCAGACACACTTCAGAGTCTTGGAGAGACTCGAGCGTGTATTAGGGAGTAGAGGGATGACTCCACAGATGCTCGTGGGTTTGAAACAAGCAATCCGACGTGCTCACGTAAGAGTGGTCAGTTGGCGCACTTCAGTCCGTGTAGTATGTTTAGATGAGTTTCATGTTTACGGTTACTGATGAGTTAATATTAATAATATGCAGTGCCAAAGTGGCCTTAGCATGGAACAAAAATAAAAGATTAAATTTAAATATGGATTAATTTAACCCGTAACCATTGACAGTTCTGACTAAATCCAGATTAAGATGAGCAACAGGTCATGAAGGCATTGTTGGCTACAGATCAGAATTCATACTCGTGGTTTATCTTGTCTTGCTTGAGGGCTTTAAATGAATTGTGCTTAATTGCAGGAGTGTAAGCTTTAAGGACTAGAAAGCAAGAAAAGAATGTGGAGCTACAGGAAACGTGCCCTGGGAAAATGTGTCTGGCCTTCCTGATCCTGAAAACGACATGCGGACGTACGTTTGTTTTGAGAGAGGTTGTTCTGTTTCATCTAGTTCCATCTTGGCTACAATTCTGAGAGGACTCTGTTTGGAATAACAAACTTGAATATAGTATGTTTTTATACTCTTCTCATTTGGACAGTAATCAAACCATTCATCCTATAAAATGTGTTTACTAGCCCTTTGAAGAAAGATGCACTGACATCGTTACAGACAAATGTCATCATGCCATAATTCTATACATAATTCTGATTTTTTAATAGCTGATTTTTCAGTTTTTGTACTTCCAAATGTGAATATTTTATTAATATTTTATATAAACTGCTTTAACTATTTTAACAGAAACATTCCCTGGTGTTTGCGTCATTGTATAGTTTTTTTTTTTTTTGTTTCATGTTATCTTTTTTGTAATGACAGTATTTTTATATGAACTCTTCCCTTTATATGTGCTAAATCTACAACAGCATGTGAAGATTACCAAACACTGTAATATATGGCCACAGTACGCAGGCCTGTCGGCATTACACAGAAACCCTGCTGTTCTCACATTTCATTTGTTTGTTTACCTGAATTCTTAACTTATTCACTTGAATAAAGATGTTCATAATGTGCTGCAGTAGTAGTTTGTGTGAACTGCACATCCCAAGTCCAACACGATGTAGTACTGACTGGAAGTGCAGTCCTCTCTTATGTAAGGTCTTATGTAAATGACACTAAAACAAGTAACACAGTAATGACGATGGAACGGCCTGAATCTTGTGCTTGTTCATATTCTGTTCAGTCAGGTCTGGAGGTTTTTGTGTCCAGCACAATACAATGACGATCCTATACTAGTTCTAAATAGTGGTTACAATTTAAATCGTTCTCAAAAACACTGTTCAGGTGTTTTAATTAAATATTCCCAATTCTGTACAACAGAAAAACCTTAAAGGACAAACAAAATACCCCCCCCTCAAAATCCCTCACAAGAGTACAAAGGGGGGGGGGGGGGGGGGGTTTAAGAGGCAGCTCAGAAAGAAGTCCCCCCCCCCTCACCAGGTCAAGTCCATGTACTAGTGTCTGCAGTACTCAGTGGTCACGTTGGGCAGTGAGTAGCTGAAGAGAGTAAAGTCCAAAATGTACTTGGGCAGAAGTTCCCAAAGCAACTTCTGAGGCACACTGCATAGGTAGTAATGCAGCGTTTCCTTGGTGACTGGCTTGTACCACGTCTGCCGCTCGGGGAATCGCACGTTTTGTGGCGCGCCCACGCGCTCTAGCACGTGAGCCGCGTCGCTCTCCAGCCTCTCGTACGAGCCGATGAAGTCGAAACCCACCGCACACGGCTGGCACAGGTTGTACACGGGCATCCAGTGTTCGTTCATACGCTCCGGATTCTCGTCCAAAAGGTAGCGCACAAATTCCGTGAAGGTCACGTCGTCCCCGGCTACTTTCGCGTCCTTCGCATATCCCTTCCGGTACCTCCTCACGATCTCCGCGCCGTATTTGTGCTGGTATGCCTTGATCTCTCCGAACTTGTTGCGATACGCAGAAAGCAGGCGCTCCATCGGTTCACGCACGAACATGAACTTGAAGTAGTGTTGAAGCCGATGCCGGGCCTCCTCTGGCGAGAGGTCGGCCAGGAAGACCAGGTCGGAGTGGTGGTCCATCTTAACCTTAACGTCGACGTTTGCCAGCGTGCCGCTCAGCACCTTCAAGACTCGCTTCCAGTTGGAGCACGCCACCTTTGGCACGTAGCAGTACAGGAAACGATACTCGTCGTTCACCAGGATGTGCTGCAGGAGTGTCTTTCTCTGCGACGGGCTGAGGGACCACACGCTGTGCGGCATGCTCTTCTGTCGACACACCGCCCTGATGGTGCGGTTACGAATCTCCCTCAAAATCTGCGGGGGAAACACAGACTTCATCATTAAGGATGCAGATTGCAGTTGTGCTTTAATGACATTAGTGCTACACCAGTAAACAGCTTCCTTTAGCAAACTTGCTCGGACACTAGTTGAGCTTGAGGCAATCTAGAGAGAAAGTTAGTTTTGTAGCGACAGTAGTGGTAGTCGAAGATCTGTTGCCAATAAATAATATATGCATACGAGAACTGTAGACAGAAGCAGGGAAAATTGATTACTGACACCAGCCTAGAATGTGTGGAGCATTTCAGAATTGGTGCATCATACTGTTGTATGTTTATATCAAGTTTACGATAAGTATTTCTCCTTCTGATCCAAAACCAAGAACATCTTCACACAGTCAGCTTCACACTGTGTCACTGCGTTGGTCCACCTTCAGATTCATCTGTTTCATACTTTTGCTGCATGTCACACTCTAGATGCTCCAGCTGAAATCTTGACCACATTCCGAGGGACACTGATCTCACTTACGCACAAAAACAACAGATTCTGCCAGTCATCCATCTGCCATTGGCTGTGCTGCCGCAATTTCACTAAACGTCCTTCTGAGTTTCCTCTACTTTGTGTCTCTCCAGTGGAGCGTGCCCTGGTTCTCAAACACTACAGATGCAAACTCGACCAAAGAATTCTTACTCAATTTGTGACTGTCATCTGCGATGTCATCAGGATAATCACCCAGCATGAAGAAAACATAAGGGTTCATCTCAGGAAGGCATGCAGTGTTTTTTTCGGGATATACAGTTCACAGATATTTCTGCTGCCCCGATTTAAGATGACAGAATCACCAGTCTCTGAGGATGTTCCTTCAGTTGTTGAATTTTGTAGAAAAAAAAACAGAACACAGACATGACAAAAAACTAAAGGCATTTCAAATGGCCACTTTCTGGCTTTAAGAAACACTAAAAGAAATCAAGAAAAATAATTGTGGTAGCCAGTAACAGTTAGATTTTTAGAACAAGCACAGAGAATAAATTATGGAATCATTCAATTCTGAGGAAACAATTATGGAATCACCCTGCAAATTTTCATTACAAACACTAACACCTGCATCAGATGAAAGCTGCTTGTTAGTATGTGTTTAGTAAAAAGGAGTGATCACAGCTTGGAGAGCTGTTGCAACAAGTGACATGAATCATGGCTCCAACACCAGATATGTTAAATGAAAACAAAGGAGAGGATTATCAAACTCCTTAAAGAGGGTAAATCATCACGCAGTGTTGCACAAGATGGTGGTGGTTGAGTCAGTCAACTAAAACCTGGTCCAAGTACTAACAACATGGGAAGGTGGTTAAAGGCAAGCATACAGGTGGAGCAAGGAAGACATCAAAGCGTCAAGACAGAAAACTTAAAGCAATATGACTTGAAACCAGAAAATGTACAACAAAACAAATGTGGAACAAATGGGAGGAAACTGGAGTCAATGTCTGTGACCGAACTGTAAGAATGTATGTAAATGGGATTTACATACAGAAAAGCTAAAGGAAAGCCATCACTAACACCTAAACAGAAAAGAACAAGGTTACAATGGGCTAAGGAAGGCAGTCGTGGACTGTGGATGACTGGATGAAAGTCATATTCAGTGATGAATCTCGAATCTGCATTGGACAAGGTGATGATACTGGAACTTTTGTCTGGTGCCGTTCCAATGGGATTTATGCAGATGACTGAAGAAAACATGCAAATTTTCACAGTCATTGATGCTATGGGGCTGCCTGTCAGGTAAAGGCACTGGAGTGATGGCTGTCATTACATCTTCAATAAATGCACAGGTTTACATTGACATTTTGGACACTCTTCTTATCCCATGTTTGGGAATGATGAAATAATTTTTCAAGATAATGCATCTTGCCATAGAGCAAAATCTGTGAAAACATTCCTTGAAGAAAGATACATAAGGTCAATGTCATGCAAAGCTGATCTGGCAACAGCATTCAGAGAAAGCTGGAGTCAGATTGATGAAGAGTACTGTCACTCATTAAGTCAATGCCTCAGAGACTGCAAGCAGTTATAAAAGCCAGAGGTGGTGCAACAAAGTACTAGTGACGTGTTGGCATGTTTTGATTCCATGATTCATTCCTTTAGATTTATTTTAGTGTTTCTTAAAGCCAGAAAGTTGCCATTTGAAATGCCTTTAATTTTTTGTCATGTCTGTGATCTGCTTTTTTTCTACAACATTAAACAACTGAAGGAACATCCTCAGAGACTGGGTTGTATTTCTGTTTTCAGATTTGTTTTGTTTGTTAGTTAGTCCCACTGTAGAGTTGTAGAATGTTCTTCAACAGTTTGTGGCATGCTGGCTTCTTCAAAATCATTGCATTATCTTCCAAACGTGGGATGCCAGTGACACAGTGGGTCACACTTACAATGCCTAAATTGTTCATTTACAGTGTTTGTATCATCATCGTCGCTCACAGTAACGTAAAATATTTGCATTCCATAGTAATGTGAGCCTGCCACGAATCACTGTAACGTAATGTACATGCGGTTCAAATAACTGGGTGGTTTTAAACGTAGACGAACGTCAGACCGATACATTCGAAATCACAACTTTTTTAATTTGGGGAGCAGTAATAAGTGTAGCGATGGAGAAAATGAATTACAATACGATATAATTGTCAATATACAATATATTAGGCGATAGTCACGTACTTTGTTCGACAGCATACATTTTGCTAGGGATCTTAAACGTAATTCTAAACATCTTTGCAGCTGTGGTCGTTAGAAGTATCTCACAGACGCCTCAACCACTATTTGAAACGAAAAGCCTGTTGAAATACTGGAATACAGGAATGTTGATGCCGAGAAGACTTTGGCAGCGCACAGAGATACGGCACAGCTGGGATGTTGACTTTGCCATACATCTTTAGATAAACACCGGAGAAGTGTCATGAGACAAGTAAAGTCTCAAACTGAGCAGCGTGTGGATCCAGCACCATTAAACCCCCTCCAGCTGCAGGTGAGCAAAGATCCGATTACCTCGGCTTCCACGTCCACAACTGGGTCCTGACGGCTGATCCGATAGTCTAATTTCTTGCCGTTGGCTTGTGGCATCGGCGTTTCCATGTTATTTAGCATTCCCTTCTCGATCATCAACAAGAGGCCTCCGGATGCCACGATCACTGCAAACGTCAGCACCGACGGGAGAACGGCGGAGTGGCGACGCGCAGGAGGAGTTGGCGCGCGCGGTGTGAAGTTGCTCCGCGAGCCGCTCCTCGGCGAGGTTTCTCTCTTCAGCACGCAGTCCTGCTTGCGAGGCAGCATGTTGGAGGCTTTTGGGTGTACTCCGCTGCGAGGAGGGTTTGGTTTCTCGACGGAGACGAAAATTAACGCATGTCCATGTCCCGCTTTCGTCCGGACAAATTTTCACTACATAGGGGAAAGTATTTGGCTAACATGCATGATGGGAAATGTAGTAAAGCGCTAACGGGGTGTAGTTTTTGGGAGGCAGATGAAGTGACGTTGCATCTCAAGAGAGGCGAAGGCGTGTTTCTATTCTGACGTCCCAAAAGTTAGGGCAAACATGCATGCTATTTCTTAACAATCTCAAATTAAAAACCAGAATCAAAATAGTACTATAATCACTCCATATTCCAGAGAAATTCACAAAACGAGAAGTACATACGAAGCTGTTTTATTTAACATTTGGCTTTAGTTTCTCATTACAAGTGCAAAGGACAAAGATGAACACAGAGCAAGAATTTTATATGGGCGATTTTGTAATAACAATAAGTTTAGTCCCTGTAGTGTGACACACACTAGCAATGTACAACATAGAGTAGTGTCATCATGCTTTTCAAAACGATCCCTTTTGCTGTCCCAACGTCGCCAGAACCTCTGCTGTCTGACTGCTCCTCCAGGAGTGTCTGCCATAGGTTCACCGAGAACGAGAGCGTGTACAGGTTTCCTTAAGGATAATGCTGTTTGATCTCAGCTTTCAACAAAACATGTTGAAGAATACACTTCATTAATGGAATTAATCTGAACACATACACACAGAGTGGGAGAGTGTGGCCCTGCAGATCCTTCTGTTACCACAAACTTTCCCCATTTCTCTCCGTCTAAAGTCTCAGACTTCTTTCTTCACTGTTTACAATAGTGATCTATTAAGTCTCTCTGCTCAGCTCTAGTGGGACTGGGCGATGCTGGAGAAGTACTCTAGCATGTCCTGAATGGTGAAATCCATGGTGATGCCTGACCCAGGATAGCAGCGGTTTATCAGACCTTCAAAGTGCTTATACTGACGGATGAACTCATCCTGCATGGAGTGCCACACCACCTAGTGGACGGGATTGTAATTACAAGTGCTATTCAAACACATTTGTCAGGACTTTTGCGTTCTGGGCATATCAGGGTTTTTTCTCTACACTTTACACCAAAACTACATATTTACATCTGTCTGTCAAGCGTCTTTGAGCACTGTGGAAAGCACTATATAAATAAAATGTATTATTATTATTATTGTCTGTGATTCTACCATTAAGAGAAGAGGAACATAATATTAGAAAGTCAAAAATGATGGCAGTTTGAATATGCCATGATCCTCACCTGTAGAAGACTCTCTTCCTCACAGAGGTGCTTGTCCACTTTCTTGTAGAGGTTGTCCAGGCCCTTCTTCACCTCTTTGCCAGGGTATTCTTTGATAACCTTCCTCAGTTCCTGCTTGCTGAAGGCCAGTTGGTAACTCACCTCCTCCTCACGTACACCCTGGGCCACTCGTGCCTCCACTCCCTCAAAGAAGTGCTTCACGCACACACACACACACGTCATCAAAACCGTGCACGTCTATTACACCATCGCTAACAACATCATTTAAGCCAGACTTGATCAGGTTCCATTGGTTCTGCAGTTTCTCTAGCACGTTTGACACATGGCATCATGTAGAGAGGTGAAGAGTTCCTCTGTGGTCTTACATTAAGCTTTTCCAGTGGCTGCCCCAACGAGTTGATGACGTAAGACTGCAGATGGTCCAGGTACTTGTGCTTGGCGTCCTTTCTCTCTGCTTCCAGGCAGGAGATCTTCATGCGTGACAGAGTGGAGAAGATATGGTGGAAGTTTTCCATCATTACCACGTCGCGAGGAGTCTTCTGACTTTCATTGGCCACTTTCTCCACTGCTCCCGCCCAGATGGACACAAAGACACCAATAAGCATTCAAGACAATAATAGCAGTCAGTACTGTTCGGGTTGAACTGCTATCACAGGAAGTGCTGACTACCACTTTATAACAACAATGTAAATCACCATAAATTACCTGAAGTGTACTGCAGTCTTTACAAAATCCTCATTTACCTTTAGGCTCTGATTGGTCAGCTTCACAAGCCAATGAAAGCTCCCCAGCTTTGTAGTGGGGGGAAAAGAGGAAAAACTGGCCTGGAGTCTCACCGTTCTCGAAGACGGCTTTGATGAGTTTGACATACGCCTTATCCAGGTCGCCCCGCCTCTCCGCGTTACGGAAGATCGTCTCTGCCAGTTCAGCAAACTCTTCAAAGCCAGTGACGAAGGGCAGGATGCCAACTTTACTTTTCTTGGAGATCTTCACCTCCTCCATCTGCCTGATCTGCCCTGACTGAGGACCACACACACACACACAGATGGATTCAGCTCTGGTCTGGAGTACAGCAAACTCTTTGACACGGTGTCTGATAATGCAGCTTCACTCGAGCTACTGTCGTGGAGTTTTAGGCCTTGAGATGGAACAGTTCTGTATGTTTTATAGGGTTAAAAGCTTCAGAATCAATAATATCACCCCGTCACCGACAACATACACATAATCATACTCATCTGTCCCTGCAGAACATTCAAATGTAGAGTTGTCTGTTCATTCAACTGATTATCCACTGTCCATCACCATCCACTCAGCCCAACATCTCTTTCTGAGAGCCAGTGCTATACGACCATATGTGCTGGATCTGAATGGTCAGGGATAGCGTCGGGCTGTCATACTCACAATGCACTTGTCGAAGTTCCTCTTGACGGTGACGAGCACGTTGCCCAGGGTGGTGCTGAGGAAGGAGGCTGGGTCGACGGTCTCGGCCGTCCACACGTGGTGGCTCATCTTCACCAGCATGTAGAGGGAGTTGAAGCTGTCGATCTTGTCGCCCAGTGCGATCAGGCTGTTCAGCTCGGTCTCGATGCTGTGGAAGATCTTGTTCATCATCTGCCGGACCAAGTCCTTGCTGTAGACACACAACGAGACATGGTGAGAGGTCCGATATGAAGAAGGGGTGTGTGCGTGTGTCTGAGTGACTGGCTGAGGTTATGGTATGATGAACGGGTATGTGGAGGGGGGCAGGGTCATAACGAAGGGGTGTGTTAGGGAGGGGCTCATAGGCTGTGTCATAATGAAGGGGTGTGTTAAGGAGGGGCTCATAGGCTGTGTCATAATGAAGGGGTGTGTTAGGGAGGGGCTTATAGGCTGTGTCATAATGAATGAGTGTGTTAGGGAGGGGCTTACAGGCTGTGTCATAATGAAGGTGTGTGTTAGGGAGGGGCTTACAGGCTGTGTCATAATGAAGGTGTGTGTTAAGGAGGGGCTCATAGGCTGTGTCATAATGAAGGGGTGTGTTAGGGAGGGGCTTACAGGCTGTGTCAATGAAGGTGTGTGTTAGAGAGGGGCTTATAGGCTGTGTCATAAGGAAAGGGTATGTTAGGGAGGGGCTTACAGGCTGTGTCACAATTAAGGGGTGTGCTTTCACTCACTCTGAGGACATTGATTGCCTGTGCTCGCTGACTGGTCTGGAGAAGCCTAATCCATCAGATTCATCAGTGTTCTCTGCCTAAAGAACACCCATGACATCAGACAGGTGAGTGTCTCATTCAGCTTCTCAAATATATGTACGTACGTACACACACACACACACACACACACAAACCTGAGCCAGTGCTGCATATTGTTGCAGCTTAAAAAACTTGCTGATGAAGTCCTGCTCTGCCAAACAGAGGGGCTCCAACTCACTGAGGACTTGCTCAAAGATCTACACACACACACACACACACACACACACACACACACACACACACACACTTCTACCTATAAGATCTATTTGGATAAATACAGTGACGTCTGTTAAAAGACACAGAGAATATCATCATAATCACACTGTGGTTATTACACTATTGTAATTACAAGAGACCCAGTGGTTCTACAGATTAAAACCCTACAGAACTAATACAGAATGATCAGACTGAGCACTAATACCAGTTAAGAGATTCAGTGCTTCTTTACATTAACATCCAGCACAGATGCAGGTTAAGAGCCACAGTGGTACCCAAAGCCTCACCTTGTCAAACTTGGTCCTGTCGGCCACGTCCAGGTCCGAGGCGGACATGTTACCCATGTCCAGCAGGGAGGAGGACTGCGAGCGCCGGCTGTTGGAGCTGTTGACTGACAGCTTGTTGAGGCTGGAGGTGGAGCCGGTCAGCTTGCCAGAGCTGCCATGGAGACCTGTGGGCGTGGCCGCCATGGGTGCGAGACACTCAGAAACCTCTCACTGGTCCGTCACTGGCACCGCCCCTCCCACAGACATCCAGCCCCACCCACTCAGCTACAGTGGGTCCTGATTTGCTCTGTCTATCTTACTAAGGCTAGAATCTAGCATTCATCTTATATTTATATTCAGAATACAACTTCCATTTTCACCACGATATACCTGTATATATGTTAGTATTATGCTGAGTTTTATGGTATTTTTATTCCCACTAAACCCCCATTGACTGCACCGCAGTGGTGAATAATTTCTCAGTTTACAGTTCATCAGAATATCTGTTTTCAGAAGCCTAATAAAAACAGAAACAAAAACACAACACTCCATGAACGAACAAGACTCGTCTGAGGTTAGTCTGACCCGCAAAAGACATTTTGTGAGTATCTGCACACAGAAATGTCTAGAAAAAAAAAAATACACAAGCAACACGCGTGATGAACATGGTGTTCTAGGACAGAGATCAGGAAGCAGCATTGAAAATGTGCGTGTGTGCGCGTGTGTGTGTGTGTGTGCATGTGTGGCGAATCAGACTGCAAACCAGGACATGTACTTCAAGCACAGGGAACAGAGAGAGAAAAATGGGCTTGTGACTTTGCAAAGGTAAGGTAAGCATTCTGGTTGCACCTGAGAGTCTGTATTTGTAGTTCTGGGTGCACCTGAGAGTCTGTACTTGTAGTCAGGACCAGTCTAGTACTGTATCTCAATGCCAAAACGCATAAATTAAAGGGTCTATTTGGTTGGCCTGTCTGCGAGGAAGTGAAGCATTGTGGGATTCAAGGCAATGGTACTTACTTTCTGTCTCCTGTTTGAGAGCGCTTTCTTTCCGAGGAAGAGTGGCTGCAGGCCGGTTAGAAAGGCAGGCGTCAGAGACAGAGACAAGTTAGGCTTACAACATGCAGTGGGGGGCTCAGGGGTTAGGGGTTAGAGGTCACAGGGCATGCACTGCAGTGGCTGCATCTTGGCTCGCAGGCATGGTGGTGGGCTGCTTGAAAAACAAAATTCAGCCATATTTTGTTTTCCCATATGACAAAGAGCAGTTGGTCCTGGGATCTCTGGGTCAGCGACACCCACTTCACACGAGATGAGGTTTTG